>NC_048272.1:4761828-5068679 GCF_009762535.1 Notolabrus celidotus | reverse complement strand
ATATGTAACAAAAACCAAATCTGACAATGCAGGACAAAATCAACACACTAATCTTTCTTGTGGTGCAATTTGAAACTGAAGTATCTGCCCTCCTGAATCCTAACATAACAAACCTATAAAAATAATCTTTAGTGAGTGTTATTATTCATTGTGTGGGGTTATTATTCTAACCCCATTCTATTCTGTACCTTTCCCATGAGTTTAAAGAGAGCTGCAGTCACAGCGATGGAGCTGCAGGTCTGTTTGGGGTTTCTGACCAAAGGCAGGGCTTTACTCTGCAACTGAGCAGACCATTCACCTAGTGCTCTCTCCAAAGGCTTGCACAGCTCTAAAAGGAGACAGAAAATGTTACATTTTAATCTCTCTTAGACACAGAAAGTGAAGGATGATCATATCTTTTTAAATAGACAAAAACAATGTGATGCATTCTAAAGCAGGTTACAATGTAGTATGATAGACCGTGCATATACTTAGCATATCACACAAAGCTGGATGATTGATGTGAAACAAAAAAGGACCCCTACTGTTTTCCGCAGCCAGGTTGAAATGTAGGCCTTCGTGGACCAGGAAGCTGTCTTGTGTCTTCTGCTTGTCTTCATAATCAAAATCATTGGTTCCTATAGGATTGGCTAGACACTGGGTCTGCTCACGCAACTCACGCTGTTTTTTATCTCTTTCAATGGCCTAGCAAAAAAAAGTAAAAACATACACATGCATAAATAGTTAGTAGAATGTCATTATTGTGCTTTAATTTAAGTCACTTCTATGCCTTCTTCTATGGTTCACGGAAGGAAACAAAATATAATAAGCACATGATTTTCAAACTAATGGTCCAAAGCTCACCTCCTGGAGATTTTTCTCTAGAGTGCAGATATAGAGCCAAAGTGAAGCATGGGCCTTGTCATCCTTAAGTCTGTCAGCATTCTCTGTGGTCTCTGGTTCTTCTTCAAGCAGACGTAAAGCTTCAAGGGTAAAATCAACAGCCGTGCTGTGCAGAACAAGGAACATAATGAACATTTTAGCTCAGCAGGGCTATATGCATACATTTGAATTGCTTCATCATGTACCAAAAGCTTTAACAGTGTTTGTTTATGCATCAGGAATGGATGCTCTTTAAAAAGGGTGATGCTGCTAGAATTCCTACCAGTCAGTCTGTTCACTGAAGTCCTGGTAACATACAACTTGGGCCATTTCACAGAGGTACACAGCACGTAGATGGGTGTGGGAGCTCTCTTCATGGCAGATGTCCAACAGATCACACAAAGTGTTATAACGCTCGTTGGACGTGTCTCCTGCCACCTCCTTATAGGCACGCAGCTCTTCCTCCAAGAGGCAAAGCATCACTCGCTCATCAGGGACATCAGAACCAAAACCATCGTGTAGAGTCCTGTTTAGGGATGGAACAAGCCACGAGTTGTATTTTTTTCCTCACGTATATACTATGAAATCTGTTGTATTTATAACTCAAAAGATGTGATAAATAACAAAGTTAAAGGTCCCATATAATGCGGTGCATGGATAATGATGGATAATGACAAGTGGGATATGTTATAAACAGCCCAAAATACCATAATATGGGACCTTTAAATTCTAATTTCCTCTACCTCAGACGGATGTCCTCCTCAGAGTTCCGGGCTGCATCAGTCTTGGTTTTCACCCACAGTGAAACCGGTTCAGCCATGTGAGTTGTGATTTTGTCCCCCAGAGCCTTCAGCCACAGGATCACCCAGTCCAGTGCTCTCTCCAGTTGTCCAGCGCGCCGAGAGGTCTGCACAGCCAGCATGAGGGGTCGGCTCAACTAGACAGTCAGATGGCATAATGATACGAATGAAAATGTATGATAATAAATATACCCCAGATTCAATCAGCTTTTAGTTCATGTAACACCTAACAATTAAAAACATAATGGAATTCTGTATGCCGACTCAAAAGCCCCTTTCTGACAGACATAATATATAATACGTATTATGTAAACTGTGACAATGTGATGCATGAGCAAAAAAAACACTGAAGAGCTTACCCTGTCGACAGAGAGAGATGCTGGGACACTCTTGCACAGATCTATACAGAGGATCTCGACTAGTGAGAAGGCTTGGTCGTAGAGACGCTGGTTGTACAATCCACATGCTAAGTTGCTCACTGAAATCACTAGATGGTGAAGAAAAAAACAACAAAAGAATCAAACCTGTGTCTAAATTGTCAGTTTCACAACAGTAATATTTTTGATCTCGAGGGAAGTTACCCGCTTTGACGAGAAGATTTTCACTAGACAGTTTACGCAGTTCAGTCATCATAAGTCCAGCTGTGGCTTGGCAGTAGAGCAGTACTCTGTCCAGTGTGTCACTGTCCTCCAGCTGGAAACAACAAATTACAATCAGCAGTCAAGGATTAAACAAAGTGTTTGTATAACTCTGGAAAACACATGATTCATGTGTTTGCAAAGTTTCTTTATGCTATCATCAGTATCATCAAAACTACACTAGGCATTACCGGATCAGCCTTACCTGTGAAGCAAGCATGCTCTCATAAGCAAATACAAAACCTTGGTAAATACTGAAGCAAAGCGCATGCTGTAGTCTGCTGCTCTCAGCCTGGCATTTTGGACTCTGTAAATGGAGCAAACCCCAGGTTAGTGACCAGTATAAATGTTCCTATAGAAAAGTTTGTTGGTAACTAATCCAATAGTGTTCTAACTTTTAACAATGACACATCCACAGATATCCATCCACAGCTGGTCAGTTCTTACCTTCTTTAGCATCTTCATTATACGTTCTTGATATTCCTCAAGAAATGAAAACCAAGCCAAGAGCATAGGCCCGCTTAATCCCTTGCTGTCGCCACTTTCCATAGCCCACATAACGAGTCCGGATCCTTCCAGAACTGCATGAGCTTCTTGGTCCCCCAGGTCAGCTGAAAGAGGCCTCAAGGCTCTCGCACACTCCTTCAAAGCTTGGCCACATTCCCCTTTGACCTTTACTGAGGAATGAATTTTAACAGCCCATTTCCCAAGCACCACAGCTGTACACTGACTGTCACCGTGGTCCATAAACTTGCTCTCAGTGTCATTCAAGAAGTTGGAGGCGAGATCATAGAGGCTGGCCTTACAAAGCACCTTCACTATTACCAGCGCCATTTCTGAGAGCACATTTAAATGTGATGTCAGAGCAGACTGCTTGAGCCCATTCCCGTAACAGCTTTGACTCCAACAGCTGCTGAAGAGTGTGTTCATTTCCCGCAGAAGAAAACAAGCATCATCCTTGGTTATCGCTCCACAGCTGCTCTCATATTCATTGATGGCATCCTCTGTGTAAATGGGAGCCTTGGAGATCGAGGGAGTAGAGTTGTCTGTGTCCATTAACAGGAGGAAGCTCAGGGCTTGTATCTGGCAGTGGAGTCTGTCATGTGGATTTAGGATTTTACTCTCCTTGGTTGCAGAAAGTCCAGTCCAGAGCACCGAGAAGCAGCTCCGCACAAGGACACAGTAGTCCTCACCCTGTGGGCCATGCAACAGTGGTAACTTTGTTAGTGCCGACAGTGATATATACAACACATTTCAATGTATTCTGTAGAATAGAGGAGGATACTAACCTGTTGGGCAGGGGTAAGCCTTGTGAAAAGCAACCCAGCTACATGGCTGCATAGCTTGTGAGCTCCAAGTGAGCTTAGCTTCTTGACAATGTGAAAAACTATCTTTTCCATGTACAGTGGACAGCTCTGGGCAACAAGTGCTGCAGAAACATTGTATCCATGAAGGGAAAGCTCAACCAGCTGTACCAAGTGACTGACATGGTCAAAGTCCAGGGATGTGGCTCCAAGGTGATGGTTACAGGCTCTGATGACCCTGTCACACAGTGTGCGACCCTGAAGGCCAGGATGACTCTTCACAAAACCCTACAGAATGTAAAAAATAAAAAGACAAGTTTAGAACCTCTATTCAAATAAATTATTGGTTAACTGTAGTGGAAGTTGTATCTAATACACATAACATACTTAATTCAATTATTCTAAATTTAAAAAAGCTCTTTTGTCGGTTGTAAATCCTGTTTCTCAAAGCTTATGTATCAATTTAAATACCCTAAACAGTTTAAATCAATGGGAGGGATTGGTGTAAATAAACTTGTGATTTATGCTAACCTCTAGTTCTTGAAATAAAAGCTTCGTGTCCTTCACAGAGGCAGTCCGTCTGATGTACTCTTCCGCTTTTAAACACTTCATGTTGACACCTGTGGAGTTCATAGAATATGTTAACAAATCAGCAAGTCATCACTTTAAACTTCGACAAAGTAATGTGTTTGGCTAACGTTAGCAACAACGTTTACCACAACATGACGCAAGTAAGTTAACGTTCAATAACTTCAACGACAGACAGAAGTGGGACTTACTTTACAGATAAAACCTTCGGAGAATCACTTTAATTCACAACCGATAAAAACAGAAGACTTGTTATCTATTTTATCATGTTTAAGCAGCGGTGCAGTGGCTGCTAAACTCGTGTAGCGAAGTTTAAAAATTCAAATCTCCAACTATCGCGGAAACTGCGCCGCGCGCACTGTTTTTGAAAGGTGTTTGTTAACCAATCCGACGCTACATCCGGTTTAACCGGATTTACAAGGACTTATGGGTAATGCTGTTTTATTGTTCTCACTGAACCACCAAGGCGGGATAAACCCATAGGATAAACCAGATACACAGACTGTTGTCTATGGTGGTGAACCATGTATATGAATTATAAATCATAGACTGTATAAATAAGATATAAATATACACTGCTCAAAAAAAATAAAGGGAACACTTAAACAACCCATCCTAGATCACGATTAATGAAATATGCCAGTTGAAAATCTTTATTCATTACAAAGTGGAATATGTTGAGAACCAAATAATTAGGGTTCCCACCGCGTCCTGGTAAACCTGGAAAACTGTTGACCAGTTTTCCATGACTGGAAAAGACCTGGAAAATGGGAGAAAAAGTAAAATGTCTTGGAAAATCACGTATTGTCCTGGAAAATTATTCCAACATGACTGCGTGCGACCTGGCACGATAAAAAAAAAACCCAAAAACACATCCCCATCCATTGAAAGTTGAGTGCACGCTGTGCTGGAAAAGACAGCGACACTGCGTGACTTTTTTCACATCTTTTCTCCCTCACTTGGTCATAATCATGCATTCACAGAAAACGGGGGTATATTGTTTATGTTTATGGTAAATTAACCTTGTGGAGTGCTCTTTTGATTCAAAGAGTCTTATATTTAAGTTATAGTGTGGCCAGTGGAGTCTGGCAGAGAGCTTGGGGGTCTGTGCCTCAACTTTCTCTGCAGTCTGAGAGCTCAATTACCGTACTCTAGCTCAGTTGTTCTCAAAGTGGGGTCCTGGGACCCCTGGGGGTCCGCGAACCATAGCATGGGGTCCGTGAAATAATTTGAATAAATTTCTAATAAATTATAAAATTGTACTGTGTCATTACAAAACAGCATATACACGATTGTTATGATACCATTTGGTGGCTGAAGGGATATGTGAGTCTTGTTACTGTTAATTTTCTGAAAGCGTTTAAGATCAATTACTTGAAAAGTATAAATGTTGTCATGTTGAGTCCACAAGGAAGGAAATGACCCTCTGTTTTAAAGTATACCAGTGGTATTTACTTGATTCAAATTTAAGTGTTATCTGTTTATCACTATGGTACAGGTCTGAAGTATTTACATTGATACATTTTACAATACAAATAGTTCCAAGGGCATCTAAGAGTGCAAATGGTAGTAAGCATGTGCTTTAGTGATGGGAAGTTCGTCTCTTTTCAGAGAGCAGGCTCTTTTGACTCGGCTCCCAAAGAAGAGCCGGCTCTTTCGACTCCCAAACGGCTCCTTATTTAGGATCTTTTGTAGCCGTCTATTTTACTTTAACTTTGCAAAAACTAATGGTTGTGTTGAAAACCCTTTTACGTACGGTGTTTCTATGAGAAGACTTATAATTGACCAATTTTGTGCATTTATTCTGTTACAGAACCATTCTTACCTTAACCCTAGAGTTAGGATTAGGGTTAGGGTTACGGTAAGGGTTGTGTTTAGGGTTAGGGTTAGGGTTGTGATTAGGGTTAGGGTTAGGGTTATGATTAGGGTTAGGGTTAGGGTTAGGATTAGGGTTAGGATTAGGGTTGTGATTAGGGTTAAGGTTATAATTAGGGTTAGGGTTAAGGTTTTGATTGGGGTCATGATTAGGGTTAGGATAAGGGTTAGGATTAGGGTTAGGGTTAGGGTAAGGGTTATGATTAGGGTTAGGGTTAGGATAAGGGTTAGGATTAGGGTTAGGGTTAGGGTAAGGGTTATGATTAGGGTTAGGGTTAGGATAAGGGTTAGGATTAAGGTTAGGGTTAGGGTCAGGGTTATGATTAGGGTTAGGGTTAGGATTAGGGTTAGGATTAGGGTTAGGGTTAGGATTAGGGTTAGGGTTAGGATTGGGTTTAGGGTTATGATTAGGGTTAGGGTTAGGACTAGGGTTAGGGTTAGGATTGGGTTTAGGGTTATGATTAGGGTTAGGGTTAGGGTTAGGACTAGGGTTAGGGTTAGGGTTACGGTTAGGATTAGAGTTAAGGTTAGGGTTAGGGTTAGGGTTGGTGTTGTGGTTAGGGATATGATTAGGGTTAGGGTTAGGGTTAGGACTAGGGTTAGGGTTAGGATTAGGGTTAGGGTTAGGGTTAGGATTAGGGTTAGGGTTAGGGTTAGGGTAAGGGTTAGGATTAGGGTTAGGGTTATGATTAGGGTTAGGGTTAGGACTAGGGTTAGGATTAGGATTAGGATTAGGGTTAGGGTTGGTGTTGTGGTTAGGGATATGATTAGGGTTAGGGTTAGGACTAGGGTTAGGGTTAGGATTAGGGTTAGGGTTAGGGTTAGGATTAGGGTTAGGATTAGGATTAGGGTTAGGGTTAGGGTTAGGATTAGGGTTAGGATTAGGGTTAGGATTAGGATTAGGGTTAGGGTTAGGGTAAGGGTTAGGATTAGGGTTAGGATTAGGGTTAGGGTTAGGGTTAGGGTTAGGATTAGGGTTAGGGTTAGGGTAAGGGTTAGGATTAGGGTTAGGGTTAGGATTAGGGTTAGGGTTAGGGTTAGGGTAAGGGTTAATTAGGGTTAGGGTTAGGGTTAGGATTAGGGTTAGGGTTAGGGTTAGGGTTAGGATTAGGGTTAGGGTTAGGGTTAGGATTAGGATTAGGGTTAGGATTAGGGTTAGGGTTAGGGTTAGGGTTAGGATTAGGGTTAGGGTTAGGGTAAGGGTTAGGATTAGGGTTAGGGTTAGGGTTAGGGTTAGGGTTAGGGTTAGGATTAGGGTTAGGGTTAGGGTAAGGGTTAGGATTAGGGTTAGGGTTAGGATTAGGGTTAGGGTTAGGGTTAGGGTAAGGGTTAATTAGGGTTAGGGTTAGGGTTAGGATTAGGGTTAGGGTTAGGGTTAGGGTTAGGATTAGGGTTAGGGTTAGGGTTAGGAATAGAACCAGAACTAAACTTAAGAAAACAGAACCAGAACCAAACTCATGCAAACAGAACCAGAACCAAACTCAAGCAAACAGAACCAGAACCAAACCAGACCCGAACCAGAACCGAACCAGACCCGAACCAGAACCGAACCAGAACCGAACCAGAAATGAACCAGAGCTGAACCAGAACCGAACCGTACTAGAACCGATCCGTACCAGAACCGAACTGTACCAGAACCGAACCAGAACCGAACCAGGGTTAGGGTTAGGGTTAGGGTTAGGAATAGAACCTGAACTAAACTTAAGCAAACAGAACCAGAACCAAACTCATGCAAACAGAACCTGCACCGAACCAGACCCGAACCAGAACCGAACCAGAACTGAACCTGAGCTGAACCAGAACCGAACCGTACCAGAACCGATTTGTACCAGAACTGAACTGAACAAGAACCGAACCAGAACCGAACCGGAATTTAACCAGAACCAGAACCGAACCAGAACCGAACCAGAACCGAACCAAACCAGAACCGAACCAAACCAGAACCGAACCAAACCAGAACCGAACCAGAACCGAACCAGAACCGAACCAGAACCGATCCGTGCCAGAACTGAACTGAACAAGAACTGAACCAGAACCGAACCGGAACTTAACCAGAACCAGAACCGAACCAGAACCGAACCAGAACCGAACCAGAACCGAACCGGAACCGAACCGTAGCAGAACCGAACCAGAACCGAACCAGAACCGAACCAGAACCGAACCGAACCAGAACCGAACTCAAGCTAATAGAACCAGAACAAACTCAAGCAAACAGAACCAGAACCAACTCAAGCAAACAGAACCAGAACCAGAACAAAACTCATGCAAACAGACCCAAACTGGAGCAAACTTTATTAATGTCCTCAGGTTGGCATTGAGAAAAATCAGATACCTCAGCTTGGGGTTAGGGTTGTGATTAGGGTTAAGGTTATGATTAGGGTGAGGTTTAGGGTTGTGAAATAATCAGTAATGCCGACGTACGCTTTTTTAGAGAATTGTTGATATGTGCTTTTGATAACCACAAATGTCGTAAGATGAATAGGATATGTGCAGACGTGTGCTTTTTGTAAACCACTAGACTGAGGTAATGTCTCTGTTGTTTCCAGGGTGCAATGTTCACCTGACAAGACCCTTTGCTCACCCCTGATTGCAACTCACCCACACCTGTTACCCCCCCCCCCCCCCCCCCCCCCCCCTCCTTTCTCCCCCTCCCTTTGTTTTTCTTTACGTATGAACAACTTTATTAAGATGACACGTAAACATGTTTCCCCCCTCCCTTTCTCCTCCCTTATGCTTTTGAAGAACTATAAAGTATTGAGCATCTCTGTCATCCGGCGGAGAACTTCAGATGCTCTTGAGTATGCTGTAACTTCTCTCTCATGCTGCATGAATAAACTTTGTGTGTAAACTTTGATACTGAATTCGAAGCCTCATTTCTGGTCAGTGCTTCGCTGGACGATCGCCTCACGGCTGGGTCACCCTACCACACAGAGTACAAAATGCTGCACAAGTTGAAATGAACATTTAGACATTTTTAGAGAGCATCAGGAGGTAGAAAAGGGGTGCACAGGACACAATGCAAGATATACTTAGTTTTTTCAATTATGTAATTATCATCTTTATTAATATTGCACTTGTCAAAGAGAGAGTTTACAAAGTGCTTTGACACTATTACAGAACAATCACATGGAGAAACTACTAGGGAACTACGCCTCTCTTCTTAATGATGTGTTCCATCGCAGCCCTCTCAGAGGTGTCCAGATTGATCTTGTACTTGGCCAGAATCTTCAGGATGGGCCTCAGCTTTAGCCACCACTGCTTCTTTGGAATGCGGTGTCTGTTGAGGACAAAGATAGTCAGAGCTAATAGGAAAGTAAAACCAACAAAATATGAAACCACTGAGAACCATTTTACACCATATTAAATGTGGGACATTTCAAATTAAAGGTTGATTAAGTTATTTTGACCACTGGGGGGCAGAACATCACTAAACAAACAAAGAAGAATCTGTTGACTTCTTTCACACATCTGTGACTTTCATGCCCAGGATGAAAAGCTAAAATGTTTTTATAATGTTTTAATAATGTGCTCAGGATCTGCCAATCCCATTAACATGAATAATCTGCCCAGTATTTGTAATTGTAATGCTTCCTAATTGATTAGTGATTGAAAAAAAGTAATTCCATAACAGCATTCAACCACTTCTGAGCTAACGTTTAGATTTGATATTGTGAAACTTCACAATGTGAAAGGCTTTAATTCCTTTTCCCCCTCTTCTTCCACAAACTCACAGCAAGTTACGTTACATTTGAGTAAATAAAAGCAAAAAACTATTAAACAGATTAAGGGAAAAGGAAATAAAAACACTTACTCAAAGTCAGTTAGATCTTTTAGTTCTGCCAGAGGCTGGAAGACCAAAGCTCTTTTCTTCATGCCCAGCACACAGGCTGAATCTGAAGAGTTGGCAAAGATACGACCTGAGGGTTTGAGGTAAAAAACAACAACACTGTATGTCAGAAAAGGCAGAACAAGAAGCCATTGTACAACAATTGTGTAAAATGTATTATTTTAGGGTGATCATTTCCACACCATGTCTGTAGCATTCCTTTAGCTTGTCAGTCAACCATAAGACAGATTTAATCCCCATCTTTGTCCCAAAATTCCTGTCGAAGGGAGTAGGTGTTCCACCCTGGTAGAAAAGATAGGTTATCTCATGTTAATGAAACTGAATTTGGAGGAAAATGTTATGAGTCTTTATGTAATAAAAATAAAATCTACAGTACATGGAGCTGCTCACCTGCTGCATGTGCCCCAACACATTCTTTCTACAGTCAAACACACCACTGCCCTCCTCTGTATACAATTGGAAGATAAAGTCTGTGGTGTAGTTGGCATTGCATTTCTCATTTCTGAAAGACATGTAGAATAATTAATGAGATATGATCCCATGATGAGCTTAAGGGTTTTAATTTGATTGTACTTAAAATATACAAGACAAATATTCCTGAAAACCTGAGAACGAGTCCTCTTTTCACTGTGGTCTTCATCTTCTCCACCAGATGCTCCACATTCACCTATGAAACAAAAAAAATAAAAATTCTTCCATCCTTGATGGGGTTCTGCCATCACGTACACTATGCTAAACTTTCATAAAGACATACCTCAAGATCATGAATGTTGAAAGGTTCCTCATAAATGTAAGCAGCATCGGCCCCAGACGCCAAACCAGCCATAGTTGCCAGGTAGCCGCAGTATCCTCCCATAGTTTCAACAATGAACACTCTTCTCTTGGTGCCAGCAGCAGATTGTTTGATCCTGTCACATGTCTGAATAAAGAGGGGGGGAAAGTGTCTTGTCTATCATCTGTTGTAAGACTGTACTATTTGTTACTTATGTGAGAGTTTTACCATAGTAATAGTGTTAAGAGCAGTATCAGCGCCAATACTGAAGTCGGATCCGGGAACATTATTGGAGACGGTCGCAGGAACAACGACAAGGGGAATACAGAGTTCCTCGTACTTTTCTCTAGCCTGCACCATCTGCAGACCGCCAACAAATGCCTGAAGAGGAAAGGTATGAATGAAGAAATCAAAAAATGTCATGTCATGAGTGACTTTTGCAGTCATGCTTTTCGTTTTAAGGCTTGCTTGGTAGACAATTAGTTATACATGTAGTTAATTGTTCACCTCAAAGCCTCCAATGATGACCATAGCATGAATGTTGAACTTTGTGATGCTCAGACTGATCTCTTCCATGAACTCATTTGGCAGGGATCTTAAAAAAAATTGAAAAATATTGAATCATATTCATCATAGTCAGCTGCTTACACATGTTCAGTAATAACTTGATAACAAAAGATGCTTTCGATGTCATATCTCACCTCTTTGTGCCCAGCATGGAACCCCCTTTTCCAGTCCATCCAGCCACACCAGACCAACCAATGGGCTCAATCTATGAAGGACAGAGTATAGGCTTCATCATGCTCTTTGCTGTTGATTTATGAACTGTAATTACAGTGAAAGTCTTAGTGTTTGTTACTGTGTGTAACAATAATTTACCATTCCATGAGCCAAGCCATCAAAGCTGTCATGCACTGCCAGCATCTGGTGGCCCTGTAGGAGCCCGATCCTGACAGCTGATCGAACGGCAGCGTTCATTCCAGCACAAGGAGCTCCAACATTCAATATGGCGATGTTGATGTTACTCTGGAAGGGGAACATTCATGCAGACATCTGTCAGATTAAATGTGTTTTCCACAAAGACCTTGTGACTGTACGTTAGTAGATCCTGACCTTAGTATCTGGGATGTGCACATGAGCCAACATTTTGTACGTGTTCCAGTTGTTCTCAAAGCTCCTACGGTAAAAAAAAGAGTAGAAATGTACAGACGTTTTAAAACTGGACACAACACTTTTAAATTTTTCATGGATAACACAAAAGTACATGTCTCACTTTCCCCTGAGCTTCACAGCTTCCTCAAACCTTCCCTCAGCCATGGCTGCTGTGACATCTTTAGTCTGATGGAGAGGAAAGAGGAAACTGAGAATTGATTCAGAATATAAAATTAAAATAAAACTTACGGATGTAAATTATTAGTAGAGCCTGAAATAAAAGCATCTGCTGCTCAACTGCTTAGATCAGAGCAGAGAAATATTCTTAGTTTTAGTTTAACACAAAAATAAAATGTGTCTCACCACTTGCACACACTCCATGAGAGGCAGCCTGACAGCCATGTTTCCAGATAAGCTGACCACACTGGCAGGAGTGTCTGGTGTAGCTTCCAGCAGAGCCATCACTGCTTCCACCCCCATCCTGCTGGCCTGGTTCATGACAGTACAAGAAGCAGACACCTCAGCAGGTACACTATAACCCAAACAACAACAAGCCATCTTTGCAAATGCGATGGTCACATTACCAGGATTCTGTCAAAGGCAGAAGGTGTTCCTCCTCTCTGGACATGACCCAGGACAGTGGTGCGGGTGTCAAAGCCCAGCTTCTTTGATACCAACTGCACAGAAAGATCATATTAAGCAGTCTGCCTTATTAGAAAATCACTGATGTATGTCATTACTGACCTGTTTGATGTGGTCACATGTGATAGGTTTACCATTGAGATCAATGGCTCCCTCTGCAACAATGATAATATTCAAACGGGATCCACGGCCTCTTTGCTGAGAGGAAAGAGACAACAGTTGACACTGAATAAAAGCCTTGTGTTTGACCCAATATTTTAATTAGTGCTAAAGATGATGCAGGGCAAGACGTTTACGTCAATCAGTCTTCTGCACAAATGATCTTGCCATCCCTCATCTGGGGGCATCTCAGGGATGAACACCCAGTCAGCACCACAGGCCAGAGCCGTCACCAAAGCCAGGTAACTGTGGGGTAGAGAACATAAAGCCCGGGTTACAGATGAGCATTACGCTAATTTATAGGCTGTATTACAATGACTGAGTTAGGGCACATTACATTATGTCTCCACATAGATGAACTGTGTTTTGTGAGCAGACACATAGCATTTACTCACCCACAGTGCCTGCCCATTACCTCCAGGATGAAGGTCCTCTGGTGGCTGCAGAAGTATACATTTCACGTCAAGTGTCTTAAAACACGAAGCAGCTCTGTCAGCAAATAGAATATATGACTGGTGACATACGTACCTCTGTGCTGTGGTGGTGATGGCATCTACAATCTCTATGATGCGATGCAGGGCAGAGTCGGTGCCGATGGTCATGTCAGTGCCACAGAAGTCGTTGTCAATGGAGCCCACCATGCCCACAATGTTGAGAAGGGAGGAGCTCTTTGCCTCATTTTCAGTGATCTTGCCTGAGCAGATCAAAACAACACTCTCAGATAGTCATTTAATATTAGGATGTTGTTGTTGCTCAAAATAGTGATTTTTGGGTTCATGCCTCTCACCGGCTCCGACCAGGTCAGCCAGCAGCTCGCTCCACTCTGTTCTGAACTGGTTGGCACCAGTCAGACTGCCATCACCTCCGATCACACACAGGTTGGTGATGCCCAGCTTGACTAGATTGCAGGCAGCCTTGGTGCGTCCCTCTTTGGTGCGGAAATCCTGACAGCGAGCGCTACCAATCACAGTCCCGCCCTAATGTCAGACAAGGAGACACAGAAATTATGTGAAAGCAGAGGGGGGAGGAGGTAAGATTATCTGAAACCTGAGCCTGAATGTTAGAGATCCATTAAGTCTTGCTATTTGACTGGAGCTCTGGCATTTAAATGACCTTTGACTTACAGATCTGCACTGTAGGACTGCTTATATCAGACATATTACATATAAGCTCATATCACACATATCACACATATCGCACATATCACACATATCACACATATCACACATCCCATTATAGTATGATCAGCTGAACACATGTCACAGACAGCACTGACATGAAACACATTGAGATACAAATGCTTTTACATCCTTGTTCTCACCAGCTGTAGCATCATTGACACACTCTCCCAAGTAGCAGCGCGAATGTTGTCACCTCCATCCACCAGACCCTGGTAGCCCTGACAACAATGGAGAAATAACAATTGTGAACTTATTTAAAGTGAAATCATGGCTTTAGGGGGCATGGGCCGCCTCTTTGGTCTTAGATTGTTTGTTTATAATATTGGGGTTGTTGAATAATTACATGAATTGCTGAGTCAAAATCTGCATTTACCTCATGGACAAAATAGACCTTGGCCCCGGTGTAAAGTCCAACTCGGACTGTGGCCCTCACAGCTGCATTCATACCTGCAGAAACATTGTGTGGGTTCATGTAAGCCCTTGAGATTCTATGAGGCATTCTTAATAACAGACACACAGGAATAAACGATTAATGAGAGATACATGGGGGAAAGTTTTTGATAGTTTTCTTTCAAAATTATGCAAAAATTGTTTTAAGTTAATTTTGGGGATTTTCCTTCACTAGTCTTTGGTTTAAGACTGAAGTGCATGCAGTCTTTACAATACACAACCTTCAGCAGGTCACGTAAAGGACAAGATGTGGATAGATTAGCTTTTAGGCTGCCAAAAGCATCTCCACTTACAGTGTAAGGGGGGAGAGGCCAGACAGGAGGAGTAGAACGGCCCTCTCACTTCACTTCACCACTTTACAGACACATGACTGAAAGGTCATGCCTCTAAAATTAGCCTTCATAACAGATTTAGTGTTAGAGATGAGAGGAAGTATCACAGAGAAGAAACCTGGACTTCAGAATGTAAGAGGAATGACAGGTAAACTTGTAATGAAGATTATGTATTGGGGAGTGGGGGAAAGAATAGATGGGTGAGGGAAAGCAAGCTGAGCAGTTTTGTTCCAAACTGCTCCAAGAGCCTATATGATTAACATAGGCAAAAATAACTGCCATATGGATAACTCACTCAGTACAGAGGTGTGAGGGGTCACTGACTCACATCCCAAAGGTCATAGTGAAGATATTCCTCTTCAAGTTAAAGGTCAGAGGAGAGGCTGTCTCACTCTATGGTCAAATAAGGAGGAGGAATCCTATCCAAGCCTTTTATTTTAATTGATTTTTCAGATAATGCAGATTAGATAGTTATTTTGGATTAGAGGAGTCACCTCGAAGTACCTTGATTAGGAATAAAAAATAACAGTAGGCAAAATTAAGGTAATGGAAGCAACACTTAGAATTTAATAATGATATTATACAAAGAGGTAGACTTTTCAATGCAATTAGAAATGTTATTTCTAATTGTATTCCTATCAGAAAAGATGATTTTAACTTGCTGCAAAAATTAACTGATTTAATTGCAAACAAACGAATCACTTAATATTTGGAGATCTATGTCAGCAAAAGCTTACTTGCCTAAAATAACAACAAAAAAGTCACCACAATTTGGAATCTAGATTTCCTTCATTTGATTCCCATCTTTTCATCTAAAGTATCTCCTCTGTCATAGTGAAACGCCCTTGTTAGTCACTAAGAAATACATTCTTTAATTCCAGATCCTCTCAACACCTGCTGAGTTAAACAAACACTGAACATGCCTGTCTCTGGCACTCCATTCACGCTGCCCCCTGAGGACTCTTCACTTACCCTGGGCATCACCTCCCGATGTCAACACGGCGATGGCCCTGCCCTCCCCCATCTTTGTTGGGTCAATGGGAGCCTTCTCTGCCATTTTCCTGGAGCTGGAGCTGGCTGAGGGAAAGAGGCCTTGAACTTAAGATTCCCTGCAACCTGCTGATTCACCGTGTAGAGCCTCTCACCTGTGTCTCAGCCTGCTGCTACGCACAGTAAGAGCAGTGGCAGGAGTGTGCAGCTTAACTATCTGCTTGGCAGACATGGGGGCACACATAGTTGTGTAACACATCTAGATACACACCCACATACTCACATGCACACATTCATACATAAGGTGTCTATTATAGGTATTTAACCCAGTTGCATCCACCATCCCTGCCAACATTGCTCATGTATGTTTGTTTTTGTGTTTTTTAATCATGGGAAAACCACAGAAATGCATATTGGGGAACTCAACTATAAAAAACTAGCAGAATGTATCAAGTTTACACATATAGCTAGTTTTTCAGATTTCAAGATACTTTCAAGATTTCAAATTCTGCCAAAATTCTGGATTGAATTAAGTTTTTAAGTTTGACATCTAAGAACTTTATCTCACCCCCCCAAAAATATCTCATGTTGAACTTCTCTTTACAAAATCTTCTGACAGGCCAAGAATAATAAGTAAAAGTCCTATTAATGAGTGCTGTGGACATTTTGTTATACATATCTGCTTATCACTTCCACATTGTGTTCTATGTCTGCTGTGTTGCTGAAATATTTGACTTCATTATGATGTCTCGGACAGAAATAACCTGTTAGCTGTTTGACCTTTAGATACAGAATCCACTGCTATAGCTATCAAAATCCTACTTACTGTCTATCAGTACCTGCTGTTACAGCAACCTGCAGGTACAAACCCAGACTGTGCAGCAGGGGACATACATGTATGTGTACTTATGCTGTTATTGATTACATCATGGTAACAGCTGGGTAAAATGAAAAAGAGTTGTCTCTTTTTGCACTTTTAGAGACTCTTAACAAAACGACAGTGACAGTCTGTATGTCGCAGTATGTCTCACCAGCCTCCTCTGCTGGATCAGGACTGGGCGTCTTGTTGTTGCATTCAGGTACTGAGAGGTCATCATCACCACCTGGAGAGGGAGATCCAAAATGCATGATCCAGTATGTAATCCAGCCTCACTCTCCACGGCTCATTCATTAACTTCATGACAGGAAAACCTCCATAATCCATCCAGATTATGAGGCAGTATCTCACTCACATGATAGGCCTTCTCTGCAATAGACAACATGCTCAAGCATCACTCCTCAGATTTTCTCCTTGCGCCATGTTGTTATTGCAATCATGTGTTATTTTGATGAAACATGCTCTATCTGTAACAAGCAGGCTAGTTTACACCCACCAGCCTTATCATGTCTTAAGCTTTGAGCTGCAGCTGATAGGCTGGTTACTGAGGAGTGCATACTAGGCAAAGAGCGCATAAATATATGTTGTCCAACTTTCTCTATTTGGCCAGGAAAATGTGCTCTGACTTCTGTGTCTGATATTTTTTATATACTAAAGGTATATTAGAAACTAAAGACTGATATTGTATTGGACAAAATAATCCATAACAGTTGATGTCCCCTCAGTTTTCATGGCTGTAATTGTCAACCAACAATTGTAACATAAATAAATGACATAAACACTGTCATTTATTCTCTTTTTTTAATTGGCTTAAGTACATAACTTTATTGATTGATTAAAGGTGTAAAATCAAGAGTCATAGTGACAACAGTGAGTAAAGGAGGCTCGTGGTAAACAGCTGACTGGAGCTGTCTCTAAATAGAAGCAGGACTTTTGGATGCAACCACAGTGATGCAATCTTTGAATACACTGCACCCTCCCCTTTTGATCTGCCATTACATTAAAACTGCACAGTCATCCCTTTGATTAAACATGTCAAATTTATTTCAACACATATATATTTTAAATTTACCAAAGTCAAGTCAAACGTGTCAATAAGGAGATGCTCTTCAGTTAAAGTCTGAGTCTTTCCAGAAGCAGGTTAATTTATCAGACATA
The DNA here is from genome assembly GCF_009762535.1 of Notolabrus celidotus. Taxonomy (NCBI): domain Eukaryota; kingdom Metazoa; phylum Chordata; class Actinopteri; order Labriformes; family Labridae; genus Notolabrus; species Notolabrus celidotus. The sequence continues at coordinate 5,051,053 of NC_048272.1, read as the reverse complement.
AAAATATCACATTAATGAGATAAAATCACACAAATATCCAAACAATGTGTATACCTTTAACTTGTCTTCTGATCCAGATCACCAGACTGGCCAGAAGTGTGACAGAGAGCACCCAGATGACACCCAGGTACCACATCCTCACAGCACCCCTCGGCTTGGGGAACCATTCTGAGTGTGATCTGTGGTACAGTAATAGCTCTGATATCACTACTTCATTTTAGAGAAATGACCTTCATCGCTGGAGCACGGCGGTCACACAGATGCAATCCTACAGTGTTTGTTATAATTAGGAAGGAGGGGTGCTGGGGTGTAATACAAAACACATTTGTTGTCATTGAGGAAGCACAATACAGTAGAGAGTAATAACATAGTATAGTGACAGCAAAACATACACATAAAGGGCAATGGTGATTAAGGGAAAGAGGTCTCACAGGAGGTGAGACTGCAATGCCAAACACAGAGGAGAGGAAGGAAGAGGATGTTGAAAAGCAGGGCTGTCTCAGTGAGCTGCATTAATCCTGTTAGCTATCGTTTCTAGCTAAAAGTTAGCTACTGATATGTGTTATTTACAACATGCATTGTCGACCATTAGCTACAGATGGCAGGTAGAGTTTTTTTTCTTATAATTATATTTTTTTCAGGATTTTATGCCTTTATTTAGAGAGGACACTAGTTAGAGAAACCATGAGAGACAGTGGGGGAAAAAATGTAACCTGTGCTGCCTACTTGAAGGCTAGCTATGGCCTCTGTACATTGGCCGTGCAACATTACTGTGCGGCAGTAGCTCAGTCCATAGGGACTTGGCTTGGGAACTGAAGGGTCGCCGGTTCGAGTCCCAGTATGGACGAAGTTTGGCAAGTGGAGAGGTGCTGGTTCACTTGCCTGGGCACTGCCGAGGTGCTCTTGAGCAAGGCACCGTACCCCCAACTGCTCGGGGTGTGCAGCATCCTCACTCTGACATCTCTCCCTAAGCATGTTCACTGCATGTGTGTGCATGTGTGTGTATATACCAAAAAAAAACCTGTATGTGTAGCATGTCCAAAAAAATATAGCATGAGAGAAAAAATTGAATTCCCCCCTGGGGATTAATGAAGTACCTTTCTTCTTCTTACTGGTCTGGTAGTGTAGAGCATTTACTTTTTTTTTCTCCATACGTCACTCGCCTGATTTGCACAATCTATCCGGGGCTTCGGCCACGCGGTCGAAACGCAAACAACAATGGGGGGCGCAGAACCTTTTAGTTCAGGGTACAGTAGTTCTAGGGGCTGAAAGACCCTGGAACTCTTGGTCAAAACGCACCCTAGGCCTAACTGGCGCCCCTAGTTAGCAGGAGTTGTGAGTGTCTGTTTTCATAATAGTGTTAGATTAATCTTTTTTCATAATATCTTTTATCCTCACAGTATTAATTCAAAATATCCAAGTAGGCTTTTGTGTTGATTTTGAATAGTTTGTGCTTCTGATTGTGGGATTTTTACATTAACTTGATTTGCTCATTTGTAACATCCAGAAATAAACAAAGAAAAAAACATGATATGAGTGTGCGTATGTTGTTTATTTAAAAACATGCATTTGAATTCTGCACCCTGATAAGTGGATGTCTTTTTCTTTACAGCGTTATTAACTAATTTTTTAATTTTCTTGTTACATCATTAGCCACCCCTATAAAGTTTCCAACGGTACCACTACTGACCCTGCTAATTTGCAAAAAAACACACACTCAGGGGCGACTACACAAAATGTTAATTTTGTCTTTCATACCGGCTCTTGGCCTAAACTGAACCGGATTCTGAACCTAAAACTGGCCTTTGAGAGTCGTTCAACACATCCTCACTTTCAAAAGTCTGTTCACTCAACAGGTTTAAAAATCAAACTAACAGATATAAAAAAATCAAGAACAGCACACATGCAGCCAAACAAACACATGCATCATGCAAGTTAAAAATGCTTGAAATGAATGATTTGCCATTAAAATATCTGCTCATGTCCCCTGTCAAAGCAGTGACTCCACAGCCCTTGCTTTACCACCACACCCTCCCACAGCAGCAAAATGGCGTCCAAAACAGATCAATCACTGTGGACAAAAGGCAGCTTGTCATAAACACACGTCTCAGGTGGTGTTTGTTTACTGACACTGTGCACCCCCGTTGGGTTGAGCGACATGTAGCTCTCTCCTGAGGCAAAACTGGATCAATAGTACTATTTCCAGGTAATCCCCCCTTCCCCTGTCTTCCTGGACAGCATTAACACTTACACAGCCTGTAATAAACCATACAGATCAATACAACAGCAGTTTGGCAAGAAACACTTCCACCTCAGCTAACCACCTCAGTAAAATGTGGACTGTTTTCTAACAATCTGACCTCTCACTGTCTCCAATTATGTGAACTATACCGGGCGTAATTAGATCAGGCTGTGTAAAATAGAATGTAATGCTTGTAAATGGTGAGACAGTTCTCTGTGGTGGGAATCATTTTTATAAATTAGTGTTTATAGTTCAAATTTACATAAAGGGCAGCTCTGACATTTAGAAATACAAACCTACATATTAAACATTTTATTAAAGGAACATTTCCACAACCTTGTATCCTTCTTTGTCTTTAAAACCTGTATACTGTTATAAAGTTAAAGTTTACAACCCAAATATTTTATTTTACACACTGCATATTTGCTGTTGGTTTAACAGCCTGTTACGTGTGATTATCTTGTCCACTTTTGCAAGCAGTGGAGTGAGTGAAATTGTCCTCAGTAAAACTGTGAGATCAGGTTTTGTCTGATCATCTTAAATATAAACAGAAAAGACATTCATATAAGGGGAAAAACATTCTAAAGTTAATAATCAGACTTATTCACATAGATTAAAACTAATGTGGGAGTAAGTACTTAAGATGAAAACAAAGAAGTGCAGGAAAGAACCCTGTGCAACAACTGTACTCATCTCACAGTCAGCCAAGAGGTGGCAGCAGCACACGCTCTTTACCCGTTTCTGTGTGTGTATCAGGGCTGAAGCGGCACATTCAAAGCCTCTGCCTAATAAATCATGTACTGAAAGTGTCAGTGCAAATTTTGTTAGATTTTATTGCAGTTTAATCATCTCAATGAATGTTTTAATAGGCTGATATTTCAGAGAGCGAATGGCAGCGCAGTGATAAATTATATGTGGTGAGCCAGCCCCCCTTGTCTTACCTCTCTCCCTCTCTCGCCTTTCTTCACTGCAGAGAATCATAATGTAGACCTGCACAGCTATTTGTCCACTTATTGGAAGCAGGGGAGACCTGTGTTATAAACTTAGATTATCCATATTCATTTCAAAACAAACAGACTAATTTATAATTCACCCGCAAGGCAATGAGGGCCTCTGGTCAAGCCTTTCCTCACTGCTAATGCTCAAACTTTTCTCTTTTTTCAGTTCTACATATTATTATTTTGCTCTCCACTTCTTCCCTCAAAAGGCACTTTATGAATTCATCAGGTTGGACCACCGAGCTCCACCTTATGCTTAGGCCTCCCACACCATTTAACATGTCTTTGAACCCTCCTCCTCTCTCTGAGGATTGCTCTGTTTATCCATTTGTCACCCCCCATCCCTCTCTCCCATTATGTACATATCTTAAGCGTCCCATTTTCCTCCTCTCCTAGATTTCATCCATTCCCTGTTTCCTTTTTTTTAATACGTTTCCCTTTGACCTTCACTTCCTCAGCTTCATTACACTCCCCACTTTCTTTATTTCTTCCCTGTTTCCCTGACCATAAGGTGGTAATGGAATGCAAAATCAACACGGCCGTGACATTTTGGGCACCACCCTCTCCTCCATCCCTCAGGCTCTGTCTCATATATAGGCTACTGTTGTCCTCTGCCAGCTTGGATATATGATGTGAGGTATGACTCCTCTAATAAGGACATGGATGAGAGAATGGCGGAGGCTGGGGGCTGTAATTAAAGAGCGAAGGGTCTCTGTGAATAAGTAGGGAGAGCGGGGAGGTAAAACGGTGGCTATCTGCGGCGGGGACAATAAATCAACCTGCTCCTTTAGCCGGCCTCAACACAATATCACCATACAGCGTTTGCCCCCCCTCTTTGCAAAAGCAATTCCGTCATGTCTTGTTAGCTCATTCGTCTTCATCAGCACCAGTGGGAGGTTCAGACCCCCCAACTCACCCACCACCCTCACCACCCCCCGCCCCCACCTACTCCCCAATGCCAGGCCCCATTGATCAAAGCAGAACCAGCCTCAGCATGGGCATGGGTGTCATATCATTTTCTCTCTCTTTCTCACACAAACACACACACAAACACACACATACACAACACACAAATTCCGTGCCGAGCAACAGCTGAAGTGGCGACAACAGTTAAACTAATCTTAGCTTGACCGAGCAGATCCGGGTCTTAATGTTATTAATGAACGCCTGGTTTACACACACTGCGTGCTAATGGCATTCAGGGCCAATTAAAGGATGACTAATTAATGAGACATTTCCTATAAGGCTTATTGATATGTTAATTTGCAGTCGTATTAATCACAGTCTTAATTGTACTGCCTTTAGATAATAAGATTTTCATTATGAATAATGATGAATTGTTAAGCCAGCTGAGTTGGAGCAAGAATACGAGGACAAGAGCAATTCAACTTACATTTCTATTTCACTTTTTGCCTACTAAAATCTCCTTTCTATAAACCCTGTTAGAAACTTTCCTTATTAAATCAATTGTTATTGTGCCTATTTCTAGTGTAAATAGACCAACTAAATGCTAAATAAAATACACATTTAAGATGCTGAGTTTGGGTGTTTTGGTTGAAGAAGAAGAAGAAGAAGAAGAAGAAGAAGAAGAAGAAGAAGAAGAAGAAGAAGAAGAAGAAGAAGAAGAAGAAGAAGAAGGGAGTTGCAGTTGGTGGGGGGAATTTTTCTATCCTTGTTTTCCCAAATGATCCAGGGTCTCAACCTTCTTACTACATTTTTGCTTCGACAGTGGCCATAAAGCAACAGGTTTGATTTGATAAAATATTGTGTAAACAGTTGCCAAAGGGGGTTGACAGCTGTTTTCAGAAACACAAGCAGTAGGCTATAAATACTTGTAGTGCAAAGAAAACTGTATATTTGATGCTGAAAACCCCTACCTCTCACGCTGGTGTACTGGCAGACATACTGTTTATGTTGTGTGCAGTTTTAAATTTATCAAAGGAGTTTTTCTTTTAATATTTAGATTCTAAGAGAATATATATGACCCAATAGAGAAATATTACAACAAAACTGTATTTTTTTTCTTCCCTAGTTGACAGGGTCACTCAGTTCAGCCATTACTTCGTCCATACAGTCGCAGAAAAGGCTCCAGATCCAACCTGGCTGCCATAAATAGAGGAGTTTGATGTGAATGCGAGGTCATTAGCGCATTGGTGGCGATGGAGAATAATAATGCAGATAAACAATGGGTGTGTCGGCGCCCACATAACAGAGAGAAGCGAGCTGAGAAACCCTCGTTGTTTTGCTCTTTTGCCATCGGCTACAAAACATTCAATGGTTTGGAAATGTTTGTCTCTCTCATGGCACAACACAAGAGGCTTGTTTGTATGAACGGAGTGACCAGGCTGAATTTTACCTGACTGTTTTTAATGACTGTGCAGGCATTTGGGGTGCTAATCAGGCAGTTGTCATAAGCCTAGAAAATGAACATGAGAAGTTATTTATACTGCATGTGTGCTTGCAATGTAATTAAATATTTAGATATGTTTTGAGAAATTGAAAGCCTACAAACCCTAATAATGACCTCTAATGCATTGCTAGAAATTAGATTTCATGGAATGGCCAGATAATGAAGGACTTAAATACAAGTGATGAACATTTACAGTCCTTATGAATGCCGTTCTCATTCAGTTTGACTCCTAATTGCACTGCTTGGATAAACTTTTTAATAAGATTTTTATTCTGTTCTGAATAACATTCACAACTTTACAAGAGCTGATAGCCCCTCATTTAATTATGATCCCTAAACACAAATACATTTGCATTAGCCCTTTATAGCTGCATTAACAGCATAAAGGTAATAACTCGTACTGGCAGATATTTACAAAATATATATTGTTTTACCTAAAAAAGTCCAGTTCCAAAATCTCTAATATTAAAATGCAAAACATGTTGTTGATGAGACACAACCATAGTGGCTGCCCGTCAATGCCTCCCTTGTCACAGTGCAGCCCAGACACTTGATTGACAGCTGTCAATGCAGCTGATGAGGGCTGACTGAGGGGGTCAGCCATGGTACCAGGGGGCCGCCTGTGTCGTCTGGAGGGGGACACAGACGGGCGGAGGGGGAGGGGGGGGGCGGGTGAAAATAGACAGAGCGACTGTGGTCCACTGGGCTCCCCTCTGCCCCACCCAAGAGGGACAAGCTGGTACAAGGGTGATGGAGGAAGGGACGAGATAGAAGGGGAGAACAAGGACCCCACTGGGTTACTACATGTTGGTTGTCTGACATGCAGCCAGTCACAGATATGGAATAACAAAGACACATAAAACATGACATAAGAAAATTTGAGTTAAATATCTGTTAAATATCTGTTTTTCCATTACTCTGAAGGACAGACAACGAAGATGAGGGAAAAAGATGACAGGAGGAGACAAATACATTAAGGGATAAGTTCGGAGGAGAATTCACCTCACGTTCCTGCTCTTGCCAGCTGGATACAAACGAATAAAAGAAAGGGGAGAGGAATGAAAAGAGACACGAGACGAGAGAGGAGCTAAATGACTAGAGGGAGGCTAGTGGGCTTTTTAAAAAGAAGACTGTATATTTTGGTCACTGAGAGGAAGAGAGACAAGAGAGTAGAGCAGGTTTATAAAGCAGCAGGAGGAAGTGTCAAAAACAGACAGCTACATAGACAAAAGCAGGATGCTGAAAGTATTCACCTTTTAAAGGTAAAGGGGGAGTGAGGGGGGGCGACAGACAGTCAGAGAAAAGACTGCGGATGTTGACAGAGGCTATTAACAGTTGGACGGTATACTGAAAGACTAAAAGGAGAAACAGATAGATCCAGCTGAAGTTATAATGAAGATGGAGAGCGACAAAAAGGACCTGGAGTGCAAAAAGAGGCAAGGAAATGTAATGGGGGAGAGGTAGCCGAGCTGTCAATGGTCTTTGATCCTTTAGTCCATGCTAACCAAACCTTCCAACATGGATGCTGGGTACACACACATACACACACAGCTACACACACAGATTCATTGCGCTTGCAGCCTGTCTGATCCTCGCTCCTCAGGGAGGTGTTAGTCTGTAGGAATCTAAGGGGCTTCGTTTGGACACCAAAGTGAGGGGAGTAATAATTCTCCTCCTCTCTCTTGCTTTTCCGCTAGAACTCATCCCAGACACACCAACCAGGCCCAAACACACACACTTAAAACCCAAAGGTAGAGGACTCTGTTCCTTTAGTCTTCACAGTATGTTACAATTAATGTTATCACAATGATCAGCTCTAAGATCAAAGCCAGGCCATATTTCCCTACTCTTAACAGAGGCTCAGGGTTTATGAACAATGTTGCATTAACAAGGACAAACTAGAGGCAAGCTTTGAATATTTTAAAAAGGAATTGATCTATTTGTAAGAAATCATGGGTTCGTTACAGCAGGCCGACTGGAGGAACGCTTGTTACAAAACCTGGTGTTTAAAATGACAAGAGAAAGACTACAGTCACAGTGAGGATGTACTTCATTGTAGTGGTTTGAGCTAAATACTAACTGCAGCATGCTAACAAATGAAGGATTGTGACAAGTCTGGACAAGAGTGGAAAAAGTAGAAGATGTTCTCAGGATGCAGGAATAATCAATTCAATTTGTGTGTAATATCTGTTGCTGAAAAAATGTCAGGAAAATATAGGCACCTTTTGTGATACAAAGACAAATCTGGCAAGAAATGTGCATGTGACACCAAATTACATAGCTGCCATTGCTGTGTCAGTAACTCAGCAACTGCTGCTGTTCGCTGACTGTAGAAACATATGAAGTTGCATGAGGCTATCTTAACCTTATTTAGATTTTACATGCAGAGCACCGGTCACAACATTTCACATGAAGAAACAGAAAAACTTGACTATCCGGCACATATTTTGAATTAAGTACGAGAAGGAGAAGAAGAAACATACTTTATTAAACCCCATGGGGGATATTACATTTTCCCACTTGTGTTATTTTTTGGTCATGCTACTCGCACAATTTGGTATATACAGTTTATACTATTTTTATGCACACACATGCAGTGGACATGCACTTAGGGAGACATGTCAGAGTGAGGATGCTGCCAACAACCAGCGCAGCCCGAGCAGTTGGGGGTTCGGTGCCTTGCTGAAGGGCAAATCTGCAGTGCCCAGGCAAGTGAACCAGCACCTCTCCAGCCACCAGTCCACTTGCCAAACTTCATCCGTACTGGGACTCGAACTGACGACCCTCCAATTCCCAAGCCAAGTCCTTATGGACTGAGCTACTGCCGCCCATGTACAGTGTAATATAACTTTATTTTACAATGCATGTTACATTTATCAACTAATATTCAATCATTACAGACGTGTTGCATCAACCAATATGTTTTTATACATTTTCATGAAGCAAGTATTTTTTGTACTTTTGCAAACGAGTGTAATGAATACATGCTCTCTCACCTCATAAGCTTGCTGGCTATAGACGAACACAATGTATGTGACCATTTCATTTATCTCCTTGATATGAATAATAAAATGCCATCTACAAGTCAGAAGGAGAAGCACAAAATGACTAATAACTGTTATCTTTCTGATACTCAGGGATTACAACAGGAAGTAATGGCAGTGTTTTGTGCAAACTCAACAAAATTTCAGTCTGTCACAGCTGTTAAAAAAGCTAGAAAGTTGGATATTAAAAGCAGTTTTCCTGCTGTATCTCATAAATATTGTGGTTAAAGTAATTGTGAAGGTGAGCGGGGTATCCAGTTGCTGAAAAGCTTGTGTGCGCAAAATGGAATATGCAAAATTTGCATGCCAGTCCAGCACTCATCACTGACAGCCACTGAGATCTGAAAAGTTGTCTTATTTTTTTCTGATACTGTGTCCCAGGACTATCTTATTAACTGCTCACTACATCTGAACCATTAGTTATGTGATCTATTGCAGTCCTGATAGACAGTCCTTTTTTGTACCTCTTTTAATGTCTGAAGCTTAAGCCTGGTTTATACACCTGTGTTGATCTATGCCTTACCGTACACCATAGGTCTGTGTAGCCACCTATGCAGAAGCCTATGTATGTAGCCTGATGTGCACTGCTTCAAAAATGTAACTGCTTAAATGGTAAATGGACTTGTACTTGTATAGCGCTTTTCTAGTCTTTCTGACCACTCAAAGAGCTTTTACACTACTCGTCACATTCATACCCATTCACTCACTGATGGTAGAGGCTGCTACAGTAAGGGACCATCAGTGTTAGCTAATCTCATCCATACCCATTCACACACCTCTGAACAACAGAGGGAGCAATTCAGGGTTCAGTGTCTTGCTCAAGGCCTTCCACTGAGCCCCAGCCGCTCGAAACAATACCACGCTCAAGCCATGTAATTGGGTAGCATTGCTTTTCCTGCATTTACACATTTCTGGAATCACCATACATCGGCCATACACGCCTTCTCCTCCAATTTTTCCACTCTTTTCATCTTTGCACTAATTGATGTATGATGCTGCTCAACATTCATCAGCCCCAACTCTAACATAATATATAACACATTATACATGAGACATAATACGCTCAGATTCAGTGACTATGGTTATCTTTGCACGAACAAGCAGAAAATAGTGGGATCAGAAACTGGTGATATGAACAGCATTGAAATCGCACTGCCAACTAGTATTTTGGTAGAGCATTGCAGAGCAACGTGGACTATCTAATGCACAAATATGTACGTAGTGCTCAAAACGATGTTTGCCACTTCTTTGTGGCTATGGCATAGGAACAACACAGAAGTGTGTACTAGACTTCAGTCCCCATTACTTAGGATTTATGCTGGGAATTGTAATCTTACCCAAAATACCACAATACTATCTCAAAAATATTGATGACCTGCTATAAGAGATCTTTGTCTCTTAAACCCAATTCAGAAGCCACTGAGACCATCGCTTAAGAATTCCACTACAAACACATACAGCTTAAGTTTAATGAGATCACACTATAGACAGTACGTTCACACTTATACATGTGTTCTTTAAAGAAAGACGTTTTAGTAAAGGCAGCCGATAGAGGGATAACTCAGAGCACAGTTGACATGAACAGATAGAAAAAGCTCAAGGTTAAGTCGAGGGAAAAGCAAAAGAGACACACAGAAAAGTGTGTGTGTGTGACCGGATCAATATCAAACAGTGCTATGATACTGGAGGCCTATCAGAGAGAATGTCAACACTCTCTGGTGAGATGACCCGACACACCATCGCCACCAAATACACACAATCACAAACACACACACACAGTCAGTCAGTCAGTCAGTCCCTGTGTCACCTTTTTCCCAATTCATTATTTACAAGCTCGCGGGGCCTCATTAGCAGCAGGCCACACAATGCTGCTTCCACAAACAAAACAAAACGCTCCCCAACAATAATTGCCTTCTTCTCCTGTGTCCGGACGCAAGCCTCCTTTCTCAGCTGACACCTGCTATGGAGAAGTTTAATAGGAAACAAATCGACACATAAATTACTCTCGAAGACCACCCTTTGTTTCCCTTTCCACAACTTTGTTCCCACTTTCTTCAGCTTGTCTAATAATGACTTTATAACAGTAACTACTCATACATAATAATCTTGAATAATATATTAGATTTCATTATTTTTATGCAGTAGACTTCAAAAATACACTCACTCTAAAATGTCCATGTTCTGGACTCTGCCACATCTCTTGACACTTGCTCTTTTATGGACTTAAGTGTTCTTGCAAATCTTAATTTCCTCCCATCTCCAAATACTTTACAATTCAAGCTGTGGACTGCAAACTGTCTCTTGCTCTGAATCCACTTAACAAAAAAAAAATGTGTAAGCTAAAAAGGAAAAAAAAGAAAACAGAAAAAAGGGGGATAAGAGGGAGACAGCAGGAGAAACAACACAAATAGGTAAAAACAGACAGAAGGGATGCTCCACTGCTTGGCTGACACACATGAGGTCTCTGCAGACTGAGAGGATGCTAGGCGAGGCAGGGAAAGAAAGAAAGAGAAAGAGAGCTGTGTGGTGTGGTGAGCAGCGTCCCAGCCCTCCTTCCTCACTTCAAGCCTCCACCCCCACAGTGAAACTGTATGCTTGGCTTCTCCTGGTTTCTTTAGCATTCCTCCCCATCCTCTTCCAAAGCCTGGGAGAGGACTGAGGCAGACAGCAGGGCTTGTCATAGTCACAGGACGAGGTCCAAGCAGTGTGTGTGTGCGTGAGTGTGTGGGTGTGTGCATTTGTGTGTGGGTGTGTGTCTCAGTTTGCGATGGGTTCATAGGAATCATGCTGTATATGTGAATATTGTTGGGACATTTGTAAGTACATAATTTGTGTAATGCGCTAATTTGCCTCTGCATGCATCTATAATTAATTGTATGGAAGGGAAGGCCAGATATTAAAGGTTAAGTTATGTTCATTACTTAAGAAACCCATACTGCAGCTATAATGTTAATCCCCTCTACCTAAGTTAATCATAAATGAATAAAAAACTAAATTAGTGATGGATCCCTCAGTAAATCCAATAGGTTGCACAGCAGTATGATATATTCTAACTGACAATAAAAAATGTTTGAAACAACTGATCAATACATAAGAAAGAATTTCAAGGGATATGTTATACCTGTTAATGTTTTAGTTGTAATGGTGAAAACTCACTACTAATCTGAAACTGCAAAATGCCTGCAGGACAGAAAAAAGTAGCTGGCCACCCTGATAACTTTTATGTTTTCAAATGAAAAAATGATGTTAGTGATGAACATCTCTGTCAAGTTACAAAATGTCCTGATGCAACATGTTGCTGCCAAATGTTCCATCACAACCTTTTTCAGAATTTTCTCTGGAAAGTCCAAAGAGGTGGGAAGGGCTTGTGTGGCTCCCTTTATATCTGATTGGCCACCCCATGTGTCACCCAGAAATCTGATTGGCTATTTGCCTTGTCAGAGGCGGGACTTATGTTACATTCACTATATGAGCAATGTCACAACCAAGTGGCATCCTCCGGTCTCAAACTATGAAGCCCATGCTGAAGTGTTATAAACTGCAGTTCATCGAGAATCTGCTTGAGGCTGGCTGCAGAAACACCGGAAACCACATACACACCAATTAAAAAAAGATGATCTTTGCAGCATTAATAAACATGTTTACAGCCTGGTTCAAAAAACAGCTTGGCTCTATGTAGCTAATTTCTCTATCGACACACACTGTACGGGGTGATGTTTTTTCTAACACGACGGTTCAGAAGATATTAAGATTACGAGTTTTTACCCAAATAAGGACATGACTGACTTGACTCCCGGACAGGAACACATAGCTGTTGGCTAGGAGGCTCAAACCCCGCCCCTTTACGTCACACTTTGACTGGTTGAGTTCTGCATTTCCAATATGGCTGCCGCTGTCGATTGGCTTCAAAACAGCGCTCAGGAACAGATGGGTGACGTCACGGATACTACGTCCATTATTTATACAGCCTATGGTCACAACAGGCTGTCATCATTTGCATTTCAATGTGACACTTTTTCTTTTCTTAATACTTTAAACTGTAATATATAGAATGCATTGCACATATGTCTTAAGGCAGGTGTGTAGGACAAGCGGCAAACTCCGGTCTCAAACGATGAAGCCAATGCGGAAGTGATATAAACTGCAACACATCGAAAATCCGCTTGAGGCTGGCTGCAGAAACACCGGAAACCACATAGATATGAATGGGAAAAAGCCGATCTTTGCAGCATTAATAAACATGTTTACAGCCTGGTTCAAAAAACGGCTTGGCCCTACAACGCTAATCTCTCTAATGGCACACACTGTACGGGGGGTGAATTTTTTTCTAACGTGACGGTTAAGAAGATATTAAGATTATGAGTTTTGCCCAAATAAGGACATGACTGACGTGACTCCCGGTCGGGAACACACAGCAATTGGCTAAGAGACTCACACTATGTCACACTCTGCCTAGTTGAGTTCCGCATTACCAATATGGCTGCTGCCGTCGATTTGCTTCAAAACAGCTCTTAGGAACAGATGGGTGACGTCACGGATACTACGTCCATATTTTATACAGTCTATGGTGTAGGAGTTGAATGTATGGTTTCAAAAATGCATGGAAACAAACTCCTGCATGCTGCCTGATTTGGAAAATACATTCATTGCATATTTAATGCTTTTGCATATGCAAACACACTTCATGCCACCCCCTCATGAGTCATTGCCCCAGTTGGGCCACCCAGTACAAAAAAAAAAAGTCTGGGCATGTCCCTGTTCGCCAGTAATTGTTAATCTTGCAGTTTTAAAGCAGTAATAATAATAATCATAAAATTCCCCTTTAAAAACATGGGTTTACAAAGTGCTTTGGCACACTAGCAAAACTATACACAAGTAGCACTGGTCATAGTGATCAATATTCACTCCACAGGGAAGGATGATGGAAAGTTTGTGTTCCTCCAAAATCTTTTCACAATCTACAAGAAAGTATCACATCTGTCATTGCGAACAATCTGAGCCATGACACTTTGTTTTTGGGTTGTGTTTTCAAAGCAAATGAATGGAAATTAAATAGGAAGCAGGATCCACATGATCATGTGCAATACATGTATGGATATGGGCTATACTCCTGTGTGTGTTTATGTGTGTGTGTTAGCACGCATCTGCCATTCCACCGTGTGTCTGTGGCCTGTCACTGTGAATAAACAGCAGATCTTAGCTGGCGGACAGTATTGGCAGAAGGACCCCTGTGACTTGTGGAGGCTTAAAAACTCACACAGGGGACTCGGACTGGACGCACACATCCTCTTCCAACTATCCTTGCTCCAATATCTATAAATTATTCACCAAACCTTGACTGATGGGACGGAGATCGTAATGAGAAAAATGTTGCAGGGAGACTGTCAGCCGCGTCCGTGTGTATAATGTGTAAAGAGGCACCATGTCATTACGCACCAAGAGTGTATGTGCAAGACTGTATGTGTGTGCTTGGTGTGTACAGAGAAACTAATTAGCATCAGTGCTGCTGGACAAGAGGAATGATTACGTTTTTTTGTGTGTAATTAAGTCAATGTGGAGTACAAGGAATTTGCTCTGATTTTGAACACTATCTTAAACTGTTGATCACTCTGATGTAGCTCAAATCCTTTCAAGCATGATTTTGCTCTTTCATTAATAGATAGGCAAATCTTAACTTCTGTTTTAATGCAAGCAATTAGTATACGAGACAGAAATGAGAAAACAGATATTAATCTCATGTTTAGAGGCTAACCGCAACACTGTGGTCAGGATGTGGATAACGTAGCAGTGGGCACAAAGCAAAACTGAAGGCAAGAAAAACAGCTAGCGGGGCTCTTCAGAGTTCAAAAGTACACCCTCCAGCAAATTTAAAGCAATACATCACGTTTCATTTATCAAAGCAGTAAAAAGAAATTGTTTTAGAGGTGTAAAGATGAAACAACTATTTGTGACTTTGCCTAGAAGCTATGTTTAGGTCTTGTCACAAACATATTTAAGGTTTGGTATCTTTGTTCTTGTAGACATATTCTTAATTTGGGTGCTTAAAATGTTTTTGGTAACATCACCAATTGCTCCCTAACATTTCTGTTCAAGCCGCATGCTCAAAACAAGTGGTTTGACATGACCAGATTAATTAGCCTGTTGCTTATACATAGAGAATTTAAGAATATAACTCTTTCTATCCATAAGAGTGCTTTTTTGAGTATTTTATTAAAACATACTCGCAACTAACTGTAGATCTATCTTTAGGGTGCAGGCATGAGATGTGCATCATGTCACTCTGAGTGAGAGAGCTTGTTTTCTAAATTGTTGAACTTTCTTTTGAAAATGTAACCTCTTGGCCGAGAGCAGTTTTGCAGAGAGGGACACGGCAAAGCAAACAGACAGAAGAGCAGATGACACAAATACATTGAAGTTTCTATCTCCCCTACCTGTCAACTTTCTCCTTCTCCTCCCAACAACCCCGCACACCTCTTGCTGTCTCTCTCTCTGTTACCTTGGAGTCTGGCCGTCATGCTCCTGTGGCTCCGCTTTAAAGGTTACGCTGTGTACCCACCGTCACTGCCTGTCACTCCCCCACTGCCTGCCATACACACACATTCACACACATACATGCTCCATCAGTCCCAGGACCTGTCAGAGATATACTGTCCATAGAATCACCAACCTACCCACTGTTTGCCTTTGCAAAGAGGTCATTGTGGGGAATAGACTGAGATAACCTGGGTAGGTTACAGGTTAACAGCTCTGGTGATGGGGTTGTTGGAGTGTTAGTTAGTGTATTGAGAGTGTAAGAGAGGCACGTTGTGAAGAGAGAGAGAGAGAGAGAGAGAGAGAGAGAGAGAGAGAGAGAGAGAGAGAGAGAGAGAGAGAGAGAGAGAGAGAGAGGGACAGAGGGAATGTGTACTTAAAAGTGCAAGACTGTGCTTCTGTGTGCATGTCCATCTGCAGTCTGCTGGCCTTGGCACATGGAATTAAAATGCTGCTCACTTGAAAGAAATCAACAGGGTCCACAGAGGCCTCATCTCTGCCCAGCCTCTCTCTTTCGACGTTTCTCACTCTCGTCTTTTTCAAAGATGAATCTGCGGCAAAACGAGCAGAGAGATGTGTTGGTTGAAGAAACAGGGAATACTGCAATAACTGGAACATGACATCGCAGCCGTCAGATAGAATGTTTCAAATGATAAATTAGATTTTGACTATGTTCAGATGCCATTAAATTCCCTTATACAAAGAAATTGTTATTGTTCAATCATGTCTTTTTAGATTTATCTTATACTTAAGATACATTTTTTTCACTGCTCATCCTCATAGTGGAAAAGCAAAATTTTTCCTTATTCTAGTTTTGAAAATGTAATGGTCACAGGGAAGATGGTTTCTTGTAATGACATATGAACAGCTTACTTTTTCTGTGTTACAAATGTGTAAATGTTCTTTTACAAATGAGACCAGACACAAAGAGACGTTGAACAGTGCCTCTAAAATTGGCTGAACAAACTCTGATTATGGTGTCACCATTAGGACTACTGGTTTTGAAGACATTTTGTACATGGTTTGGTTGTTACTTGAGGTTAATGCCTGTGTGACTTTAGATATTTTGTACTCGGTATTGCAGCTCACAGGCCCAATCCAATCTCTTCGCTCATAGATTCATGACGTCCAAGGTAGATCCCTATAAATGCACAAAAACTCAGGGCTTTCAAGGTGGGGAAAAGTGTTGGATGCATAGAGGCCATCAAAACTGTACAATAGACTCAATTGGTCTTGTCAACAAGAAAATGCTAAAGCCACTTGATTCTTTGGGACACTTGTTAGGATTTTTTTGTAGACTACCTCAGTGTCTTCGGACC
The DNA here is from genome assembly GCF_009762535.1 of Notolabrus celidotus. Classification (NCBI taxonomy): domain Eukaryota; kingdom Metazoa; phylum Chordata; class Actinopteri; order Labriformes; family Labridae; genus Notolabrus; species Notolabrus celidotus. Next base: position 5,034,509 of record NC_048272.1, on the reverse strand, counting down.
ACTTACTGCGTGTAATGTATGCCCTCGCTTTATGGTGTCGTATATTGACAGTCCTTGATGTGTAGATGCAGAAGGAACTTCGTGACACTTGCTTGCTTCTAGAGTAATAGATTTATTACAGAAAAACAACACCAGTATCGAACAAGCATTCCGGACTGCTTGGGAGGACGACTCGGCCAGATTGGGTCTCTCCCCTCGAAGGCTGTTAGACACGTCCTTTATAGGTTTAAGTGATGTCCACGACACACACACATTTCTCTTAACACCTTCATGGCCTTCGTCACTCTTTTAGCCAGACGCTTAATATTGCTTAAATGGAAATCCCCCACGCCTCCTTCCCATATTGTGTGGTTTAGGGACATTCTTCACTTTGTGAAGTTGGAGAAAGTCAGACACTTAGTGAGAGGGTGAGAGATTTCACAAGATGTGGGACTTGTTCTTTAAGTATTTGGAGGAGCTGGACCTCTCTGAGACCCCTGATTAGGTGGTTACCTTTTTGGCAATATTCAAAGTGATGTTGATGGCGGCAGACTGACCAATAACAATTTATTTATTTTGAATTGTTTTTATTTTTTATTTAATTGTATTAAATTTTTGCATTTATCTACTTAATTATTTATTCACTTTATACATATTGATTTTTATACGCGTCTCTATATCATTTAAATTCTAATATAATATGTACCACTATTGTTGTTGTTGTTGTTGTGTGTCACTGTCTGTGTGCTGTCCTGGTTTTGTTTTGTTTGTATTGAACAAAATGTCAATAAACATATCTGTGAAAAAAATGAAAAAAATAAACATCTGGTTTACATCCAGTACTGGACTCCAACTCTGTTGATATAAGGGTGTTGATTGTCACTGTAATTTACAGGACAGGAAAGGGGCTCCCATCTTACAAATTCCTGGAGCCACTCTAAGCAGCAAAGACTGTACCGTATATGGCTTAGATTCTTGGAACCACTCCAAACAGTATACACTTTATATTGTTTTATATGAGATACTTCAATGGCAAATCCAATTTATGGTAAAAGGAAAATTTCACCTCATGGAAATCTTAGAAAAATGTTAAAAGAGCAAAAATTGTGTGACCCAAAAAACAAAACTGGGTAACACATTTTTATCTGTCAAAACAATCAAAACCAGTTGGACATAAGGATATTTTGGTCCACCAAACATTTATACCAACTTGGATCCTATAACATTTTCATCTGCCAAAGAAAAATGGCAGCCCCATGGGACCAAATATATTTTTTTCCCCTGTTAATTTTGATACCACTGGGATTGTCAGGAAAACACTCACACAACCACAAAAATACATCAAGTGTGTCAGACTTTTGTCTGTTAAAAAACGAACAACCCCATGGGTGCCACACATATGTCCGCCAAAAATGTTTCAAGTCAATGACTCACATTTAATGTCAGTAGCATTGTGTTAAGAAAGAGACAGTAAAAGAATGAGATTGTTGTGTACTCAATATCATATCATGATCTAGCTGTCAGACAATGTTATCCAGACTCTCAAGTATTTTAAAATTCATCAATGTGCATTTTTTAAATGGTCTATCCTGTCCTAACCGTCCCACACCAGCAGCATGTTTGTTGCTTTATATAAACTATGAAATATAATTTACTTTTAACTGATGACTGGGTATTTTGAAGACCTCCTTTATCATTTTGCCATTCTCTTTGTTTCAGTCAATCTTGTCACAATCTTCACTTCCTCAGTTCATCTCAATGAGGAAACATCATATATTCAGAAACTGAGGCAGACAGTAAAAGAAGCTTGGATGTGCTCTTTCTGTATTCACAGACCAGTGAGTACATCCAAATTCAAAATCTGCTCACAGCCACACACACACACACACACACACACACACACACACACACACACACACACACACACACACACACACACACACACACACACACACACACACACAATCTATACAGACTCTGTCTAGTCTGTTGTTTGGTTTTTAGCTAACTAGTGGATGTTGTATTACTGAATGAAGTAAAACTACTTTGACCTTAGTTTTCTCTCTCTCTCTCTCTCTCTCTCTCTCTCTCTCTCTCTCTCTCTCTCTCTCTCTCTCTCTCTCTCTCTCTCTCTCTAGTCACACACACACACACACACACACACACACACACACACACACACACACACACACACACACACACACACACACACACACACAAGCAAACAAACACAATTACTCTTTCCCAAACATGTAATGTAAAACCTAAATGGCACAGACAGTACTACAGCCGCTCCCTGTAATAACTCTGTGAAGCTCTTTGTCGCTCTAACAATAAGAAATATTGTTTATTCATTTGACTGGTCTCTCCTTTTCGTTCCTCTCTTCCCTCTATACCCCCTTCTGTCTCTCCTTCATACCTCCTCTCTGTGGGCCATCCGCGGAGCGTTCAAGCGCTCTGACGGCATGCATCACTGACTTCTCAACATCTTGTCTCGTCACGGCAATTACAGAAACACACACCCACACAAACACATACATACACGCATTTAACATTTAACATACTCAGTACACTTGAAACATGATCCAAAGAGTCTTTTATAGCTAATATTACGGGACAACCTTTAAAGCCATACCACTTACATAAAGATGATTTTTTTTTTTATTCAGAATGAAAAAACCCCCCCCTAATATCTCAATTTGATCATGCTATCTATCCTAGAAAAGACAAACAATCACACACGGCCTCACACTCAGGGATGAGACAGTGAGACAGTGAGCAGGTGGTCTGAGAGGTCAGGGCAGGGACCAGTCACTGACCTCCTCCATATTACTGTGAGAGGATAAGGGTTAATTAACACCAGACTTTAATCGCCTCTGATGAATGATTCATAGCTTCCTGCTCTATAACCAGTATTTAAAAACACTTGGATGAAGCCAGAGCTGGCATGAATTATTCAGGCCCTATGGTACCCAGTGCCACATTTCACTCACACTGAGCAAGGGCGGTCCTGAATCCAGCATGTTAGCATCTAGCATCCAGCTAGCCTATTGAGAAAGATAGAGCAATGCATATTTTGTAATGCAACAATTATGATCACAATCTGACAAGAGGGGTTAAAGGCAGTTTCCTGAAATGAAGCTATTGTGATGACCTGTCATTAAGTAAGGAAGACAAAGAGAAATGTTGGAAGACTGCCTCTGAGAAATGAATAGAAAAAAGATAGCGGGAGTACGTTTGGGCGGCTGAGATTTACAGTCTTTGCTGTAAATGCAGCACATAATAAGTTACAAGCTAAGCAGCTTCCATATATTCTTAAAATCCATGGTGGTGTCGTGTCTGCTTTCTTTATCACATCTTTCACCCCCCTGTTCACTGCTAGGATAAAACGAGTCCACTGAAAGATGCATGTCTTAAGTGGAAATGGGTTTTTCTTCAAAAGCATGATGATGATAAATGATGAAGAAGAAAGACTCAGTTATTTAAAAGACGCAACCACAGATCAAACAAACTATTTCACAACACAGCACATAGCTACTGTATTTGAAACTCAACCTCAAAAGGTAACAAACAGCCTGTGTGTAGTTACAGTACAGGTTTCAGATGAGAACATTTTGGATTATTATTTAGTCTAGAAAGACTAAGATACAATTGAGCCAACTGTCCTGAAAAATATAATGCCATTTGGTCACCTTTTATTGAATATGAAAAGAACCTCAGTCTCACCTGAGAACTCTCTTTCAAACAATTCATGTTTCATTGTCATGTCTATGAATGTAAAGTAGAATTTGTTATTTTATGTACTCATTTATTTTTTGTTTACAATGTTTATTATGAAAGTATTTGCTTGTTAGTCTACAGATTTTTTTTTCAAACTTGCTATTATTGTTAATGCATTTACTTTTATTTTTATTATTGTTTTATTTCTGTTTTGTTTAATTATTTGTTTATTTTTCATTCTTGTCACTTTTGTCTCTATGGTTTAGGGTGGGTGGATAATGTGGGTGGATGTAGGGAATAAACGCTCTTGTTTGTAAAATGAAAAACTATAAATAAAGCATTTTAAAGTGAGAAAAAAAGGGAAAGAACATTTTGGAGAAATTGCATCACACCTCTGGGATCACTCCTTTTCTATATTTAGAAGTATTATTGTACCTTCCTTTGCTAAAAATGGGTCTCACTATATGATATTCCCACAACAGGCAGTCCCTGCACTGATTGGTATTATTTCCAACAGGCCCAGTCTTTTCAGTGTCCATGGCCATCCAACTCTGGTCCCTGTTACTGAAACAGTGTCTCCTGAAATGTTATATACAGTAAATGTGAAGTCCCATATTCACCATTTAGCAGAGGTTCAGGTTTGTAGGTAAGATAAGACAGAAACAGGAACATCAGAAAATCTGCATCTGAACACAAATGCAGATAAACAGATGATAATGCTGCCCCAGAACTGCACGTATATATTCTAAGGCTAATGGGGAGGCAGAGGCACCAGTGGGTTACTAATCAGGTGATGAACAGGGGCAGAAAGCTCAAGAAAAGTGATGTGTTAGGAAATGAGAGATGACAGTTTGAAAAATACTGCAATGCACACTAAAAGTGGGTTAAAAAAACAGAGTATGCTAAATAGGGATTATAGTGGAGACACAACTTTTAGACTTGTCATGTGGAGCTTGGGTCTTCAGGAGGCTTGTCATTGTCCCAGTGAACATCCAAGGATGTAGCATAGATAAGATAAGATAAGATAAGATAAGATAAGATAAGATAAGATAAGATAAGATAAGATATTACTTTATTGATCCCCGGAGGGGAATTCACTTGTGACGTCTGTTTGGCAACTTTTTTAATTAAGGGGAAGCCTTGGCAAAAACATATTTACAGTAAAATGTACAGTACACCTTTAGTCAGTTAACAAAAATGTCAGACTTTTTCCCCCTGATCAGCAAAGATCCATCCACTGTCATTATCTTACAGGAGTAAATCATGCCTAATGCTTTGACACGAGGATGCTCATTAGAGTAACTAAAGGAACAAGTTTTAAAATCCTATAACGGCTAGGATCATTTCCTGTACAAATGTTGCCCACATATCAGGTTTACCAACCCGCCCAAGCACAGTCTTAATGAAACATTGTTAACCACAAGATAAAAACAAATGAGGCCACTGCACTTGTGGTTTGTGGCAGGAATGAGAAAGAGAGAGAGTGCGCTGAGGGAAGAGCTTGAAAAGAGGGAGAACAGGTGAGACTGTGTGGGAGGAAAATAGAAACAGTACATAGGGGGAGATTTGTTACTGTAATTGTGTCTGGAGCGTCTGGAGCGAAGACAGGTAGAGGTTTCATGTTAAGGACACAGATGGATGGAACAGTGTGAGGAAGACGGATTATGAGATGGATAGCTGTTCGCAGGTAGATTGCACAACTTAACCAATTGGAGGAAGATGGAGGGCTAGAGAATTCAAACACCTATATAATGTAGATGTTTATCCACAGAGAAAAACCCACACATCGTACCCAAGAGTGTGTTTTCATGTCAACACTACATTCTGTGCGAGTGCTAATCAATGAGAGCGGCAAATGTTTCTGTCTGAAATAACAAGTTTGGTCGCAGTTGCTGGAGTGTAAACTTCTTCAATCCAAAAAAAGGAAGGACAGAGCTGCTATTACTCTTTACTTTAAAATGCTGGTATCATGTACTCCAGAACAATATGTTGTAACCTGTAAATCCTGTAGAATTGAATGTCAAGGGCTAATATTCCATTCCCATCCCAGTCCATTCCCTACAACTATCAATGCTATCATAGGCTGTGCTCAACTTTTGTACAGGTAGCTTGCAAGGTGGCAATAACAGATGGTACCAGACAGAGCTACAAATCTGAACAGAAACTGCACATTGCTGATTGCAAATGATATCAGAGACACAGCTTATGTGTTTTTATTGTTGAGCTTAAGTTGAGACATGTTCCATTAGTTGAACTTTTAATAACTGAGAGTGCTGCGTCAAAAATCAGCTTACTCTGAGGGCGTTTTTGTGCTGAGGGCCCTGAGTGCTGAAAACGCTGATTCACAATCAGTTTTAATAGAAAACGAACCCTGCCAGTGCAAAAAACGGCAGCAGTGGACATGCCAGCTTAATCTCCAGACTTACCAGCAGGATTAGTCAGAATCAAATGGTAAAAGTCAAATATATTAACTAAACATCCAAAAAGTAAATACGTTGTCGTATCTTGACCGCCCGTGATGTGTAGATGCAGAAGGAATCTTCGTGAGACTGGCTTGCTTGCATAGTAATACGTTCATTACAAGAATCAAAACCAGTATCGAACAAGCACCCAGAATGCTTGGGAGAACCGCTCTGCAAATCTGCTGACTCCCAGAATGCTGTTGACCAATACCATTTATAGGTCTGAGAGCCAGTGACATAGCCTGCTACAGAGCCCAAACTTATCTTAACATCTGTTCTTTTATTGTACTGTCCTTCGGCTCTGCTGACTCAAGGGTTGCAAAAAGTTGTCTCTACAAGTCACAAAACAGGAAGGGGGTCTCCATCTAAATGTCCCTGAGAGTCTGAAACAACATAGATTTCTCCTAGACTTGTTTTATGTTAGATACTTCAACAGTAAATTGTTTGGTGTTAAATAGCAAACTTCTAATTAAGTGTAGCAATCATAATGCGGACTGGACTCAGAGCTGGACAAATACAAGGACTTGACTCAGCTTATTCTTTGGTTCCCTTGGCTTGTCTTGTCTACTCAGACTCAAGGATTGGTAAGCATCATGATTTAGCACTGGCTGATGCTACAGGGTTATCTTTTATCACTGCATTCAAAGCTTTTAAAGCAAGTAGTTGCATCTTAGCTAATGCTGCATGTGTATGCTCACATCTTATGTGGATGTGGATGTGGTTAGCATTTTGCATTTTCGTCTTTCAGGAACCAGTTGAATTACATAATTTTTAGATGTCAGGACTTCTGTAGCTCTCCTGATTTTGTATCAAGACACTGAAACGTACAGCTGATGGTTGCACTTTACTAGATGTGTTGTAGAGTAGGTGAGATGTCAGTCAAAGTTTTCAGGACACACAAAATAGCAAATCAAGCTGTTTTTAACAAGGTTTTCTTATACATATGAATGTTCTTTTTACCCTTTTTTTAGAGGGCACTTAATGAGACTCAACATTTATTTTATACATATATTTTTACTGTTTAAAGCTAAATTTGCAGATGTTTTAATATGCATTAGTCAATTAAAGTAAGCTAAGCCAATACCTACAACATTATTTAGGGGGTCTGCCATATGTTGCAGCACAGCAAACATGAACCTGTTTTAATGAGGCAAGTCAAATTAAGAATACATGGAAATTTGATGTTTTAGTGTATATGTTATCCCAGAAATCCTCAGAGGGCAAATTGTGTGCAGGTGTGTCGGTGTGTGTGTGTGTGTGTGTGTGTGTGTGTGTGTGTGTGTGTGTGTGTGTGTGTGTGTGTGTGTATTGGAAAGCATTGTCCAGTATATCAGACAGCCCCTGTCATGTTCATGTCGCAGCAGCAGGGTATAGGAGGTGTTCTTGTCTCTGAGTGATGCGATGGCATGAACAGCATGGTTTAAGAGCTAAAAGAAGGTCATCGATGTCTCGCTTCACTATCTCACCCTCCTTTTCCCTCCTCTCTCTGTTGCCCCTGTCATCCCTACTGGATGATCCCTCGCTCTCTCTTCTAACCCAGGCTGTCTTTCTGTCCTTCGTCACGGGTTGCTGTGTTCCATTTCTTTTTATTTTTTTGTACTCCTGCATCCTGCTCCTTGTTGAACTCCACTCTACTGGACTGAATTTATTTTTGCTGCACTCGCAGCCCAAGGAAAGAAATATTTGTAAACTGTGAATGAGATAACTGTTAGATATCTTGAGTACAGAAAAAAAGACAAAGGTCTGAGACCAGTCCAGGTTTGTCACTAAGTCCAAAGGAATAAGAAAGGCCAAGAATCGAAGGACAGAGTTGCCAAATCCATCTCCTGTCATCATTTAGAGAGGCTTTGACCTCTGAGCTCCAAGAGGATCACGACTGCTAAATTATTTACATCTCTTTTTTTCAAGCGAATGACAGATTGTGTGCAGGTATCTGAATAGTTTCGTGTGTTTGAATGATTGATTGTTTTCAGCCACTAACTTTGGTGACAGGAGGCTGCATCTCCCGACAGGCTCTTGCAAATGGAAATCAGATTGAATTTTGCCATATCATATCAGGAAATCTTGTTACAAATATCAGCATTTATCTAGTGTAGCTGGAATATTAAGTGTCAGGCTGAGGTGTGCAGTTGGCTTATCTGAAATGACAAGGAAGGTCGATGTTTACAGACCATGTGACCCTGTGACTGTGTGTCTGTAAACAAGGCTAATGGTGCGTTTCCACCAATACGTCCAGTTTGCTTCAGTACGGTTTGGAAAATGGTAAACCCTGATCTTGCTTGTGTTGTCACAGCTAGATTTATCCTTTGGCACTTCATGGTGGAAACATGTTGGCATGTTTAGGAAGATCTTAAGACCATGTATTCTGCACATACATCTTAACACAACTCCTGTAATCCATTTTGAAACTTTAGTTCTTTGAGCAGTACTTGAAGGTATAAATTGTCACAAGCACCGTTAGTAATTACTGTCTTCATGTATTTCTATTCATTATTTTACTTCAAATAAGGATGTATACATTGAATATTTTGAGAACAATATTTTTTAAGAAATATTTGTATAAGGCCTTGTTTAGTCTTATAATAGTCTTAGATTTTTTTTGTAATTACAGCACTATTTTTGAAGCAGGATTGAAGAGGTTTGCAATCAAATCAGAATATTTAATAGTGTGGCTTCATGAGTGATTGTATTTCCCATTTCCTAACTGAAATTGATTTGAACTGAAAGTTTGATGTTTTCTTATGATAAAATTACAACATAAAGCCCTATCCTTGTGGAATGAAATATGGAAACAACAGGGTATTTAAGTCCTCAGCAGAAGGCAAAAAGCAAATTTTTGTTCATATGAAAAATGCCTAACCATTACTTTTATCTCATGACTTTCACAACACTGCTTCACTTGTTTTAGACTAGCATGTGCATGTTTTTCAGGCAGCACCTCTCGCTCTGTGTTTCCCATGTTGAAGTGAGTCTGAACACAGACTGCCTGCCGGGAGCAGCAGGTTGTTGGAAAAGACAAGAGCCTTAATTAATGTTCAGTGTGGGGTGGAGGATTTCTGACACAGTTGCTCTGTAGGGATCTTGTAGCTACTTTTGATCCGCGAGTAATGAACTGTACATGGTACGATTCGTCTGCCTCTTTTTTTTTAATCACACAAAGTTTCATTTAACTCCCTGCATGCAACTGCAACTGTGAGGCTGGTATTTACATTGTCTAAGTCATGCTTTCAATTCTAACATCATCAACTTTTGGCAGCATAGACTAACGCAAATACAAAACTGAGGAGTCCAAAGAGGATGAAGTCAAAGGAGGAAAAAGGGTGACTTTCGGATAAGATGCTCTGTATTTTTTTAATTTTGTTGAACAACCATGTCTAAGAAAAAATATGTAATTACAGAGCACCAATACGGATATGAATTGGAGTTATAAATCATTATTTACCGATGTGAGAGGGCTTACTTAACCTTGGAGTGCTAGCAGAATTAAAATGTGCATTTCAGGGGGAAAAACCCACTCAGTATGCTGACCATGCTGTGGAAAGAGAGCAAGACACAAGTGCAAGAGGGGGAAAAGAGGAGTGCAAAAAGCTGGAGATGGAGATGCAAGTAAAACCATCAGGAAAGGAAACAGGTGCAGAGCAGAGAACGACCACAGAAAGACAGCAAATTGAAAGACGGTTGTTGTTGGGAAAATCTTTGGAGAAGTAAGTCAGGAGGAGATAAAGGGATGAGATGGAATCAGCAGCTGGGAGGTAGGGGACAGGTATAGGGATGGTATGGTTTGGAGGGGATGAGGAGGGAGGGAAGGGGCAAGGGGAGGGTGGGTGTGGAGAGCACAAGACAGATGACAAATTGTGATTAATAGATGGGGTCCGGGGCAGCAGTGTGGAGCGCAACTCATTAATAGAGAGAATTAGAGAGGCTGTGCAACTCAATCTGCACACTGTCACTTGCAATCAAGGACCATAATCAGATCAGCACACAGACAGAGGTAGATGTACGAGAGGAGGAAGGCACGGCTCACACACACACACGCACGCACGCACGCACGCATGCACGCACGCACGCACGCACACACGCACACACGCACACACACTTAGTCTCCCTTAAGAGGAATGTCCATGTAACATTTAATCCCTGGGCCAAAACCATCCTGAACATTTAACCCAGACCTTACCCCAGCAATAATTCTGCTTTTAGCCTTAAATTGAACTCTTCACATTTACCTGCCGCATTAGAGAGGTGAAGACCTGGGGATTCTTAAAATGCCAAAAATAAAAAAATAAAAAACTTAACAGAAGGTCAGTTTGAAAGCTTAATTTTACCTATTGATGAGATTGACTATTTATTAAAAGATACCTCATTCTGATTTATAGTCAACATGGAAGACAAATCCCCTAAGTCCCAGTTAAAATGACCTCAGGGGATTTGAAATTGGATATAATTAACATTATGAATGGGCTAAAATTGTCTGACCTGCCCTGTTACTGTGAGTTTATCTTGTCCTTCCCTGGTAAAGTGACCTCTGACACTGAGTCCTATAGAACATATTCACTGGGTGAAAATAGAGAGGTTTCGTAGGCCCCCACCCTTGCCACTTGACCCTGTCTGAGACAGAATACACCCCAAACAACCAATGACAACCTAATAACAGCAACAACTTAAAAAAAAAGTTTTCAGTCAAGTGACCAAAACGGAAACTCACAGGGCAAAAAAGAGCGTTGACGGCCTCCATTGAACACTATGGAGCAGCAGTATAGGCTTGTAATTTGTCTGTCTCTTCAGAATGAGGCGTACATGTAGATCACCTGACAACCACAGACAACCAGAGGCATGAAGAGAAATATTAAGTTTTGGGTACTTGCAACCCTTCAACAGCATCCACTACACTATTTCTGTTGCTAAAAACAGTAAAGTCCTTACACAAACTTCAGGTCAGAGATGTTTAAATAAACAAGGATCCTTCCCTTTACACCTCCCCAGGATGAAAGCCTCCAAAATTTTATATTTATATGTATTTTCAATATAGTGTCAATAGCGGTGAAGTTTTAGAGGTGGAGGGCAAGCTATTCTTTGTCACCAAAGCAGCACATGCAGAATGTAAAACTGTCTCACCCTCCCAAAAGTTTACACTTAAATATCAACCTTCTCTTCAACTTATCTTCAACCACTTTATCACCAGAATGTTAAAAGTGTCAGGTTGTGAAATCAGCATTATTTCCGAGCTGTTGTTAGCTGGTTTGCTATGGGTGCCAACAAGTTGCTTAAAAATGTGTGAACTTTGATCTTTGCCATTGTATTGTTCCCTCACCAGCGACAGAAAGCCTCTAATAGCAATAATCCAAATCTCCTCTCTGGTTTTTCTTTCTCTGATTGAGATTCTGAAGAGGCACAACCAGGGCCAGTCTGTCTGTCAGCTAGTGCATCCAATTGCACAACAACTGTCAGGCATTTTTTTCAAGTTTTAAGTAACTAGTTGGCAGCAGAGTCCAGTATTTTCCCCATAGCATGTAGCAGCAGGAAGCTTTTTCGTCCACCAGGGGGGCGGTTCCATAGGTATGTGACGTCACATGAAAACTACTCATCTACATTCTGATTGGCTGTTGTTTCATGGTGCCCACCACCTGTGACACTGAATTGGATCAATCAGCAGCTACAAACATGAAAATCAAGAGATGGACAGAAATTTGACAAATTACAAAATAATGTGTTTTTATTGGCTTATAATAGACCCCTGATCTCCACAGGACCCCTGGCTTCAGCCAAGCCAAGTCCATGGATGTACAATACAATGCCTTTCAGATAAACAAACATTTCTGGCATGGATAGTTCAGTATTGTTGAAGTGGGGTTCTATCAGTTAGTACCACGTGGCAACCTCCGGTCTCAAACTATGAAGCCCATGCGGAAGTGTTATAAACTGCAATTCATCTAGAATCCACTTGAGGCTGGCTGCAGAAACACTGGAAACCACATAGTCACCAATTCTATAAAGACGATCTTTGCAGCATTAATAAACATGTTTACAGCCTGATTCAAAAAACAGCTTGGCTCTACGTAGCTAGTTTCTCTATTGGCACACCGCCTCTTTACCTCACACTATGCCTGGTTGAGTTCCACATTTCCAATATGGCTGCCGCCGTCGATTGGCTTTAAAACAGCTCTCAGGAACAGATGGGTGACGTCACAGATACTACATCCATATTTTATACAGTCTATGGTTAGTACCCAATAGTAAGTGTATTACCCACAGGAGAAGCCCTCCAGCCCATTATTGAGAAACTAGCAAGTGAACAGATCTGGAAGCTAAGCAATCAACCACAATCATGGAGTTATGTGTAACCACCTAATGTAACTGATTTTACCAAAGATTGAGCCAAACACTGATGTGCAAACTTCAGTTAGAAATTTTTCAGCACTTTACTTTGCAATCACATTTGTTTTTGCACTATTCATGACACACATTTCAGGTCATGTATGTAAATAAGAACTGGTTCTCAAACATTTTTGACCTGGTAAAATAAAGGTAAAATAAATAAATAAACAAACATTTGCCCAGATCAGCTTTTTTTTTATTACATAGGAGTCACTTCACTTGTTGGAGATCATTGTACGCCATCTATTTACATAATATTACTGGAAACGAGCTGCAGTGGGTCTTCAGTTGGTTAGAATACTTCCACTTCCCTATGGGTAGATGTAGACTAACACCAAACAATCCCATGTTTCTGTAAATGTTGCCCATGTGATGCTCTGACCCTTACATTTCCATTACCTTCACTGCCTCTCCGCTCACCGTCATCCTCAGGTTCTTGCTCTTTCCGTCTCGTTCACTCTCTGACCTGTGAGATTGCAGGTCGGGTTAAGCTCTTTCCAAAGCCACTTACTCTGCCTGTATTTGTTGCTTGCTGGGTTGATAGCACCTACACCTTGAATGAGCTGTTTAATACCATAATAACATCTCTGAGCACATGCTGACTATCTGCTCATACCTTGATTGGATTCTTCTGAACAGAGAGGGACTGTCCTGCAGCCTTATCCATCACATCCCTATTCTGTACAGATGACCACAATGTATCAGCCTGAATGACTCATTCCTACACGTAGGTCCTGTTTTTTTAATGACCATGACTCCTGTGTAGCATGCAGAGACCTCAGTTCAAACCGTTGAGATGTGAAGATAGCAAGACACAACTCCTCAAAGCTCCAGGAGTGCTGTTATGTAACTAACAATTTTACCAAAAAACAAAGAAAGCATATCACAAAGGTGTTTGGAGGTCAATCAATCAATTGAAATGTATATTGCACAAAATCATAACAAAAAATGATCTTAGAAAGAAAAAAAGGGTCCAGTCTTTAGACCATTGTACTGTCATATATAGATATACACACTCAACCCATTTGAGTGACATTAAATGACATTACAGAAATATTTGTTACACATACATCCTGACTTTAAGATAAATATAAGGAACCGTTTTGACACCTGTCTTGAAATCAAACTAAATATCTTCAAATGTACATTATTTACTTTGTGAGATTGCTGTCCTTGTACCTCTTATGTACAGTAGCCTGTGTGGTCTATCACCTGTTTCTTATTGAGAGAAGGTTGTGTGGTCCGAGTTCCCAACAGGACCAGGAAGTTGATTTATTCTTTAAACAAATACAACATTCTGTTCTCTGTATGAAAACTGAATCAACTTGACGAAAAGGTTATTCTGATGACTGTTTTTTTTATATTAAGTTTACTCACATGAAAAGAAGCTCCCATACTGCACCATTCCACATTTTTCCTCTTGCTGGGGCTTATTGACAGGGTTGGGTCAGCAGACCTTTGTGTTAACAACAACAGCCATGTCTCCCACCTGAGACTTAACCCTGTAACCCTTTAGTCTCCAGATCTTCCAGCCTGTTGTTGCTTTAAGCCCTGATATCAGTCATATCTCCACAGCTTTGACACTTGAAGGTCAGACAGAGAGGGAACAATATATAGAATCAAAGCAAAGGGAGATTAAGTGAACATCTAACATCTTAATCGATTATCAAATAATATTTTGTCAAATAAAATTCAGTGTTGTACGGATAAAAATCTCAACCAGTTTCTTCCTGTAAACATGCACTTTAATTAACACAGGAGAGGATGATATACTGCAGACATGATATCATATATCACAAGGAAAAAGAGTCAGAGACAGATATTATCGCTTCACAGCTTATATATTCATTGGCTTAGTTAATATTTCATAGGGCTCTAAAAACCTCATTCTCTCTAAATTGTCCTCCCTTCTTGGCAATAATAATTTAAATGCAGGAAGCTTCTCAGTGTGTCTGAGCCCACATGTAAATTATATGTGTATGTGTGCACATATGTATGCATGTAGGCACTTGCACCCCTGCAATAAAGGCACATAAAAAAGCCCGGCCAGGCACACACACACACACGCACACACACAGTATTGGATGTAAGCTAGTAGTGTACTGTAAAGGCAGATTCTCCTGGCACTATGCTTTTTTTTTTTGATATGCCAATTTTATAAAATGTAGAGACCACACAGTTTCCCACTTTCTGACAAGCAGTAGTTATTTTCTATCTCCAAATGCAAATGTGACTAGAGGCTTGGCATCTGCCTGAGGGCTCAGCCGGCTGACAGTATGCATTCTGGGGAGTGATCTATTGATCCATATTCAATATCTGCTCCACTCTCCTGCTCAGTAAAGTTGGGAAATGAATAAATAAAGAGCAGAACTGACAGAACATACAAGTACACTTGTGCCTTAGAGGACTGGCAGCTTCCTAAATGGTATACTAACAGTTTTTTCATCTGGATGCTCCCCTAAACATGTGTTGTTAAAATAAGCACAAAACAGCCATGATGCATTCAAGGACAGATGTGTTTCCAATTTTAGAAGTGTGTTTCTGATGCAACTGACAATGAAAAAAACTAATATTTCAGAGAAACCTCTTCTTTAAGCATTGAGAAAATAATAACATAAGCTCAATTTGAGAATAATTTAATGGATGAATGCTATAAATGTAAAGTCAAAGAAAGAAACAGAGAGAGAGAGGGATAGGAGAAAAGAAAGACACCAGAAGGAGATGGAGGAGGAGGGGGGGGGCTGTCAGCAGCGATACATCTTTCATCTCTAACGAGGTCTGAAAGCTACAGAAAAAAAAACACGGAGACATTGACAACAACCCTAAGAAACACAGCTCTCTTCCTTTCACCTTATCCTTTTCACTTCCACCATCTTCCCCCTGTGTGATATGTGTCAGTCTCACATGTGTAAACCCAATGCTTTTGCTTCTCACAAAACAGGCTCTTTACACCTGCTGTTCTCAAACACTGCTCAACAGGTAGCTACAACCACATTCAGACAGAGGAACTTTATTTAGGCAAGCAAGGGCACTAATCTGCAAACTGAGGTGTGCTTTTAGGAGCACAGCCTCTTGAAATTGTAAGGAAATCCCACTATGGAGTATGCAAGAAAACTGCAACATCATAGAAAAACACATACAATTGTCCTGTGTTAGAATAAATGACAGCTGCAATATTAGATGAAGAAGCAGTACAGCTCAACCAAAAAACACCCCAGTCAAAACACAAATATTAACACGTGATATATTTTACTTGTGTGCAATTGGTGCAAATAAATCTTCAGTATTTGAATGGCAAACGACAACCTTTGATGAAACTATTAAATGGATGTAGTCATTGGATTTGTGAAAAGGTCACGGGCAGGATGATGGGACGGTGAATCTGTGTGTGTGAACGCGCGCGTGTGTGTTTCAGGGAGAGGGAGGGGGAGCAGTAGTAGGCAGATGCTGGGTAGGGAGAAGCAGGACGGAATATACAACAAGTGAGTGAACTGTTGCTCTGCAAATAAAGTCTCCGTGCAGCGGGATTTCTGCAGGGCGGAACCCTGCCAAACTCACTCATCAGAATGGGTGAATTTATCTGAAGGACCGCTGCGTTACTTTAATTCGTGTTGTATTGTTTCTTTTCTGTTTTGTATTTCTCCGCGTGTGCTCGGACTGCCTTTGAGCGCTGCCCGGAGCGTTTGGCGTGGTGCGGTCCCGATAGCATGCAGGAGTGCTGGATCATAAGAGGCTGCAAGTTTGAATATTAGTGAGAGTTCAGCTGAACTTTACCTGATACAGAGAGAGGTCTGTGGAGGGTTTTTCATTCTGCACCTGGACAGTTTCCTGCGGCGTTTCCATCTGAACCCGCGGCTTGAAAAACTGAGGATCGTTTAGAAAAGACAGGAAGGAAAGAAACAACTCGGTAAGATGATGTTTTTAAATTTCATTTGGTTTAGAGAAGTTTCTCAGAAGTTTGCTGTCAAAATCTAAGGTTTTTCCCCCACAATGACATGTGGATGAGTAGCCTAAAATTCCTTATTTAACTCTGAATTTGTAAAAAAAAAAAAAATAATAATAATATTAGTACACAGGTTTAATTTAATGATAAAATGATTGGTCAGATTTGTGGTTCATAATGATTGCAGGCCTTTGTATCAACGTGTGGCTTTGAACAATATTTTAATAGACTAATATTTCCCAAGTTTCCCATGTATTAGGCTTCATTTATTAACAATGAAAAAATGACTAATCAAACTTACTGTATGACATTAAAACTGTATTATTCATTTTCATTTTTATTACATTGCTTCTTACAATTTAAGTATCTATTACACAAAGAAGTGCTTTAAATTGTTTAGCAAAAGGAGTTATTTTGTGTGTTCATGAATGGTAATAAAATAATTTAATTCCCTTAGTGTGTGTGTGTGTGTGTGTGTGTGTGTGTGTGTGTGTGTGTTTGTGTGTGTCTTCCTTTCATTCTAGGTTACAACATATTCAGAGATTTGATGCGACGCTGTGATAAAATGTCCTCCCTTGCCTTCAGAACAAGATTGACCGATTAAATGCACCTGGTCTGCCCTGTCCTCAGATTAAGCATTTTTTGACCTATAACCAATCTGTATTTCTATTTCCCTTGGCTTGTAAAACAAGATTTTTTGACAATATTTTTAGAAAGATAGAGAAAAAAAAGGTGTAAGGCCCATTAATAGAACTCCAAGAAGAGAGAAGGAAAAAAAGACGCTGAGAAATTACACTTTCCCCTTTCTCTCTTCTCATTTCTGGACAGACAAGTAAAGCGCCCTTCCCCATATGTGGGTGAGATGAACTCCAATGGGAATACTGTAGACCCCACTTGACAGCTCTCTGCCTGAGTAACTGGAAGCTTTTCACGTGAGCCTCCACTACAACAGAGCTGGTTTAAATTAAAAAAAGCACAACATCTGAGCGTTGATATCTAAGTTGTTTTTGCCTCACAAAATGTTGGATTTTCTCTAGAAAGGTTAACAAGTCATTGTGAACCAAGACATTAAAAAAACTAAAGAAATCGAAACTCTAAGAAATGGGAAAACATTTTGTTCTCTGTTCACCGAAATTCTAATTATTTTTGTCCAAGACCTGTCTGTCCCACCCTACAAAAGGCCCCCACTTCTCTTCTCGGCCCAATATAATCACACCTCTGCCACCCTCTTAATCCAGTTGTAACTTCTTGCCCAGAGTTCAGTCTGGCAGGCACAACCATTCCAGCCAAGGGGGAGGAGGACTTCCTCACGCTGGCCGCCTCCCGGCTCAGCCGTAAGAAACGTGTCATCGGGGCTGGAGTCGGCGTGGCCATGGTCTTGGTCCTGCTGGTGGCCATTCCCCTATTGGTCCACACCACCAAAGGGGGAGGGTCCGGAGGAGGGGGCACGCATTACGAGATGCTTGGGAGCTGCAAAATGGTGTGTGACACTTTCACCCCCCCACAGGGAGAGCTCACAGCCGTCTCCCCTCAGCCCCCAGACTTCTCAAACCGCAGGGGAAAACAGGGGTTCAGAGGGAGCCCTGGACTTCCTGGTCCCCCAGGTCCTAAGGGACCCCCTGGAGAGCCGGGCAAGCCTGGCCCACCTGGTCCACCTGGGCCTGGACCTGGTGGATATGGCCAATCTCTCTACAGTCCCAAAATTGCCTTCTACGCCGGCCTCCGGAAACAACATGAAGGCAGTGAGATATTGAAGTTTGACGATGTGGTGACCAATGTCGGGAACTACTACGAACCGAGCACAGGCAAGTTCACCTGCCCACTGCCCGGCATCTACTACTTCACATACCACGTCCTGATGAGAGGAGGGGACGGGACAAGCATGTGGGCTGACCTGAAGAAGAACGGGCAGGTAAGCATGTCTGGGATGTGGTTGTGGATGGGTGTGTTTGTGTATGAGTGTTCTTAAAAGTTTTACCTTTTAAAAAAACTTGCAGTCCGAAAATAGTTACCAACCAAAATTGGTGAAAACGATTTATACACTCATACTAGTTGTCTGAACTACTTGAAGAGCAAGTTTCAGAACACAAAAAAATGCAAAGACACCAATAAAACAAACATTTGTTCTGGTTTAGCCAATAAAAACTTATTTAAAGCTGAGAAAAAAAGGATTTGACAATGTCTGGAGATCTTCATCATCATTGTTACAATACAACCACCTAGAGGGGAGAGCTACTGTTATGGTTACAACATTCACCTCTACCTCCCCCCTCTGCAGAACATTAAGCTTTAAAACTCCCTTACACTAGTTGCCCCTTCTCTCACATTGAATAAGATAACTCCAGCAAGACCATAGAGCTTAACCACTGAGCAATCAAAATATTGTTGCACTCAGGCATATGTTGAAAAGCCTGCAGTTCTTATTGGTTCGACAGTCTCTAAGTTAATGTACTTCAAGCTTGAAAAGAAAGGAAAAAATTTACTAACATGAGCAAGTTTCAATCCAGGCACTAAATTGTACTGTTTGCTTCACACAATGGTTGGTATGGAGCTGAGGAAGTGCAATTATGTAGCTTTAGAAAAAGAAAAGTTTGAACCAAATGTTTCTCAAGATCTACAACGCCCCCCCTCCTGCTGGTTTCATCTTAAAAGTTTGAATTGTTGATTTACTTTGGATGAAAAGAAAGCCAGAAAGGTAGAAAGAACTAGAACTAAAAAAGGCTTTACACCGAGCATGAAAATCAGTAATTAAATGTACAAGTTGCAAACAAAGGCGAGGGAGAGAGAGAGAGTGACAGTTGAGCGATCAGGAGGATAACAATCCTCCACGTCTCAGTGGAACGAAGCCGAAATGCAACAGCTGGCTACTGTCCTCTGAGGAACTCTGACTTTAACTCTAATAAATAAACAAGCATGAATGCCTGGGAAAAGCCTTGAACACTTCCATCTGGAGATCCATGACAAGCTTGAAGTACTACGCCCTCACTGTGGTGAGGATTACCTGATTCTAACATGTGTGCCGCAGAACAGAAGAGTGATGTTCTGGGGATTATAAAATAAGAAGATAACTTGTATTGCATTGTTACAAACCCAGTCAAATTAGACTGGGTGTATTTTATCACAGTAGTGTCTCTGCACACACATTGATAACAATATGCTACAGAGTCTGTACTTAAGAATTCAACTGGAGACAGCTTAATAACTGGCACTGAAACTGTCCTCAGTTATGTCTCAAGCCATGTCCTATTTACTTGTGAAAAACTTAAACCGTGACCTATAATACAAGTCCATAGCTTAAGAATGGCACTGAACACACATCCCTGTTCTTAGATTTTTCTTGAAGTTGTTGTGGTCATCCTCACCTTACTTTATGATCATCATTTATGTATTCAAATCCAAGGAAAACACACAAAGAAGTGTAATTTACAATGGTGTAGGGGTTCAGATAACAAAAAGTCTTCAAAGAAGGCAGAGGGTGGAAATAATGAAAACATCAGGGATAATACAAGTACATTCGTAATATAAATCATAGGAAAAGGTGCAAGTATTTGCACCTAGAAAGATGAATTAATCTGTTAATAATATAAGCAATGAGAAAAAAAAGAAGAAAAAAAAAGGTAAAAAGATTTAGATCAGGAATTAAATTCATGTTCAGAGATATGAATGTTGTGATTGTGTATATATGCAGCTGCTGATTTCCCTTTGGCCCGTAGGTTACGGTAACCTTCAGAGTTTAATCTCACAGGACAGTTCAGGTTAAACTGAGGTCTAACAGCAGGAGTCATTCATGCACAAACAATGGTACACAGCTGGCTTTTTCACCATTTGTTATAATTCAACGTCACTTCCTATGACGTCACCAAAGATACGATCTCTATCATGGTGGATCGTGGGAAACAAATCTGGGTATGTTGCAGACTGGATCTTTAACCTTACATCAGCCTCCCTCTCTAGTAACATTAGTGGGTTTATTAAACCAAGTTGATTTTTAACTTAACTTTACTGTTTATTGAAATTAATTTTTGTTATATAGGATACCTGTCATATCTCTCTTGGACTGTCTACCACAGGGGGCATTCTGTTCAGATCAGGATTGAGTTAATTTGTTAATTAAAGTTCATTAAATCATGGAAGCCAAGAAATCAAAATGTCCTCTTTTTTAAGTTTTGAGTCAACAAAAATAAAAGGATAATTGTGAGGAAAAAAATCATATCACAATCTTCCAGAGACTGAGGTGACATCTTCTAATTTCACAAAACCCACAATGATCCAGTACAAGAAAAACAACTAATGCCTTTATTTAAGGTGCTTATAGAAGAGAACATGTGGCATGTTGACATGTAAAAGTTACCACTGTATAAATTGATAATCCAAATAATCCAAAATGATACTTCTACCATAGCTGCACATTGTCTAAATTTACCAATAACATCCTTAAATCTGCAGCCTCAAACCCTCACTAATGCCTACAGTTTTATTTTAGGTTTTAATTTCTTTATCTGCACCCAAAAAAATCACTTATTCTTTGTCCCCTGGTGTCACTTGCATCAAACCAATATTGAATATTTTAGAGCAGTTCTGTGGACTTAATTTCTTGTCTTTGTGTTAACCAGATACAGACATCATTACTTTTTAGATCTTTTTTTTTGTGACTGATCAAGTCCATAAAATAGTGACTTCCTGTTTTATTGATTTGACAGGCTGTGCATAAAGAGCAGAGTAAAGACGATAGACAGTTTAAGGCCAGGTATAATTGGGGGACTTGGTTTGTCACGTGCCTTCACAGACATTGTCATTCCTGTCTCCTCCTGCTGTTAAATCTTTCATAGCCTTTAGATGAGATCCTGTCGCCTCCACCTGTGCCCCTCCTTTACTCGCACATACTCACACACCCACACACACACCCACACCCACACACACACACACACACACACACACACCCACATACACACGCAAACACACTTTTATCATCCACACTGACTATTGACTCCTTCCCCATTAATTATCTTTTCCATCATCTAAATAATTCAACCCAATTCTGTGCTGATGTTGCCCTCAAAGTTTCTTTGCTCCCTTGCTCCCTCCTTTTTTTATTCATGTGAATAGCCACATGCTCTTGTAGGAGATTGATTCAGTCAGGTCAGAGGAAGAAACCTTCAGCATAACCCCTGAAAAGTTAATTTTGAAACACTTTAAGTACGTTGGCACGTTTGTCCACTATGAATAGTTAGGTTAATCTTTTGAAATTGATATTTTGTTCATGTTCTCTTCTTTATTGCATAGTGATTCAGAACATGCATCAAAGTAAAGTAGCTCATTATGATACTGAGGCTACTTAGATATTAAATCCAGGAGTGACTCGGCTGACGTGCTTCACTGTGATTTGCAGTCAAAGTTAACAGAGGATCAGTAGCCAAAGCAGTTTACAGTAAATTCCCCGGGTTGTATTTATAAATCAGTGAAACAACACGAATAAAAGTCTGTGGCAATCAAATAACATACAGCTGGTGGCCGAATAGTGATCAAACCTGTATGCCCTTCCAGGATCACACACCTGACCTACCTATTGATGTCCTTTTATTCATACCCCAGCTAAAGCACAGCAACACCAACTCTATGTGAATCACATATTTATGCTTTCTTGACAATAATTATTTGGGAAGTTAGAAACCAGTCTCTTATCTCTCTGTTTATGTAGCTACAGATGGTAGGTGTTAGATTAGCTCTGCATACAGAATGGTAAGTGAATGAAACAGTGTATCTGTTAAGGCCATACAAAATTAATATGTCAGCTTGTTGATAAACACTTTTTGCAGCTCACTTGACAACTGTAACACACACACTTTCTTTAACACAGTGATACTATGCTAGCTATCTAGTGCTAGATATTCTAACACTGGGTACACTATTGGCCCTTTTCCACTACACAGTTCCAGCCCTACTTGATTCTACTTGGCTCTACTCGACTCGACTCTACTTGGTTTGGGGACCTTTTCCACCAGCCTGAGTACCGACTCACGATGGGCGGGGTCATCATAACACAGCTGCGCGAAACTGCGTTCACGTCATTTTGAACGCGACACAAACACAACAATCACAAACAATGGAGGACATGGAGGCAATGGTGTACTTGCTAACCCTAACCTCATCTTTAGGTGCAGACATTGTACAGTACTCTATGTCATTACTCTTCAGTGACAACATTCTCTGACCAATCAGTGGCCGGCTGTCCGTCTACGTCACCTTTTAGTGTAGGCTCAGCTCACTTGGAACCAGAGCAGAGCAGGTACCAAAAACTGGTATCTGACACGAGGTACCGCGCCCGTGGAAACGCAACACAATCCGAGTAGAGTCCGGTCAAGTCGAGTAGAGTAGGGCTGAGACGGGTCGGTGGAAAAGGGCCATATGTTAGCCAGCCACTCTAGCACTCGATGACAAAAATGCACCCTCCTCCTCAGACAACATTTGGGCAGCCAATCAGGGCAGCACCTCAGTATCACAGCAATACTGCCCACAGATCAGTGCATGGGTAATGAGGTTAGAAACTGAGAGTCTGCAGATCCACCACAAAAGCTGAACTTTTGAATCCTTTTGCAACTGAACTCTAAACCTTGCTTAAAAGTCAACAAGGACATGTTGATAACAGCTAAAATGTATCGTTATATGAGACCTTTAAGCTGCCTCAGTATCTTTCTGATTCTTGCTACCACTGTGATCGGAGTTACGACAGTCCCAGATGGCTCATTTGACATGTCAAAAGTAATATGCACTTTGTATCAAATGGAATTAAAATAGCCCCACAGTACTTTGAGTTAGAACCACCTACGAGATGAGCCACTCAGACCGATGTCAGCAGGTATCAGCAACTCCTGAAAAGTACAAATTCAGTCGCATTATTTGGGGATCACTGGTTGTCAGTGAGCAATCATAATTATTAGGTGTGAGTATTGCCAAGAACAAGATACAATACGCATCAAGATACCTGGGTCATGATACGATAGTATCAAGATATATCACGATATCACAATATTGTGATATATTGTGATATTCTACGCAGTAAACTAAGAAAAAATAGGGATGGTGTATATGTAAATTACACAATATTACTCAAAATTGAAAGGACAAATTAAGTCAAAACTATTTAATTGAAAACAACTTTTCCACTTTATTGTTTTTGAAATACTGAAGTCGTATTTTAATTCCAACTTGGCTAAAATGGGAATTTTTATTATTACAAAAATATTGATATTAAGAATTGAAATATCGATATCATATTGGAGGTCAAAGTATTGCGATATATTGCTGTATTGATATTTTTTCACACCTCTAATAATTATCTACAGTGCGAAGAATTGCTTTTACATTTTTAATTTGGATTTAAAAACTTTTTTGGAATGCCAAATAATGACATTTTGAACAGGCTGAAAAAATGTGATCAATCATGAGTAACTATAAAAATTCTGCCATTAATCACAATTGATTTTTTTATAACTTTGTTTAAAATTCAAAAGATTTATCATTACCCATTATTGAAAGTAAGAGGGATTATGTTGATGAACTTTTATACAGAGATGATGAAACTGGACGTACTGTATTTAGACTTTAGAGACTTTGCACTGAGCTAAAACATCTTGCAGTTCTCTCTGTACTCAACAGAGAGGCCAAATGGTTTGAAACTGTCATAAAACTCTTCATTAGACTAAATGTATGGTAATATCATCACTAATGAGTAATTAACACCTCACAACTTTTCTAATTAGTGTGAAATTGGATGAAAAGATGACAACTTGCACTTCTCATGCTATTCTAAGCTATCAGGCTTGCTTCAGTTACATATTCACCACACAAATTTGAGTGTGGCTTCAAGAATGACACATGTTGTCAAATTATCTCCTCAAAGTCAGTGTCAGCTGTCTATAGCTGTGTTTGCAGCATGGATGGGAGTGTGCGTTTGTGTATTTGAGTATTTACATCTGCTTGAATACATCAATAGCAAGATTGATACTGTCTTGTCAGAGTTTGCTGAGAATAAGACACATCCTGGGGTGAGAGCAGAGACAGGCAGGACACAGACATGTGGGCAGACAGAAATAAATGAATGGATGGATGGATGGATGTTCACAGGACGGTAGGTGAGGAGAAGGATGATGGGAGAAAAGACAACCTCAGAGAATTTTTCATCTTCTGTTGAAGGGCAGAGTTTGAGAACTGATTAAGCTATGATATAATACATTTTTAAAGCATTCATGGCTGGTATTGCTGGCCTATCATATTTCTGTAAGTGTTGTCTTATGAAATGTGCAATGATGTCTTACTGATGTAAAAGTTAACAGAGTTTGCAGAGCAGAATCAATCAATGCAGAGAATCTTTCCCACTTCTCGTGTCCAATAACTCATCAAAAGAATGGTGTTGAGGTGGATGACCTTTTCAATGGATATATAATTCACCACCAATATGTACTTTGCCCTTTACAGTGATGAGCATGGAGGGGGAGTATGAATATTTATAGCTGGTCCAGGTAGGTCGGTCAGTCAGTTGGTTTGCAGAGCCCTGACTCAAACTCTCTCTCTCTCTCTCTCTCACACACACACACACACACACACACACACACACACACACACACACACACACACACACACACACACACACACACACACACACACACACACACACACACACACACCACTTTTGATGACATCACCTCAGTACCCATACACTGACCTGGCAGTGGCATTAAGATGAGGCTATTGTACAAATGTATGCCTTTGTGACAAATCTACTTAATGGTATGTTTCAAAAGCCAATCAATGTTTAGATTTCCCACGTCACTTGAATGCACCAAAAAACAATCAACTTGACCTTCACTAAAAAACAAATGTTTTAAAAGTTTACTTCTCCACTTGATCACAAGCCTGGCAAAGGGTACATTTCTACTTTTGACTACTCTGCATTGTTGTGTTAAAAAAAATTCCCAAGAAGAATCTGTTTCTTTTTTGGGGCTTATAGCATTGATTTAGTCAGAGTTAAGCCTCTGTGCAACTCACTATTTACAGTGAAGCTGAGACTCACCAGAAACAGATGAACAAGTGTCCTCCAGGATGATACGAAATAGGAATTTACAGCATTAATGTCTGAGACATATCTGAAGGTGGTGAATATTGCTTTGTTTTCAGTTTGAACACAGTTGCTAATTTGCTGGTAAATGAAATCTTGGCTGGAAACTAATTATCACTGATGCTGGCTACAATAAACAAACAGAGAAAATGTCCTTCCTTCCTAAAGTATATATAGACGTGAGACTATAGATGATGGTTTTTGAGACTAACAGTCTATAAATGCGCGTGTGTTGGTTGTTATTATTTCTTGTTGAAAGGTGTATTCATTTGTGCACTGCTGTAAATAAGTTGTCACAAACTGATTTCTATGTATCTTTAATTGAGTCCAAGGGCTGTATGCTTGTACAGGGAAAATAACTAACACGTAATGAGCTTATTAGATGATTAAATATACAACTTAAAGGTTGAAGAGATGACATGCTTGGACTCAATTAAAGAAGGAAATGTCCTATCCCCAGTAGTTAGGTCTGATGTAGCTACTGCGCGAGGGTGGAAGCTGCTAATTACACAGCATCAGACAGAGTGTCAGTATGGACCTCCTTGCTCTTTATTAGTCTGTTTCATATGTATTTTATGTTGTCACTTTGGGAGCTGTACCCTACTCCACATGCACACGCAGTTTGGTGTGTTATTAGTATAATTCCCAATCAAGAGTAATTTGCTTTAGTGTCATACACGATGGCTTTTCATTATAATGGGGGACATTTTGCGATAAAGAGTCAGAGTCAGAGTTTAAGACAGCATGCAGAGCCTCTCATACATCCTGCAGCTTGCTGTTGTTTATCGTCTCGCCTTTTCCCCCTGACAACACACACATCTATGTTCATGCCCACAGCCATTATTTGACTATATGTTTCTGTTATAATGGCTGAGGCCATTATATTCTGTTGACTGAAACGACTGGGCTGGTTGTTGCTGTGCTTTGTCATGCCTTTGTTGTGCTTTCCTTTTGCCCTCCTATTATATCGTTATTCCTGCTCATCAAGGAAGCAGGATTCCGTCTCGCACACAAACAGGGTTTGTTAGTGGCAGAGACAACAAGAACAATGGTGGAATAGAAATTGGGGGATTAGAATTAACAGAAGTCATTATATTGTATTTAAAGGAACAGTTCCTTTGACCCTTATTCGGTTTTATGTGACAAAAATTATCCTGTTTTTTCCCTACACAGGTATAATCCCAAATACCTTTAAAAACACACAAATTATATTTTAGACAGTGACATTATCTCATAAAGGAATTGTATAATTTAACTTAAAGCTGGGGTTCTGTAGGTTCTATAGATCCTTCACAGAACCGATTTATATCCAATTATAGCAACTCCTCCAGCCTCAAAGGTTTCAGTCCAGAGCCAATTAGAGACTTTCTAATCAACATCTTGACACCTTGGGCCTTGAGTGTCATGGCAAAATATTAACATTTAGTGTGCCAATTAGTCTTTGAGCATGCACTTCAGCAGAAGGGTTACATGTAGACCTGCTTTTTAGAAACAGAAAACCTCAGACCGGTACACATGTATAGAGGCAGAGACGCACAGCAGCTTTTATATAGACAGCCATTTCAATTGCCCTCTTTTTTTTTCTCCCAGTCCCCCCTTAGAGGTCCCTCAAGTAAGTTTAAGAGACCCGGTCTCAATCGCCTCGCTCCACTCTGAGAGGTCTGTACATCACAGTGAATGAATCCTGTCAGTTTTATTACCAGAGGATCAAGGCACCGCTGCGAAACAAAACAAAAGTGAAAAAATAACAGTGCGTGCACGGACAGCCCACCTCCCCAGCCTCATTTCTATGCCCTCCTCTGAAGCGGGCATGCTTGATCAGTTTGTTATCCAACGGGCTCCCTCCCCATCACTCAAAGCCCTGCTCAACTTTGGCTTCCTTTACCCGCATCCTGTGCTTAGACTGTTAAAAGTGCATGCAGCTGCTCAGCCGTCTGTGAGTCCTTATCCAAATTTCTCTCCCTGACTTTCACTATCCTATTCCTCCTTTTCTTCTGTACTTATTTTATCATCTTTATCTGAAAGAAGCTCAAATTTTAACATTATTGAGTCACACTTTGATGCTGGCTTGATATATAGCAAAATCATTTGGCTAAATAAATTTGAAATACAGTATGTCAGCTCTTAAATATGTCACACAAATCAGAGGCACACAGCTGAAAATGTAGTTTTTATTGGGCATTTAGTTCTGTCAGTGAATTATTTCCATGCTGTAAAATTCCTCTCTCCCTCACTTTTTTCCTGCCTCTCTCTCTCAATTTAGTGTTGCCCCCTAATGAAAAGTGTAGGCAGTGTAATCTTCTCCATTGTCCCGCGGGTCTCCCCTCTCCCCACCTGCTGCAGATCAAGTCAGAACAGCACTGGGCCGACAGACAGAAATTCACTCCCTCGTCGCTATCAATCTCCGCAGCTGTTGACAATAATCCTGATTTGCCTTTCCCTCTTGTTTTCACTCCCAAAGCGCCCCTACACACACACACACACACACACACACACACACACACACACACACGCACACGCACACGCACACGCACACGCACTCACACATACACTTAAAGCCCACTTTAAGAACACAAGGTTTCACCGCGATTGCTGCTGACAGCAAACCTGCAGATTCTTCTGTGCTTGTCTCGGAGTCACAAATGCTCTACAATGTCACCAGATTTATTTTGGACTGTGACATTTGAATCCATCCAATAATGGGAAAGGGAGGATTCCCACTGTAAAAAAAGGCAAAATAAAACATTTTTAAAATGCTCCAGTAAAATCAAAAGCTCAAATAATCCTACCTTGGGAAAACAGTTTAATCTGCAAGGTTAAAAAAAAAAAAAGAATGTTAGTGGAGTTTTTATGCAGCATTCAATTTAAATGTAACTTTTTAGAGGTATGCACAGAGTAAAATTAAAGATTTTTGATTGAAATATTTGACCCTTTTACATCTATTTTAGCAATAAGTTTTGAATTTTTTTCAACTAAAGCGCATTAGATTGATCTGCAGTGAAATTAAACCTAAAGCATCATAGCTGTGATTTCAGTAAAGTGCCTATGAATAGTACAATGTAATAAAATAATGGCACTGTCAATAGTGGTGCATGAATAAGCTTTTTACTGTTCTAATAGGTTGGATTGGCTTATTTACTTTATTAATGTTTGGTTATTTCAGTCTATGTAATTGTACAGTAATTTAGAAATTTACCATCATTTAGACAAAAGCTTTGAATCTGAAATTCTGCTTTTACACAAATCTCAGATAAATATGGTGCACCAAAGTACATTACCTTCATTTGGAATTTGGTGGAGATGTCTAAAGTGCTGTAAAATGTATAGTAAGTAATACAGACATGATGTCAACTCCAGAATAAATTCACTTTTTCACAATTGTAATGAATTGAAGAGTATTCTGTTATGCCCTTTATACTTCCATTACTTAAATTTATAAACATGCTCTTTGTCTTCTGTAGTATCAGGTCTCTTTTTCTATTTCATTTGTGCTATATAAGCCTGTTTTGGGCTGAGAATTGTATTTGTACATGACACGATAAATCAATCAATCAAGTATATACATACAAAACTTTGATGAATCCTTTCTCTCTTTACTTTTCCTTAGATAATACGAACTCCAATGCTCGTGTACCTTTATGGCATTAGAGTTGAAAAAGACTGCTAATATTTTAAATGTCACATGCTTAAAAGGAAGGGCATAGTGTGTAAAATAACTAACTTTTTCCCAGGGTTACTGTAAATATATGAGGAGGATGCTACCATGAATTAATCATACACATAAAACATTAAATGTCAGCATCTCCGCTGTCTGAGTTGAGGCCAAGTAAACCTGCATGTCTCATAAGGTAGTCGGCCATAAAAAGCCATAAATAATGTTGTGTTCTTTTGGCTGGCAATTATAATTAGCTGATGTTCTTGTTTAAAAGGCCATTTCAATAATATGATATGAATACCACTGCTGCAGCATTTTTTTTATTATCCTTAAAGGGGGTTCTGGTGAGTAGTCTCTGTTATAACCTGCTGCATGCAGTTTAATAGCTAATTTGAATAAGTGGGATTGTTATATTGTTGTCCACACATGTAGAGAAGTAAAGCAGATGTAATTGTGATCGTATTGTGTTTTTGTAGAAAGTTACAGCAGCCTATCAGCCTGTAACTTGGCTGAAGATACTATCAGGGGAATCCTGCCGTTCAACCATGTAGACAGATGTTGGATGTACAAGATGTCAGATTCTCTTTGCTGTTATGTTTTCCCCAAAACCTATTAGGCCTCCTCAGGGGAGTCGTTCAGTCCCTTCAGAGTGAAGCAGTGTAACAGTCAAACAACAAAACGTCTTATATGCCAAGTGGTTTTTCTCAGGTGTTCACTTGAGATTCATAAAAAACAAAGAGGAATGAGAGAAGCTCTCAGGGAGAGAGAGTTGAGTGTGTGTGTATATGTGTGTGAGGGATCTTATCCTGACCTCCTGCTAGTATTTCATGGGCCTATTTGACCACTGTAGCCTATCCTGTGCCCCCATTTATTGTGATTGTATGGAGTTATTGAGGAGTTGGACCTATTAGGCTGGGAGCTGCCATGGCTGTCCAACTACCAATTACCGTAGCCTGCAGCCGTGTATGGCCTGCCCCGTGCATCTGGAGGCAGGCAGGGTGGAGGCAGAGGTGGGGGTTGTGTGTGTAGGGAAGTGTGTGTGTGTGTGTGTGTGTGTGTGTGTGGGGGGGGGGTCCTCAGGAGACCTGCCACAGCAGCGTGCCGTTAATCAATCCGATTTAGACTGGACAGGGACACACTTAGTCGCTGCTCCCGCCAACACTGCCACGGCAGGGGGAGAGAGGAGAAAATGCGTGCGTGACCTGCATCTCATTCTGGTGTAAGGACACAAAAAGATGGATAGATGGGTGCAGAATGAAGAGATAGCGATGGTGTAGCGATTGGGGTGGGACGATGGAAGGGGGCTTGAGGTGTGGAAGGAGAGACAACAATTAATGGAGTGATGTGAGCAGAATTAAAACAAAGGAAATGTATCGATTTATTTCTGTCTGGAGGAAGGGAATAAATATGTTCACCTTCTCTACATGGACAAAATGCTTGTATGGAGAGGTTTATTGATGACATGGGTGGGGAAAAAGACTCATTAGTGGATGGAGGATGAGGAGAAATGGAAAGTTTAGTCTTATTTGATTTGTCTTGGTGACCAGGAGAGTCGGGGAGGCCTGATGACTGGTGGAGATGATGGACCATATCCTCAGTCAGACCCAGACCCAGAGCGGCAGACAAGGATGGAGTGAGGGGATCTTATTTGCATTCATTAATATGTATGCGCTTGTGTACTTTATTTTCCTCTATTAAATGGATTGCCTGCTTGAATAGTTGGTTACTTACCCAATGATAGTGCTATTTATTATAAACTGATTTGCTTACTGGCTGCTAGAGCGACTTAGGATTGCAGATAGCAGAAAAGAATAATGGAACCGTTTTAAAATGAACAGAGATCAGAAAACATCTGATCACCCACACTGAAATCTGACCTGTTCAAAGTGTGGTACCAGATATTGTTCTCCTTTGAAGGAAGAAACGTGGCTTTATATTTCCCTACTGTGTGGGTTTGACTTCTAATGAAACCAACATGTATGTGCAGGCGCATCATTAGATATGTGTGAAGTGGTTAACTGCTATGTAAAAGCACATTACTCGTCATATGCAATGGCTTCCTTGTGAACGTCCGGTTGTACCATTACCGAGACAGTATCATGTTTCATCAGTGTGCATGATTCTCCTCACATAAACCCGTCCACATGAAGATTAAAGAGTGAAGAACGACTCATCAGATTGTAATAGTATAATAATTATTTTTTTATTTTGTGTCAGGCTACAGGTTCAGTGGTCCTTACATCAGATAGTGTGATCATTAGTATGTTGCTTTTGAATATTACACACATTATGCCAATGTTAAGCTCTTGTTGTCATTGTGTCATGGTGTTTGGGGGGTTTAATCACGGCTGTATATTGTTATACGTATATATAATATTTTGAGGCCATGGTGTTGGCCAGCTGTGTACTGTATGTCCTTGCCTGTGTTGCTCATAGTTAAGATAATTAAATTAGGATATTTTTTATTTAGCTACAGAGGCATTTCTAGCCCATTTTTGGGGGTACTGAAGCACCTCCAAATGGAATCCCAGCACCCCTAAAATTTGAGTGATTTTTACCTTTTTTTTTTTACTGCATGTTCTTTTTAACAAGCTAGAAAAGTTTCAAAACATACAGTACTTGGTTAAAATGTAATATTTTAACAACAAAAATACAACAGCTCCATCACGTTTTACATGTTGTGCATTGCAATTCAAATGAAAGTCCAAAAAATAACTCCAATGTCAATTTTTGGAATTTTTGGTACTCACTATAGGGGGCTGGTTTAGTCCAGAAACATACATACTGTTTATGTATATGTTGAGGAGCTGCTGTATCAAAATGAATTGTCTTTCCCCAGAAATAAGGGCTACCATATGTTTCTTTTATGATTCCAATCCATTCCTCTTTTGCTGTGGCTCAGCATTTGAATAACCTTTATCAGATTTGATAGTTTACACACCGACTTTCTCAAAAAGTGTTACACTTTTCTTTCACAAATGTGGGAATGAGATTGCATTAAAATGTACAGAACAGTGAAATATATCTTGCCCGGCCAGGCAGCTCTCTGGGTGCTCAGCACCCCTAAACATCCAAACCTAGAATTGCCCCTGTTTAGCTATATACCATACATTTGGTTTATAAGACACACTTTTAATACGTTTTTGTGTCCAAAAAATGGGCTGCATCCTATAAAATGGTGCGACCAATATACCAGTACAAAAGCAGAGGCTTGTACTCAGAAGACTGCACACACTAGCTTTGTCACAGACATGCGGCCAGTGACCACTGTCATGGTTGACAGTGTAGCCAGTACTGCCACCAACTATGCAAACTGATTCCTGCAAGCATTTTTTGAAGCACTTTAGAGTCTTTTAGCATGTTGTTTTGGTTTTGCTGTACATTTTTTGACTACATTTGAAAAAAAAAAAGCAACATGGGTGTCTGTTTTATCAACATAAGTATAACATGTAGCTTCTACTATATTAATTTATGTTTATGATTAAACATTTTTAAATCATGTAGTTTTAACATCCATCCATCCATCCATCCATTATTTCGACCGCTTATCCCGTTAGGGGTCACAGGGGGCTGGAGCCTATCCCAGCTGGCTTCGGGCAGAAAGCAGGGTACACCCTGGACAGGTCGCCAGCCTATCACAGGGCTAGTTTTAACATGACATGCAAAATCCTTAAAACTACAAGACTGCTTTATGTCAACACAACCTAATGGGTTTAGGTAGGAATCCCATCTGCAATACCTCTCCAGAGCAGAAGGTGGCAGTAGCGTGCGACAGGCCCTATTCATCAGCCAAGGTAGCGTGCTTCTGGCAAAGAAGAGCCATTATAGGGAGTTGGGAGAGATCACTTGTGTCTGACTGTAATTAGAGCGCTGGTGGCCTATAGCGGTCTAAGCAACCTATGTATTGAGGCTATAGTCCTCGTCGCATAGGTCGCCGCTTCGACTGCCCACTCTCTACTGCCCACGTTTCCTGTCTCTCTTCACCTGTTAATAAAGGAAAAAAAGTCCAAAAATATAACTTAAAAAAGAAAGAAGCTATCCATAATCATATGATATAAGTTATTGTGACCCAAGACAATGAAGTCAGATCCTACCTTAGTAAGTTGAAACAACCTTTACAAATGAAGTAGGACCCAAACATTGCAACTAAGTAATGGTAACGTCAATACTTTATGTTCACTCAACATATTTACAATTAGTTGGTTCAACAAATGGTGTCTCGCTAAATGAAAGCATTTTAATTAGGTGGATTCTTTCCACCTAAATTCCAAAATATTGACTATGATACCGATACCGAGTTTTGTATCACAATACTCAATACTGAAACGATACTTGAATCTCAAACAATACTGGTTCAATGTTTGATACCTAATAGCTCAGAAGCAGGATATCTACAAGGGTTGGTCATGTTTGGATTACATGGTCTAACAATATTTTAACAATATTTAGAAAAAAGTCTTTATTGTGTCATAATATTTTTAACACTTTAAACTCTTAACTGCAGTTTCAGTGGTAAAGAAAATAAAAGCCTCATGAAACTGCTACACCTCACATGTCTAAGTAAGATACTGTGCTTCACAAGCAACTCAGTTGCTTTTTTTTGTATTCATAGAGGAGCATTATCTTCACCATGGGCACTGTTATGCTCACAAAATTTACATGGCAGTCTGACTTGTGCACTGGTCCCTGGTTCCCTGATGCTACAGAGCCACCAGGAGAAGTGGCAAATGATGTTAGCTAGTAGCCTGATGCTATTAAGCTGTTTTATCGTTTTAATAAGCACAGATATGAGACCCCCAAGAAAAAGCAATTTAAGACATTTTTTGTCAAGGAACTCAAATGTTTAATAGGCTTGTCATGTTATTTAAGATGCAGGGAGGGTCTGATATTGACATGCCACTGATACACTGACATGTCAAAATAATACAATTAAACAGCTCATCAACATCTTAGGAGCGGACTAGTTAGCTAGCTTACCTGCTAACCTGTCATGTTTAGTAATCCTTGGAGTGGTCTGGGTGTCCTCGCCTGGCGAGGTTTGAAGTCTCCCTGGGTGTCGAGGTAATATTTCTGAAGATGACCTGCTGCTGTTGTGGACATGTTGAGGCAGAGGTATTTCTTTTCTCTATCTCATTGGAAGTGGAGGCTCGCTTTTAGAAACATAAATGACTGACTGGTGCACATCTACCTGAGCACTGACAGTAGGACATGCCCTCCTTGCTGATACTGCAGGTAACAATATTTCATCCTCTCAGTCCAGAAATTGCTGATTTCCCAGCCACTTTCATCAAGGCCACATTGAAGCATTTAACCTGTATAAAGACTAAAAAGTATTGAAAAAGTACAAACATTTCGATATAGCGTGCAACACTGTTTCTGACTGTTGGTGGCATTTCACCACCACATATAGTCTTTACTTCTTGTAAGGTTATATCGCACACCAGGCACTAAATGTAATTCAACTAAAAAATAAAAGGCAGAAGCAAGTCAAAAATCTGGAAATGCTTTTTTCAGTCAGAATTTTTTATCCTCATGTCTTCATTGGTTTGAGAATCATCAAATTAACACAAAGCTGGATTACCAGATTTCTGTAATACTTGCCTCTTGGAGATTTAGCAGTTCAAATTTCCACAAATCAGCAATGAATATATGACTGCATGTTCATTGTGTAATGTGGGTTCTGTAATTGCTTGACAAATGAACTGATGCTCTCCCAGATTTTGTCCTTGCATGGCCCATCACACTGTTTTCTGCAACAGGTGGATCAGGTGTGAGAGCAACAGCTCTCTGGAAAAAATTGGTAGTGGCTAAAAAGGTTGAGCTCTCAGATGGAGGTTTGAGGCCAAAGATCACTGCACATCTCATCTATCCATCCAGTGGACGGGAAAGCATCTGTACTGATGACATTACACCGAGATCACAGAATGAAAACGGGAAATAAAATGACACCAGATAAATCCAGAGAAAGTGAGCTGATGGGTTTTGGGTTTGACACTGTAAGAAAGTGTTAGAGGACAAACCTGCTAAAACCATCAGTCTTTTACATACAACACAAGGTTTAAGATATATTTCAAGTCTTAATTAGAAAGGTACTTTATTGATCCCCAGGGGGGAAATTCAATTTTTTCACTCATGCTATTTTGGACATGCTACACATACAGTTTTTTTTTTGGTATATACATACAAATGCACACACATGCAGTGAACATGCTTAGGGAGAGATGACAGAGTGAGGACACTACCGTCAACCAGCGCACCCCGAGCAGTTGGGGGTTTGGTGCCTTGCTCGAGGGCACCTCGGCAGTGCCCAGGCAGGTCAACCAGCATCTCTCCAGCCACCAGTCCACTTGCCAAGCTTCGTCCATACTGGGACTCGAACCAGCGACCCTTCGGTTCCCAAACCAAGTCCCTATGGACTGAGCTACTGCCACCCCACCTTATCAATCATTTTGGCTTATACTATTAATATGTCTGCTCAACCTGGTGATTAACATTTAGATGGCTGTGGTGAACATGCCTTCATGCAGGGAATTATTAGTGTTTTGGGACTACAAGGCAGGGATTCAAATCAAAGCAGAAAGGATTAGGGGTGCCAGGACTGGTATGGAAAGGAGGACTAATGAAACGGTTTCCACTTAAATATTGCTGGAAATGACGCAGGGAAAATGTTTAATCCTCACAGTGACAAGGAAAAATCTGAAAATATTACTGATTGTTGTTTTCTTGTAATTATATATTTGTATTTCAAGTATTTTATATCCAGACAGCCTTATTGTATTATGGCAGCTATCTCAAAATAATGTCAACAGACAAAATTTTAAGTTTATAATAGTTGAACAATTTAGATTCTTATAGGTCTTGTAGGCCAAACTCCAATTAACCATTCCCCTGGTTCATCCCCCAAAATTTTGACAGGGTTTGCCTTTGAATTTGAAATTATTATCAATAAAAGTTGATACTTAAACGTAAATGTCATAACATGAAGTAAAAATGATTTTACTATAAATTAAATCCCCTTTGAGGAGTTTTTAGCTGGTTATGAAACAACCTGGAATCAATACTGATGTATTTTTATGACCTACAAAAGCAAATAAGACCAACAACAACAAAACTGACAATTTCTATATTGCAATCTTTGAGCCGGCAATCACTGCAAGGGGGTAGGTGTGAGAGAAGTCCGTTTACAGCACTTTGACTAAAAAGACTTGTTTAATTTTTATTCCAAAGCCCATCTTTACAGTCAATGATATATTTCAATGTCAAAAGAAAAATATGATGGGATTTTTTTTAAATCAGAAAATACCACTTGACACGATGTACACATGTACAGGACAAGCTGCAGCTTTGTCCATAGGGGATGCCAAAATCAACACAAGCAGACAGTTCCTTACAGGTCCCTCAACTTTATCTTGGAAGCATGATTTCAGCAACACACTAGTAAGCTTTTACTAATTCATGTTTGACGTTACAATAATCTGCATATGAGTCTCTGAGAACCTCTGCAAGCACATTTAACCATGTAGAATTTGACTTGTGTATTTTGTTTTTGTTAAAAAAAAGTGCAGCATCATCCAACAAAACTCTGAGTAAGAAATAAAACAATTAGTCAGATTCAAGTGTATCAAGTGAAATATCTGTGATCCAAATACTTCATCCTACAAAACCACTACTCTTGATTAAGTAACCTTAGCTAAATATAGGTCTATATCATATCTTCCTTATATTGCAAAGGTCCAGGAGAAAGTAGTTGCTCATCAGATTTGTGACTTTCTTCAAAGCAACTGTTTATTTGGGGATTTTTGAGTCCCCCAAAGTACTGAGACTGCACTGCTGGAAGTAACTAATGATCTACTGATGGCTTCAGACAACGTTCTTCTCTCTGTGTTTGTTTTGTTAGATCTTAGCAATGCATTGGATCCAATCGACAATTATCTCTTGTTACAGGAACAATCAATTGGCATTACAGGAACTGCTCAACTATGTTTGAATCATATTTATCAATTAATTTCTGTTTGTACGAAAAACTAAACAAAAACTCCTGTGTGCACCAAGGTTAGTCATGATGATCCACAAGGTTCAGTGCTCAGAAAAATTAGTATTTTGAAACACTCCATAAATGTTCACTGTAATGCAGATGATGCTCAGTTATACTAACAAAGCCAGATTAAACCAATCAGATATCTAAACTAGAAGTATGCCTTAAAGACATAGAGACTGAGATGACCGAAAAGTTTTTGCTGTATAACTCAGACAAGACTGAACTTATTTTCCTTGTCCCCAAAACACCTCAGAGAGACTCTTTTCAGTGATATAATTGCCTTAGATGGCATCAGCCTGGACCACTGTTGGGAATCTGGGAGTACTATTTAACCAGGATATGATGTCCTTCATGTCCCACAGACAACAAATTTCAAACACAACCTCTTTCTCACCTTCGCATTATCTAGAGATAAGACACATCTTGTCTCAGAATGACGCAGAAAAAACAGTACATGCATCTGTTACCTATATAGGTTGAATAACCATGATTCCCTTGTACCAGGCTGCCCTGAAAAATCTTTTAAAACTTTCCAGCTGGTCAGAAACGCTGCAGTTTCAGCTCTGACCAGATCTAGGAAAAGAGAGCACATCTCTCCTGTATTTGTGTCTCTAGACTAGCTCCTTATTGCAGAAGTTGTTCTTCCCATGAAGACTAAAATTGAGATATCACATTCTTGTTATAAATATATAATATAAGCTGACTGAAACTAGTACCACTGTGGCTAAGAGATGGAAGGTGCCAACTGTGAGTCCCAGTGTTTAGGGCTCATGGGGACCTTTTCAAAGTCTTTCTCTACCCCATGTCCTAGCTTTCTAAAAAAAAAAAATAGATAAAAACAAATAGCTTAGACATTCCACATAAATAAACTTGATGATCATTTCTCATTCCGATTCATGTTTGCAGTAAGTTACCTTTTTGTTTATCTCTATCTTCAGGTAAGGGCCAGTGCAATCGCTCAAGATGCAGATCAGAACTACGACTATGCCTCCAACAGCGTCATCCTGCACCTAGATGTTGGGGACGAGGTTTGTGTACAGCTGGACGGGGGTAAAGTTCATGGCGGAAACACCAACAAATACAGCACCTTCTCCGGCTTCCTCATCTACCCTGACTGACAGCATACTCACACACACACGCACGCACGCACACACGCACGCACGCACGCACGCACGCACACACACCCACACACACACACAAACACACACCCACACACACACACAAACACACACACACACACACACACACACACACACACACACACACACACACACACACACACACACACACACACACACACATTACAATCAAGCAAAAAGTCTCCTCTCATTTGTGCATCTAACACACCATCCTACCATGATGTAATTTGTCATTTCAATGCTGTTCAATACACAAAACATGTAATAACATGCTAACAAATAGAGCTTGAAGAGAATTTGTGTAAAAATGAATATATTATTGTATATATTACCAGTTAACATTTACTTCTGAGACACACTTGTGTAATCATTATTCTGTGCCATGTACAGTTTGTGAAAGCATGTCTAAAACTGTCTGTTTCACATGCACACTTGTGCAAACACACGCACACACACACACATGCACATGAATTGAACTTGTCCTATCAGTTGCAACGCTGAGACAAGATGACCATTTCAGCCACCGGTCTGAAATCGACTGAAATGATCTCTGAATGTAGCCTGTAAATCGAAGTGTGTGTACTTGGCTGCAGCTTCTCGCCTTCACTGTGAGATGGATTTCCAAACAAGAAAAGTCATGAATATATTGATCGCAGCTGATAATACAGCCGTGAACATAATCCAGTGTGTTGTATGTCTGTGTTCATGCCTGAGTGCAAGCATATGTGTGTGTTTGTGTCAGGGCTAAAAAAGCATCACGTAGCAGTTATGTTTGGCTTGCAGTCTCCGACTCCTGTTGAGGGAAAGGAGGGGATGTTGAGTTGTCAGTAACAGTCCCTTAACACACACAGTTTGTCGATACTGAGGTTTAGCTTTGAGATTCTCTCTGAGCCTGAGCTTATGACAGAGTCTCATCATGTTCTGCTAATGAGCTGAGGTGTCCGTCGGTTCACTCACATTCACACCTGGCATCTATAGTCCACTGTAGACTCTACTGACATTGTCTGACATTTAAGGAAATACATATTTACTTCTTTTCGTAAAAAGAATACTGAGACACTGACAGCACTCTCATGGAATTTAAATTCCTTACTACAGGCAGTTAGCTTTGCCTAGCATAAGGCCTGAGTTGTCTTGTGAAGAACTTTATGGCCATGTTGGAAATCAAAGTGTTCAAATCAGATGAGATGCCAAAACTGGGGGTTATATCTGTCTTCAGGTTCCATATAAGAGCACATAGTCTCCACACACGGAGAAAAATGTAGGGGTTGAACATAGTCTGTTTTTTGTTTCAAGTGCGAGTAGCTTTGTCCACTCGTGTTCTAAGGTCACTGTTCACAGGCTAGATAGCTGATAGCTGATAGGTTCTAAAATGATACTGGAGGGAGTGAAAAGCAAGCAATCCCATGTTCACATAAAAATGGCATATATACTATTGAGGAAAAATAATTTAAAAAAACTATAAAGAGAAATTTGTACCCTGAACCCTTTTTGAATGTTTGATTGGACTAGCAGTCCAATGCTAATGCAACACTAGTAACTGGGGGGAAAAGCTAGCTTAGTGTTGTATAAAGGCAATACAATCTAACTGTCAAGGCTCTTTAAAGCTGACATGTTATAATTGTATCAAAACCTAAGTGTCTGGTTATATATAAGGAATTTGTGTTTTTATTGACGACATGTTGCTCAAAGAGCAAGCCTAGCTGTGTCCTCCTGTTTTTTCCACTGTAGATTGAGATGGATGATACATCCCCAACCCCTCTACTGAGTCTGATCAGTAGAGATCAGCTAGTGAAACAGTGGAATTGATATTCCCACCACAACCAAAAGCACACATTTAAATTGCATACAAATCAGCAAAGATCTCTCGGACCAGAACGTAAGAGTTTGATGTGCTAATTTGAGAATGATAATCATGCCTATGGAAAGTTAAATGACTCTTGTGTTGGCACTTGTTACGTTTTTCACCATTCCTCCTCTGATCTGCTAATCCTGTGCACTTATGTGAAAATTAAACATTTGACCCAAGTCCCGTCTGTTTACAAGGAGGAGGCAGAGTTTATGACCTATGCTGCAGCTGGTTAGCATGGGGACGTCTATGTTTTGGCTTCCTTTTTGGGAAGCTGTTGTTTTGCCCTTCTTATACAGTCTGCACATGAATACAGAATAAAACAAAGGAAAAGATTGTATGTGCAGGGAGTGTTGGAGTTTCCCTTAGAAGTCTGAGTAGTATCATCATCTAGCATCTTTTAGCTGTTTAATAATCTTAATAAACAGCCATCAACATTTGAACAAGCTAACAGATGGTTCATAGACATAGTTTGTTTACTCAAAATTGTGTGCTAGTCAAACTTTAAACAACATAAGTAATGGTGTTGGATGTCTTGTACAACTACTCTGAGTAACTGTTGAGTACACCAGAAGTCCCTAAAAAATGTTCTTAGCTACAAAAGGCAATATTTGTTGTCAGTCAATGGCCCAGATTGCAAAAGAGGCTAAAAAGTGTGGACCTGCATGTTCATGTTAATGTTAAAACAGTGAGTGGAAAAACGTTAGAGATGAGCCCTGCATAACATCTCATTGCAAACAAGGGGGACAGCTAGCTTAGTGCAGTATAGAGGTAATGCAATCCAACTACCACTAGATAACATGGCATACCTTTTGTTTTTTTCAATACCTAAAATTAAGAAAGAAAAATAATTTGGGGCTTTTCAGGTAGGTGTATCACACAAAGGGCAAGCTAGGCTCAGCTAACTCGCTTCCTTCTGTGGCTGCATTTTCACCATAAAGACATGGATTCAATCTTCTCTTTTAACTCCCTCTGAGAAAGCAAATCAAAGTACTTTAAAAAGTGTGGAACTATTTCTTTCATTGTACTGTGAATACACTCATGTGAAGAATGGTTAGTAATTCAGGTGACTGTTGTTGATGTTTCACTGCCATGCGCCATACCTCTAGGTTTTCTGTGCCTTACACTATCTTTATGGCTGTGTGAACGAACTGATTTCTGTGATCAAAACAGAAGTCCATGCAAGAGTTGTTACTTACTTTTTAAAGTTACAGAATCTACTTGAGGACATTGACCGTGAATCTTCGTATGTAACTGTAACTCACTGCGGAAAAGAAGCCCACAATATGGAGACTGATGCTCATTCTGTTCGGATGGAAACACCTGTGGGAATGAACAGTAGAAGCATGTTAATGTGTAGTGAAAAAGTTGCATTTATATAAAAAAAAGTATAAATATGTTGATGTAGCAAAATTATAGTATTTAACAATTCTATTTTTATCATTACCCACCCATTGTACCCTGTTGCATCCTGATGTGTGGGTTTTTTGCCACTGTTACCTTTGTTCACTAGCATTGTGTTCACTGTACTTCACAGGCTGAGCTATGTGTGTATTTGTTATGTATGAAATCAGCATAGATTTTTCTCTGCACTTGAAAACCATGAAACTCAATAAAAGACAAGAAAAGAAAATTCAGGATTGTTTTGCTGCTACTGAGTGACAGTAAAAGCAGAGCTGTCTTTATTCTTTATTCATATTCTGAATCTTCTCTCCCTCAACAGGAAATCAAGAACTGACATCTGGTTTAATAAGTTCTTTCTGTTCCTGGTTTTATGAAGTGAGATATTAAAATTTTAAACAGCTGACAGATATCTTCCAGTACTTAAAGAGACCTTAATTACCTACCTTGTGTATCTTTGTTTTCTCAACTGATAAAGAACTATCACGTACATTTGTTAACCCTCCTGTTATGTTCGTTTCTAAGGGACAACAATAATGTTCCTGGGTCAACTTGACCCCGGGCATATTTAATAATTCAAAAGTGTCAGATGCCTAAAAAATCCCAATAAACATTTTTTAAATCTTATTCTTAACTCAATTAGAAACCATTTAAATCAATATTTAGTGCATTGGTGTTCTTTAATTCTCACAGATCATGGTTTAATGAGGATAACACACTCGTTTTTCATTAAAATTCATGTTAAAACTTTTTAATGTACATTGGAAAGTGATTTGGGTGAAGTATGTAACACAGTCGCAAAGAAACATTTAGTATTTGACACTTCTGACCCATTTTAGCCTCCACTTTGACTTCAAGGTCAAGTTGACCCACGAACAGTATCTATGTAATATAAGCATGCAGGGAGGGGTTGCAAATGTATGAAATGAACCATCTTCATTTTATATGTTGTTCACACTAATTAAGCTAAGAAGAAGAAGTTTCATAGCGAAAAAATACTTTTAACATTTATTTTTTTTAACTTTAAAATGGGTCAATTTGACCCACAACATAACAGGAGGGTTAATTATGTGGATATTTTTACGAACAGTTATATTTAAATTCATTAATCTGTGGGAATAACATGCAAAAAATTGTGTTGCTTGATAAACTTAATGCAGCAAGAAATGGGAGTAAAAAGAAGAAGAAGAAAGTTACCTGAATATGAACAAAATGACTTCCCTGTGCTGGAAGAGATTTACGTGTCATTTTGATAGATTTGTTTGATAAAAAGAAAACACCACTGTTCTTTTAACACAAAGCTTAGTTTGGGTGATCATTTTGCTGCATTTCATGGTTATAGATGTGTTTCCTGATTTGTGTCAGTTTTTTTTTTTTATATCAAACTGAGAGTTATGATTAAATAAATAGAATTACCACACCCACCAATATATCATATTCAAAGGTAATAAGTGGATGATGATGATGATGCAGGGATTATTATATACTCACAAAGGACACCTGCATTGTGTAATTAACAGCTGACACATTGTAAATCAATATGACACAAATGTTTGAATAACAGAAAATTTGCTCTGAGGTTTAAAAAGCATCCCAAGCATTTCTGTTTTTGACTTATGATCTTATATTAAAGTCAATGTTTTCTGTGACTGACAAACTGAAGATGAATGCACCATCTGATCTCGACTTTATTCCAATGCATGAATGATATTTTTTATTTCGCAGCAGGGGAATACATACCATTGTGCTCCTTTTTTCCTCCTTTTTTTCAACTGACACTTGACATTCACCATGAAAATTGGCAAAATTAAGCTCTTACTTGGTTTCCAATTATTAAAACTCTCTGTTCTGTTTCCTTTATTCATTTCCACCTTTGACTTTTACTGAAACTCTATAGTGTGGTTCACTTATTTTATTAAGAAGAGCCTTAATTTCTTCACAAATTGTAGAATGTGGTCAAAAATCAAAATCATTTTGTTGATTTTGTGTTCTGATGGACAAATCTTTGCAAAA
This sequence comes from Notolabrus celidotus, assembly GCF_009762535.1. NCBI lineage: Eukaryota > Metazoa > Chordata > Actinopteri > Labriformes > Labridae > Notolabrus > Notolabrus celidotus. The sequence continues at coordinate 4,990,820 of NC_048272.1, read as the reverse complement.
TACAGTGTGCGCATGTACATAAATGACAGTCAAAAAATTAATAAGACCTAAAACTGGTTAAAATTGGAATATGGATACATATACAGAGGCTTTAGTAAAATTAAAATATAAGATTTGAACAGTTTTTTACTGTACACACGTGCTTTTTCACATGTTTGGCAAATGTGTTAGGGTTGAGACGTCAGTACATTGATTTTAAAGTTACTGATGACAGTTACGTTGAATAATGTGAGCTTATATATCTGATATATTTAGCTGTACAGAAGCAGAGACAATGTATCAGTGTAAACTGGATGAACCAAAGGCTTGTTACTTTGTGGAAATCACAACCATTAATAATCAATCCTATGAAATAGAACAAGTTCTTTAGTTACAACTTTATAAATATTGGTTTGGCTCTCTGAATTGAAGCTTGAGGAGTAAGCTGTAACACAAATGTTAATTGGAGAAACACTTATTGTAAATGTGCACCTATGAGGCCGCCTTGTGAAAATGAAACGCTGGCTGAGGGAAGTTCTCACCTCGCCAGAATAAGACAAAGAGACGACTCTTTAATTAAAGGTGAGCGGTAACACTATGCCAGATGAGGAGGTTCTCGCTGAATGTGGTGCACACAAGAGGTTTGAAGAAGGAAGGATTGGGGGTGTGGGGTGAGGGGGGGTGTCTCAGCAGTGTCTCCCCCCTCACTGAGTCCCAGTGCTCCTCCTGGCAGATTCCAGAGTTAAGTTAATTGGACAGAGAGAGCGCGGCTGAGGAGGGAAGCGTTCAGCCCCATTAGCAATCCCCCCGACGAGGCTGAGCCGAGAGGATCACAGACTCACAAATAGGAGGATTAAAATAATCAATAGGCTTCACTCTGCCTCCTTCAGCACAGACGGGCTTCCAGGCACACGCACACACACACACACACACACACACACACACACACACACACACACACACACACACACACACACACACACACACACACACACACACACACACAAACACTGCTAACCAGATATGTACACACACGCACATGAGCAAATACAAACACAGAGACAGTCTGAGTAATACTTGTTCAAGGAGCACTGCTCTCTTAAATGTTCTCTGGACTTTAACAAATTAGCCTGGGTCATGTTGACACACACACACACACACACACACACACACACACACACACACACACACACACACACACACACACACACACACACACACTTATTCTGTATTAATGAAGGTTAATTTGAGTCTCCAGTAAAAAGGTCAGAGACATGAAAACAGTCTGATAGTTTGAAAAGTGTATTTAATTCTTTATTTGAGTCATCATCATGAAAGTATGTTCAAGAAAACTTCAAGTCCTTTATTGATAAAATGGATAAAATGTTTCGAGTATGATTACAGGACTGTAAATACTTCACTTCTATAATAAAATTAAATAAATGATATATGTAAATGTATATTATTGTTTGTCCAGGTATACTCATGTTTGGGCGTATATAAAATGATATATCATATATCATATATCAAGTCATAATATATGATATCATATTCTATCATAAAATATATAATATAAATTATCATTTCATACCATTTTGTTTCTTAACTTAAATCATCTTATCTCATCTTATTATATCATGTGACATCATTTCATATATCATTTCATGTCATATGACTTCATACAATATTATGCAGTCCAGTCCAGACATTGCTTCTCTACTCTGTAACAAAATGACCTTCCTGAATGGATCAAAACACTTTAAAACAACAAGAAATATAAGGTGAATGCTCCTCAACAACAGATTCAAGATTCCTGCCATCTAATTCAAGTGTCACATTGGTGTACTTTTTTTCTTGCCCTGCTGAGGGATGTTATTGATTAGCAATTGAAAATTCTAAAACCCTTCGATGTAAAAGTCTTTATTTTGGTGACTTAAATTTTGTTCTCTTGTAGTCTGTGTGAAGCAGCAGCATTTAATCAACATGTAAATCACTCTGAGCAAGGAAGCAGAAGGTGAAAGACTGAAATGCGTGAGGCAGCCGTGTCATAATTCATTTCCAAACAGACACTCTTCTTTCAATGGCCACTTTCAGAGCGCACTGACAACACAATGTGGTGCTTCAAACTACCTGCACAGTAAACATATACTGGAGTGAAGACCTACCCTCGACAGTAAAACATAACATAAATCTGGGAGGTGACTCTTTGATGATAAAACCTCACAATGTCTTTGGTATTTAAACTTGACTGACACAGTTTGTGACATTTAGTTCTGAGTATCAAGATAAACAGAACTGATATGTTATGGCTTATTCTTTTTGTGATCAATTTATTATTATTATCATTTTTTTAAGAACAAGTCAGGATCCAGAAGCTCAGGGTCCTAAGAAAAGATGTAATCACCCTTCTCTTTAGAGATTTGTTAGCTCTCAAGGCCATCTTTAGCACTGAACCTACTTTTCTGAATGTATCAGACCGCTTAGTCTCTAGTTTCCTATCAAACTAACATTTTAAACTTAAAATACGTAATTGCATTCTTGGCTTCAACTATATTCAGTTAATTAATTGAAAAACAACTAAATGCATTAAGATTGAAAGAGATGTTGGAAATTCTAAAACTAATAACCAAAATATTTTTTACAACTTTTAATTACAAAATATATTAGTCAACCCATATTTTGAATTTACTTTCCAAGCAAAAATTTCAAATATTCAGTAGTCCATCCTTCTTTGATGAGAAGATTGCCTTTTTTCTTGTTATTTATGTGGAAAAATTAATAGTTTGTGCATTTATGATTGTACACTAGATAAACAAATCAAGAGACATCATTGAGCTGTGAGAAATTGTAGTAAAAATGCTTTCCTTTTTTTATATTACTGGGCATATGATTAATGGTGACTTTAATCATGAGAGCAATACATTGTGAAAATCATTATATTTTGCAGACTTAGTGATTCTTATAGTGTATACTTTTAGAGAATACATTTCTCAGGAACTTAATCAGCTTAACCCTCCTGTTATATTTGTTTCTCTGGAACAGCAATAATGTCCCTGGGTCAATTTGACCCGGGGCATATTCAATTAGCCGAAAGTGTCAGAACCCAAAAAAACACATTTTTTAAAATCTAATTTTTAGCACCATTACTGACCATTTAAATCAAGATTTGGTCCATTGGTGTTCTTTAATTCACACAGATCATGGTTCAATGAGGATAACTCACTCGTTTTTCATTAAAATTCATGTTAAAACTTTTTTTAATGTAGGTTTGAAAACCCTCAATATAAATACAATAGTTTGACATGACTTAGATTTTTGTTTATTTTATTTTAAATTAAAAAAAAAATATTTTTATAAAGTGATCTTGATAAATGAACATGACTCCTCTTCTGTCACATGTTGCCCAGATTTTTATGCTGCATTTAGCTGGTTTGGAAGACATATATTACCTAAAATGGACTTTAAAAAGAGTCAATCTGACCCGCAACGTACCAGGAGGGTTAAGTCCCCCTATAGTTCCCAGCATCACTTCATCATGCCTTTTTAATGCAGAACTTTTCCTTTTTAAAAGAAATGAATTTTTACATTGGGATAGAGTTAGTTTTTTTTCCTCAAATATACAATCTGGATATATTCGCCACTACAATGCCTTCAAACCTCACATGTCAAAGATGCATTTTGAAAATGATTGTCTACACAACTTTGGTGTGAAGATTGTTATTTATGTTAAAAAATGAATAGTTTGTGCATTTATGATTGTACACTAGATAAACAAATCCAGAGACATCATTGAGCTGTGAGAAATTGTAATAAAAATGTTTTCCTTTTTTATTTTATTTAGCATATGATTAATTGTGACTTTAATTGTGAGAGCAATACATTGTGAAAATTATTATATATTGCAGACTTAGTGATTCTTATAGTGTATACTTTTAGAGAATACATATCTTAGGAACTTAAGCAGCTTAAAGTCCCCCTATAGTTCCTTGCATCACTACATCATGCCTAATTAATTCAGAACTTTTCCTTTTTATAAAACAATGAAGTTTTACATTGGGATAGAGTTAGTTTTTTCCCCAAATATACAATCTGGATATATTCAAAGTTCAAAAAGTTCAACATCTTCTTTATTGTCAAAAACTCCAGTATGCACCAGACGTATAGAGGATTTAATATTACGTTTCTCTCTCAGACCCTAGCAACGACAACAACAGATAAACATAGGAAATACACAAAAGATGAAGAGAATTTTGGATTAAAAAAAAGAGAGAAAAAAAGCTAAAAAAGATTAGCTAAAATTAAAAAGAAGTAAGCTAATGAAAATAATAAAATACAGTCTAAAACAGTGCAAAAACGTTGCTGTAGTGCAATTTAAAATCAAAGTGAGTGTGTGCATGTTCAGTCCTGAGGATGATTTTGAGGAGGGTCAGTGAGTGGTTTAAGTCTGTGAAGGGGGCACTATGGGAAGAGGGGGCAAAACAGGGAGAGAGTTCAGCATCCTGACTGCCTGGTGGATACATTTTTAATTAAAAAAAAATTGTATTCACCACTACTATGCCTTCAAATCTCACATTTCAAAGACGCATTTTGAAAATGATTGTCTACACAACTGCGCCACTTGCTGCACATTGGTTGTTAATGCAGCTCCTGTGATGCAGGACAGCTGCAGTACCAGACTTTGGCCACCGGGTGGCAGCCGGCGTCGACTAGTTGTCTGCAGGCAAAGATGGCGGTGCGGAAGAAAGACGGCGGCCCGAATGTAAAATATTTCGAAGCGTCTGACACCGTTTCTCAGTTTGATAATGTCCGCGTCTGGCTGGGAAAGAATTACAAAAAGGTACTGACGGCATGTTTTGTTACCATACACACTGAGCTCACATTCAGCCTGAAATGTGGGCATTTACCTATTAGGCAGAGGCAGTGACAAAGAGAGGAGGGAGGGTGCTGCTGAACATCCAGCTGTTTGATTCACTCGAGCCGGGATACAAAAGGATGCTGAGACAACAGCTGCACCACAAGCATCCACGAATAGCTTTTTCCACATAACGTTGCGTTATTGTGTCTAATCCGGTGTAAAGGCAGCGCATAGCAGTGCTCGAGGATGATATTTTTGATAAAAGGTTGACTTTAGCCGGCCAGCCAGCTAGCTAGCTTGTTAGCTAATGGGCTAACGGTGATGCAGCTCAGATCCAGATGTTGGCTCTGTGGCGCGGCGCTCTCTGAAGCCATGGCCCGTCTGGGATCAAACTGAGCGCTGCTCTGAGTTTATACACACTGATTCGCGATGAAAGGAAAATGCTATTCCCAAAAAATGTCTGAAAATAAAAACGAAAACAATATTTGCTTTTAAACCCCACATATCACAACTGTTAAAGTGTCCTGAAATATAAAGCAGACATCAATGCATCCTCCATTTTTTGAAACACTGACCAGAAATAAAAACCTTTCTGCAAATCTATGTTGTTTTTGTTTGCTTATGTTCTCTCAGCTCTTAACTGCCTCTCTGTGTTGTTGTCCTCTCAGTACATCCAGGCTGAACCCCCTACTAACAAGTCTCTGTCCAGCCTGGTGGTCCAGCTGCTCCAGTTCCAGGAGGAGGTGTTTGGCCGACATGTCAGCAACCCTCCACTCACAAAGCTGCCGGTACGCCTCTGTCACCTACATCCACATGTTCAAGAATTTACCCTTATGAGGCATGCTTCAACTATTGTGATTTGTGTCTGCAGATGAAATGTTTCCTAGACTTCAAGTCAGGAGGGGCTCTCTGCCACATCCTGGCTGCTGCCTACAAGTTCAAGAGTGACCAAGGATGGTAGGACTTTCTTTCTAGCTGGTTTCAATACTCAGAGTTAAGATAGACTGTGTGACATACAGTAACTGTCTAGTGCTTCAATGCATTTTGGTTAGGAAGCTGTTTCGTGTGTAACTCCAGTCTAATTTCCTGGTAGGCGCAGGTTTGACTTCCAGAATCCGTCGAGGATGGACCGAAATGTGGAGATGTTCATGACGATCGAGAAGTCCTTGGTGCAGGTGAGTTTACCTCAAAACTGGAACACTTATTTGTAACACACAGGCATAATTAAGCTGTACATTTTTCAAGTCTTATTTTAAAGCAGTGTGTTTGTGTTTCTACTTTTCATTAAGGAAGGCTTCTTTCACTCCACGAACAATCACAAAAAGCCCCCACATTTCTGCCATTATTACATATGTTATTTTTAAGAGATAAGAACTGTGAGCTCCAGCCAGAGTTGGGTGATGCATTTCTTTTTACCTCCTGCTGCTGCACAAGAGCTAAACGATTGCAGAGAAAACACCCTCATAAATGTTCCATATCTCCTCTGGTTACGTCATATTTGTGAAATGTGTGAGAATCAGGCTGCCTGAGCTTTACAGACAGAAATGATGAAAGGCATTCAGTCATGTGACATGACCAGTAATCCTACTTAATCAGTCCCGCAGTCAAACTACAAGATCATCCAGCTCTCTTAATCTGAAGAGTCCACAGACTGCGTGGCCGCTCATATTTAAATGGAGATTGTATGCAATTAAAGATGTGTATTCTTGTATGTTTTCCTGCATATTTGTGAATTCCTAAGTTTCATTTATTCACACATCTGTTGCATCATTTCAGAACAACTGCCTGACGAGACCTGTCATCTACCTGAGCTCTGACATAGAGCCTAAACTTCTTGGAAAGTTGAAAGACATCATCAAAAGACATCAGGTATGTTTTTTTGTGTGTTTTTGTCTATAACAGTCAAAACATTTCTCTGCACGTGAGGCTCTTGTTTGGATTTTAAAATATATCTTTGTTTGAGGCTTAACTTAACTTAAACCAAAGACTAGACTACATTTTAATTGAGTTGACTTTATTTTGTGCAGGGCTCTGTTACTGAGGACAAGGCCTCCAGCTCCCATGTTGTTGTCCCTATTCCCAGCAGTCTGGAGGAAGGTGAGATTTCAGATGTTGAGTTTTAGCACACTTGGTTTTTCTGTTTCAAATTTTGTTGCACTGATTCACTTTAAATATTTTTCTCTGTTCACTCCAGAGGAGTGGGTGCGTCCTGTGATGAAAAGAGATAAACAAGTGCTTCTCCACTGGGGATATTTTCCTGACAGGTGCTGATTTTACAAAGATGTGAACACCAGTCAATATTTTACACCCAAGTAAAAACTGTAGTCTCATCTTAATGTGGAAGTTTGACACAGATCCCTAACTCTTGAATACTGTATTCTTGAAGCTTCTTTTTATCCTATACACTATGCTTAAAGTGACACATTAGTCCATCTGCAATGTTTTAAGAAGCTCAAAGTTGTGTTTTCACATCGCTATTGACCTTTGACCTTGCTTTTTTAATTTTTCAGTTATGATACCTGGATCCCAGCCAGTGAGGTTGAAGCTGCAGTGGAGGATCCTCCCAGCCAGGAAAAGCCCAGAAAGGTATTTCAATTCTTGTCATGTTCTTTCCGCATGAGGTTGAGTGTTGTCTCTTTTTTCCACGATCTCCTCTTTGTTTCTAAAATTCAAATCCTCTCTTTCGACTTTTTAGAAACTTCTTTACATCAGTAAGAGTTCAAAATATTTTTTTGTGTACAACATAAATGTTAAAGAATGGAAGTAAATGTTGTGTCATTCTTTTCTTTGTTATGCTGACATAATACATGTAACTACATACTCCCTAGTATGGCAGCATTTCTCTTGTCTTCTTCCTGGGGCTAAAAAAAACACCTGAGAATACATCGCTCTGTTATAACGAGCAGCAGAGCCTCCTCTGGCATTTGGCTGAACCATAAATTCAAAGCTGTGCCCTCATTGAAATTCAGAGTGCCTCTCACTCAAGGCAGGACATGATAGACATGATAGGACAGTAAAGCATTTAAATATGTAGCACTGAATTCTCAGAGCCAAGGGTCATGTCCATTTGTTTACTCCCAGAGAGTTTGGAATAAAGATGTTACCTTTCACGCATGTATATAAAACACATCCCAGTTTTGCTCACACATTGTATTGTATGGTCTTTTCCACAGGTTCACGCAAAGTGGATTTTAGACCTGGACCAGTATAACGAGTGGATGAACGAGGAGGACTACGAGGTAGGCGAGGGCTGCCCCAAGAGGAAGAGAATCTCAGCTAAGACCCTGACAGATGAGGTGACCACGCCTGACGAGCGGAGGGACAAGAAGCCCGGCAGTGCCAAGAAGAGAAAGCGCTCACCGTCGCCCTCCCCGACTCCCCCACCGCAGGAGAGCAAGAAGAAGAATACTAAAAAAGCGTTAGTGACCTCTTATGTCCTTAAAAAACACATCAGCTGCTATAGATGTTTGTCTCAGTATCAGCTCCATCAGAGACAATAATGCAATGTAATGTCCTTTGTGTTGCTGTTTTTGTGTGTTTACAGCCCAACAACTCCATACACTAAGTCCAAAAGAGGACAAAGGGAAGAAGAGCAGGAGGATCTAAGTAAAGACTTGGATGAAGCGTCACCTATTCCGGCATCTGAAGAGGGAAACCCAGCAAAGACAAGTACACAAGTCCACATATGCTTATAATCCAGCTTAAAATAACCATTCAAATGAACATGAGTTGTCATCTTTTTGGGGCTTTGAAGTACCTGTTGACATTTTCTATTTTTTCAGATAACACAAAGAAGGACTCTGACTCAACTCCTGTCAAGGGAGGAACAGATTTGGGTGAGAGGAAAGTCTTTGTGTCTCCTCAAACATGACTGCTTTCATAAGAAAATACACATTTCGTTATGTAATACTACGACTGTTTTAGAATAGATTTGAAGCCTGCAGTCAGGATGCAGATTGTTTTTCTTGTTTGTTTGTAATGTGAATCAATTATTTTTAATTTTGAGCGCTCATCTTATGACAGCTCATTTTTGTTTTTGATGTTTTCTCTTATCAAGAAAAGTCCTCCACCTTCCCTGGTTTGATGAATAAACATTAACTTAATGTTGTTCTTTTTTTCTTTTGTTTAACAGAGGAGCCAGAGGATGAGTCCATGGAAACAACGGGGAAGGTAAGAATGTTTTTAAAAGTGCAAGAAATATGATAGAGAGGACAGTGCACACTCGTATATCATCGTAGGTCTGTGTTTTTGTCCAAACAGGAGGAGGAGGAGGGCTCACCCAGTGTGAAGGGTGAACCAGTGAAAGGCTCGGACCTTCACGAGGACAATGTGACCGAGCAAACTCATCACATCATTATACCCAGTTACGCTGCCTGGTTTGACTACAACAGGTACACATTTTCACTTTACTCTTTATATTGGAGATGACAGCCAGAGATCAAATTGGTGAAACATAGGCCCAATCTCAATGTCCACCCTCAAGCCCTCACCGACTTTGAGGCGCGTTCCTGCTAAATCCGTCAGGGCTTAGGGCTGTCCCACTGTCAAATCATCAAGTGTGTGAGGGATCTCTCACTGACTTTTTGAGCCCTTTATGTCCCCACTTCCGTAAGTGGTCATTTTTGCAGACTTAGCGTAAGGGAATTACCCAGAGTTCATAGCATTGTGGCGTGAAACAAAGGATTCCCAGGGGAAGCCCTCGAGCTTGGAGGGTAAACAAATGCCGTAACATGAAATAAAAAAAGTGCAACAGTAAAAAAGAAGCATGAAAGTTGAAATGAAATTTCAGGCAAAGAAGTTTGCCTGTAAGTATAAATAGAGACAACACCCGTTGTAACTCCCTCCAGTCAAGACACAGACACAAGGCGTTCCTTTTCTTACGGGCATTTATTTTGCACAATCTGTGCCTTTGAGCACTGTGATAAAAATCATAAAATCAGCTTGATAAAGCTTAAACACAAATTACATATACACATAACACACTACTTATCAAATCAAATTAATACACATAGAATATACATAGAAACTTTATGCTGTTTAACTTATAATCACATCAAATAAAAGAATTCGGCCACACAAACAAACTTTGACACATACCTCATTGGCCCCATGAACTGTAAGGGAGTAAAAATGAAATTTCTGGCTTCCCAGGTCTTCCAATGTGCAGCAGCTTTCTCCTCTGCATCAACCTTGCTGCATGGCAAGCATGAGTTGCATCTTGCTAAGCCCCGCCTCTTTCTCATGTTCTGGAAGCTTTCACTTTCTATGAGGAACAATTCTTATTAACTTATATTAAACAGCTATATATTTTAACCTTAAATTATTCTAGTCTTTAACTTAAATTATTATATGAATTGAAATGAATTAAATCTATAAACTTTAATCACTGGCAGCTACACCCATCATCTATTTATCTTCACATGTATGTATACAGCCTAAATCATACATTTATAGTTTTATAATATTTGTATATTTTAAATGTTGTGGTTAAGCAGTCTGTGCAGTAAGAGAATGGATCACATGACAATCAGGCAGTCATCCCTTAAGTGCCTTGAATTTGAGGAAAGTAAAAATTGTGCAATAATAATTCCTAATATCGCTAAGGTGAGCTGGTGACATCATGCAGGTCACGTGAGAAGTCGCAAAGTGCTGTCCCATTCCCAGTTCTAAAGTTTGAGCCCTTACAGCCTCCTACCCTCAATCACTCTCCAGGGGACTTCAGTTAAGTCAAGAAGGGCTGAGATTGGGCCATGGTGTGGTGACTTCCAGTCTCCATGAAAGCCAGTGTAGTTTCAGCTCCGAGGAGAAAGGAGCTTTAGATTATAGTTTTTCTTGATGCTTAAAATGTGGTTTCAGGTATTGGTGAGCACCTCTGTAACTGTACTGCTGATACCATCATTAATTGTCCCACCATCATTAATTCTACAACTTAGTTTGTGTGAATCATCATGTGATGACATCAAACAACGATGGTGCAGTGCTTGCAGTGTTTTGTCAGTCAAAAGTAACAAAATGTTAGTAATCATAGTTTTTCCACCCTAAATATTGATGCACTGTAATTGCACTAGTATCAAAAGAACAGTCTGGTATCCGTGGAAAAATTGATTTAATTTCTACATGACTCTACAGTAACTCAAGCAGATGTATTTAATCTATGAGTCCTTATCTTTCCCCAGTGTTCATGCCATTGAGCGCAGAGCCCTGCCAGAGTTCTTCAATGGGAAGAACAAATCCAAAACCCCTGAGATGTAGGTATTTAAACACTGCACAATACAGTTTCAGGTGTTTTTTCCAGTTCTGCTCTGAAATACATCGTACATCCTTTCTTCTTTCAGTTACCTGGCGTACAGAAACTTCATGATTGACACCTACCGGCTGAACCCACAAGAGTACCTGACCTCCACCGCCTGCCGCAGAAACCTGGCAGGAGACGTGTGTGCAATCATGAGGTGGGTGGATGCAGTATATTTTTAGTCAATCCAAAGATTCAACTCTGCATCCACACAGTCACATGTTTTAGTCAGACTTCACCAGTAAAGTATATTCCCTCTTTTTCTCTTGCTGCAGAGTCCACGCTTTCCTGGAGCAGTGGGGTCTCATCAACTACCAGGTTGACTCTGAGAGCCGACCCACACCCATGGGCCCCCCACCCACCTCTCACTTCCACGTCCTGGCAGACACTCCATCCAGTCTGGTGCCGCTGCAGCCCAAGACATCCCAGGTTCAAATATACAAGCACACACAGACAAATAGATACATGCACACGTTTTCTGGGTTGTTTTTAACTTGCTCCCTATGTCACTTTGTTCCTGCAGACCCCTGCTTCCCAGCAGATGATGTCCTTCCCTGATAAAGTGAAGGATAAACCAGCAGATCTGCAAAACTTTGGGCTGAGGACTGACATGTACAGCAAGAAGACTGGCTCAGCAAAGGTACGCTTCTTACATAAAGCATGACAAAATAATTCTTCAGCTGTGTTTTACAACTGTATGAACAGAGTGGTGTTTGATATTTGTGCACAGAGCAAGAGTGCCGCCAGTACTATGAGGGAGTGGACAGAACAAGAAACGCTACTACTACTTGAGGTACAGATTATCCTTCAGATCAACTCTTTTAATAGAAATCAAGCTCATAATCGTGAAACTAACAGAACTACAGAGCTTAATGCAGCTCTCTCTTCCCTCAGGGCCTGGAGATGTACAAGGACGACTGGAACAAGGTGTCAGAACATGTGGGCAGCCGCACTCAGGATGAGTGTATCCTGCACTTCCTGCGGCTGCCCATTGAAGACCCTTACCTTGAGGACCACTCCTCGTCCCTGGGGCCGCTGGCCTATCAGCCGATACCTTTCAGCCAAGCAGGAAACCCCGTCATGAGCACAGTGGCCTTCCTCGCATCTGTGGTCGACCCACGTGTGGCCTCAGCTGCAGCCAAATCTGCTTTGGGTGAGAAGAAGCTTTTTTGAAACTTAGACAGCTTAAACAACAAAATGTAAGCATAACTCTGCTCTGTTAAAGAATATGAAATCTTATTTCTCTGTAAGTTAATAACATCAATCCTTCTCTCTTCTTCTCAGAGGAGTTCTCTCGTATGAAGGAGGAGGTTCCTGCTGCGCTTGTTGAGGCTCATGTGCGGCGGGTGGAAGAGGCAGCAAGGGTCAGCGGTCGACAGGACCCGCTGTATGGACTGGAGGGGAGCGGAATAGCAGGTACCGGGCTGGAAGAGGGAGAAAGACCAGGTAGGACAAACACATACACATACACATACAGAGCAGTATAGTATAAAAACAGCATGCAAAAATATATGAGAAAAAACATGTTTGGAAGGAGAACATAAAAAGTCAATTAAAGTCTCTCGTCCATTTTGTAGAAGAAGGCAGTGATGAAAGCAAGAGTGACAGCCAATCAAGTGAAGACAAGAGGGACGCCAAGGTATGAAGCCTGTTTTACTGGATATAACAATTCATGACTTCTGCTAAGAAGCTCGCTGAGCTCTGTTTACTTTCCCATAGGAAAGCAAAGATGGGCCAGCTGAAGAAGAGGAGAAGCAGGCAGAAAATGGAAAGAAGGAAGAAGAAAGAGGAAGAGAACAAGAGGGAGAGAGGGAGGCAGAGAAAACAGAATCCGAGATGGGTATGAAAATATATCTCAATAAGATTCAGTAGATACATCTTGTTAATTATGGTAAAAATAACCATTTCTTTTCTCTCAGGTGACGGGGAGAAAGAGAAGGATGGAAAAGAGGGCACAGAGGAGGGCCAAAGAGAGACAGAGAGTGAAGGAGAAAGGAAGGCGAAGGTGGAACGTGACATGGGAGAGGGGAACCTGGCCACTGCTGCGGCGTCTGCACTTGCTGCTGCTGCAGTAAAAGCCAAGGTAGAGTTGATTATCTTTATCCTGCTGTATCTTTTTTTTTTTTTAATCTCCTCTAAAGTTTCTCCCTCATTTTCTGTGTAGCATCTGGCTGCAGTGGAAGAGAGGAAGATCAAATCCCTTGTTGCTCTGCTGGTGGAGACCCAAATGAAGAAGCTGGAGATCAAACTGCGACACTTTGAAGAACTGGAAACTATCATGGACAGAGAGAGGGAGGCTGTGAGTGATGGGTTCTGGGATTTGTAGTATCACAACCAAGAAGTCAATGTAATTATAGATCAGAACTTTTAACATTTGATGTTTTGTGTGTGTGTGTGTGTGTGTGTGTGTGTGTGTGTGTGTGTGTAGTTGGAGTACCAGCGTCAGCAGCTGCTGGCTGACCGTCAGTCCTTCCACATGGAGCAGCTGAAATATGCTGAGATGAGGGCCCGCCAGCAGCACTTCCAGCAGATCCAGCACCAGCAGCACAGTCAGGGGGGTCCTCATGCCACTCAGGCCCCCTCGGCCCAGCCAGCCCAGGGTCCAACTCAGCAAGCTCCCAGCACACCAGCGCCGCAACCGGCTCCCAGCCCTGCTCCTCCAACCTCTGCAGCCCCGCCTCCTGAGCCCCAGCCGGTTCAGGCTGCTCACACCTCTCCCCCCTGTCCTCCAGGCCAGACCCCAGCGGCCCACTCCAGCTCCAGCTCCAGCTCCAGCTCTGCTCCTGGACTCCACGGTGAGTTTCACATTACAGAATAAAGCAGCGGCTTTCAAAAAGTGTTCATGTTATGATTACAACAAGTTTTTTGGTTTGATTTCTTTGCTGATAAAAGGCTTTGTGTTCTACTGAAACATTTTCATGCAATATATTAATTCACTTTTGATATTTGCCTTTTTTCACCTTGTCTTTTATTTCTTCATTATTTTGGCAGGGTGCAAAAGAGACAAAAAACATTGTGTTTTGAGTGTATTAACCTTTGAGTCCCATGAAGATAATATTCCTCATTCTTGACTCTAATTTTAGTTGCATTTAAATCCTTTGTCCAGTTATCAGTAATTTGACCAGAGACTGAGTTATAAAGATTCTTAAATGTGTCTCCTCTTCCCTTGTTTAACTGGTCGTAGAGCCCAACGCCCCCCTCCCCGGGGAAACACTCCACCCCTCAGCTCCAGTCCCACCTCCACAGTGAGAAAAAAACCATCGCCTGAGGATCTGAATGACTCTGACCACTTTGAATCCTGCCTGTATCATCTGAAATGAAGAAGTCATGAATTGAAGGAAAAGAACACATTTTACATGTTCAACTCTTTTTGTGCATTTTTTTTTTTTAAAAGACAATTTGATGTGAGAAAGAAAAAAACACGTCCATGTGAAACTGCCTCTACTTTGACTATCAGTTAAAAAAAAACAAAGAAGTCTCTTTCAAATTGGTTCGGACTATGAAGAAAACGAACTTTAACAGAAGCCGTTCACCCTGCGTGGTCATTTTGACAGAAACATCTCACTGATTTGAAGCTCGACACCAGAGACCTGGTGACCTCAGAGGGTCTTTAAAACATGCTGGCACTTAAGAAGAAGAAGAGAAAAGACTCATCTCTTACTTTCAGTATTCTGGAAAATGTTGCATTTATTTCCTGCAGTTGTTTATCAGCTTGTGAAGTTTTATGCTTTATAATCTCTCCTTCCCCTTTGTACTGTAGGTACTGATGAAAAAAATGCACTTTTAACCTCGGTCTCATTGAAAGACTTGAAGCATCCATGAAATCAAACTCTAGCACTTATATTGTCCTTTAACTTGTCTTAAATAGTTTTCCATACTGAAGGTTTTGGAAACTTGATTGGGAATATTAATTTTTCCTCCTTATTGTATTACATGGGCGGATGGTCACTCTACAGGGTCAGACCAGAAGGTCACATGTCTAAAACCAACTTCTTTCTCCAGAGAAGTGAGAAGAATGTGTAATGAGAATTAAAAGCCAGTTAGAAATAAGAAAAAAAGCTGGTCTGATTGCAGAAGAAAACATGTACTGTAAACTGGAGTTTCTGTTACAAACAAGCTTTTTGTTGCCCTTCAATGACTGTATTTAAAAGTACTGACAGCATGAGGCCATCCTGAAGATCTCTCTTCAACTGTATCTCCAAAATGTCCCCATTTCAACAGCACTTCAAGAAAAACATGAGGCGCTTCATGTTTCGCAGATCTGGATGAATTTCAAGCATTCCAGGTTGTAGTTTTGTGAAGAATGTAGTTTTGTTCAGAAGGAGCGAATGAAAAAAAAAGAATTGAGATTATTATCCTACCAGCGACCGTGAACAGTTTGTGTTTTATTCAATATCTGTGTTTACTGCTAAACCAAAATGTTTTTATAGTCATGTTTATCTCACATTTATTCAGTGAGTTTTATTACGGTTGCTTGGGAAATACAGAGGATTAGTGTTCAAGCAGCTTGTTTTTCATCGGTGCATTTCAAGTGACATGTAGAGGAAATGTTAACGCTGTCAGAAAACAAGGGAGCTTGCACCTTAAACAGCTGACAACGGATGAATTGTGTCCTTAATATCGGCAACAGTATCCTCATTTTTTATCCTATCAATTTTTGTATTTTTTACTGTCTGTTTTCCATCTTCTTTATTTGATATGTCAACATTGTAACTGTATTATTACCTTTGTAGCCTATATTTACCCCCCTCCACTGTTGTGTATGATGCAGGCAGGTCAGCTGGAGCTGCCTGAGGTGTGACTGTGAGCATGTGTGTATGTGGACGCATGCCATTCAGATCTGTAAACATCATTACCGTTCAGTTTTATTTTCAATGCCATTTGCTGTCTGTTACAAAGTTTGAAGAATTGAAAAAAACCCTGCGTTGTTCTGCACACGGCACATCACGGCAGTGTCATGAAATATAATCCAGTCAGATGATGAAACTTTAACGTCCGTCAAGCCAGTATTGCAGAGCTCACCACGGCTGTGAGAAGAAATGGACTTCTTTTATCTGTGTTATTACTACATTGTGTGGATTTTGTGGTATGAAATAAGTGTGTGTTCAGTTTCTGTATGTTTTTCACTATGCTGGAGGTAGCAGCAGTTACATTATTATACAGTAGAAGTCAATTTTCCTCAGTAAATCATCACATTAGTGCTGACAGATACTCTGGCAGTTTGTATTAAAAATGATGAGGCAAAGAGGTTCAGGTTTTAATTAAAACATGTTCGGGGAAAAAATAAAGATTTGAAGAGGAGTGATCGTGTGGAGTTGTTTTTTATTTTATTTTACAGATGAGCACATTTCTGCAGCTGAATGAACCAGTTTTTCAGGATGCAGGAGAAGAGAATTACAGATTGACACACTGCTTTTATACAATCTGAGACTTCTTTTTGTAGGCATTGAACATGCTCTGTAAACCCAAGCAACGTTACTACAATGTGTTTTTTATAACTAAGAACACATTTTGAAGCGGCTAAGATTGAAATGTGCCGCAGAGACTAAGTGGGATCGTGTTTGTGACGCATCTTGCCATAAATCAAAATCAAAGTCCAAGGAAAGCTTTCTATTTATTAACAAACTGAACAGGTACTTACAGTTTTTTTATGACAGCATAAACACTAAAATCCAAAGTATTTCACAATTATCCACAAAACCCTCCATAAACTTCAACTGGTTCAAAACTCAGCTGCCCGTATCATCACACGCACCACCTCCTTCCACCACATCACACCCATCCTGCAACAGCTCCACTGGCTCCCCATCGCACACCGGATCAACTACAAAATACTTCTCCTCACCTTCAAATCCATAAACAACCTCGCCCCTCCATATCTCTCTGACCTCCGCCATACTGCCACACCTGTCCGCACCCTCAGATCCTCCTCCTCCATCCACCTCACTGTCCCCCCTGCTCGCCTTGTCACCATGGGGAGCAGAGCCTTCAGCCGCTCTGCTCCCCAGCTCTGGAACTCTCTCCCACCTGACCTCCGCAACACTGACTTACTCCCACATTTTAAATCCAAACTCAAAACCCATCTGTTTAAACTGGCTTATTCCATCTGACCACAACTCCTCTGTCCATTCACTTAAAACTTTTTAAATTGTGTTTTATTTACTGTTTGCTATTTAAACTCTGTTTGTTTTTTAATGTTGTAAGGTGACCTTGAGTGCCAAGAAAGGCGCCTATAAATAAAATGCATTATTATTATTATTATTATTATTATCAAAACCTTACACTCAAGGAGCGAAACATCGGCCCAGATCTGCACCACTATAAGCACAATGTCAGCCTCACACTTTTTGCAAAACAATACACACAGTGATTTTCAAAACACTAAACACACTTTTATACATTAGACACAGAAGTATATCATGATGTCACTTCCTTGCAATTCCAAAGCACTGACTGTCAAATTACCACACCTATGAGCCAATTGGTTAAACACAGCCATCAAGTGCACAAACACATGATTGCTTAATTGTAGACACACCAATCAGGTTTAAGCACTATACAATGCATTAGGTGAGTTCACCTGTCTTCAACTGGATACAGTATAGGTTTGTCTGATATTTGCTGAGCTTACAGTGTTATGCACACTACTGTAGTAGCATGAAAACTGGGATATGTTTTGTTGTGATTCTCCATGTTGTCATGTTGACTGATTTGGGTCTATAGAGAGAAATAAATGATATTTTAATCAGTCTGCAGCATTGGTCTTGTGTAGTCTGGTGAACTTGTTGTATATTTGCACTTTCTCTGTGTATTTCACTTACAGTACTCTTGTCACTGAGAGGTAGAATTGCTAGAATTGTAGGTTAGCAACAGCAGTGTGTAGCTGGTTCAAACAGAATTCAGTCATATGAAATGTGTGTGTTTCATATGGTAACAAAATATGGTTTTGATAAATTAGTGTTACGTTTTTTATAAGAGCGTTCTGCTACTTGTGTTTGTGTGTACTGTTTTGAAAAAATTTACCCCGTTTTCAAAATTGTGTTTAAGCAACGTAAAAAACTGTAAAAGGTAAACCACACCCATGAACCCAAAACCAGAAATGAAGTAAACCATAAAAAGGGAATACTCATGATTAACAAATAAGACATGCAAATCAACATTATGGCCCGACACATTTTAACAGCACTATATTACTCTGCCATTAGCATAAGATATACTGAATTACAACTGTCAACTGAATTATGAAGCTCCAGTGAGGAACTCCAGGTTTGTGTTGGTTTGTATCCTCTGGGAAAAGCGGTCTATGTTGATACATGTGCTTCTTGACAACAAAAAAAAATCAGATCCTTCACTCTTTACAGTCAAATGTATCATCCATCAGGAAGCTTTGCTGTGGAAAGTTATAAAAAGACAGCATCAGCAGTAAAGAGTTAATCACTTGGTCAACTACCTCTGGCCAGTGGTTTCAGACATTAAATGTGACTGTATAGAAACAGTCGCTCTTCTTGTTAAAGGTCTATTTAGGGTTTTTCATTAGGTCATAAATAGGCATCAATATTATTTTCAGTCTTTTCCTAAACCTGTAAATAAAACTCCTCACAGGAGCTTTAGGCATTACAAAGTCAGACAGAGATTCTATGGGTTTTTTACCTGCTCTTAAACACAAGAGAGAAATGTCAGACTTATATAATATATTGATTTTATTTTTTTTTTACTTTTGCCTCTTGGGGTTTACATGAAATAGAGTCTGAAAAATGAAAATAATCATGGCTGAATCCAATTTAGCATTGACAGTTTCAGGGTCATAGTTCGCTGGTAAACTTCTCAGAGTCATGACTTCAACATAACCCTTTCATATTGCCAGATCAAGGCACAATATTTATGCACCTGTCAAATCCCCCTCTTAAAATATATGCCTCAGAGGCAGGAGAGATTGGGGGACTGAATTGGCAGAGCAGGTAGCGTTGATTGTGTGTATGAGTGTTGTAACTCTAAAGTAAGATATAGCTAGTTTTAGCCAACCCACAACAAATTATTGTTGCTATTCTCGCTCCTTTTAATGTGATAATGTGTTAAGCAATAAAACATATTTGATTTCAGAAAAGACCCACAGCCTGAAAGACACTTTGGAAACAAGGACTTTTATTTAACACTGTTAAATGTTACATTTCACATTATCATATCCACCCAAACAAAAAGAAGTAACTAAAAACAAGACTGAAAACAACGGAGCACGTGAAATCATCAGGAGAGTGTACAGTTGTGCCTGTGAGATTTAACACTGTTTGGAGAATGAGATGAACGGGTTTATTCACATTAGACAGAAAAGGCACTTAAAAATGTAACAGATGTATAAAAAAAAGAGAACCAACACACAGACTTGTAGGAGGTAGGACAACTGGATGGAAGGAAATTTGAGACAAACAAAACAAAGACATTTAGGATTAAAATCAAAGCTGGAGATGTGTGAATCTGACATCCTCAACCGCTCATCACCATCCGGACAAGTTCTGTTATGAAGACACAAAAAACACAACATCAGCATTAAGTTTGAATACAAGCTGCTCACTCGCCAGAAGACAGCAGAAACTTTTTAATGTCAGCTCTTCTCCACATTCAGCCTAAAGACAGCAGTAAGCAGCGTTTCTACATTCACATTGATTGAATCTCTCAGTCTGGAAGGTGGTTTTAGATGTAAGTTGGGGCAGACTCCTGGAAACCTGCAAGTTTCCAGAAATCTTCATCCTTTAATTGCTAGGCTTCATGATAAGACACAAACAAAGTGTCTTTATTCCTCTTCTCTTCATACATGTATGCAATGCCTCTGTGCTGTGGTGAGTTTCTGAGCTGTTTCTCTTTCTGAGTTTGGATATAATCAGTTAGTGATCATGTGACCCAAAGACAATATGACCTCACAGACTGTATCAATTATGGATGTAGTATCCGTGAGTTCACCCATCTGTTCCTGAGCGCTGTTTTGAAGCAAATCGACGGCGGCAGCCATATTGGAAATGAGGAACTCAATAAGGCATAGTGTGATGTAAAGAGGCGGAGTTTGAGCCTCCTAGCCAACAGCTATGTGTTCCCGACCGGGAGTCAAGTCAGTCATGTCCTTATTTGGGCAAAAACTTGTAATCTTAATATCTTCTGAACTGTTGTGTTAGAAAAAAATCCCCCCCCCCCTGTACAGTGTGTGCAGATAGAGAAATTAACTACGTAGGGCCAAGCTGTTTTTTAGCTGTATTAATGCTGCAAAGATCGTCTTTTTTGAGTTGGTGTCTATGTGGTTTCTGGTGTTTCTGCAGCCAGCCTCAAGCGGATTCTCGATGAACTGCAGTTTATAACACTTCCGCATGGGCTTCACAGTTTAAGACCGGAGGTTGCTGCTTGTATAACCCTTATTATCATGATAAAGTCTGTAATACAGTCTGGTTTAGTTGTTCAGATTGTATGCATCATCCTCACACTGTGCAGTTTTACCTTCATAGTTTATGTAGCCGTTAGCGTCTTCATGCCCTGCTAGAAGAGTCTCCACCTCCTCCTCTGTCATCTTCTCACCTAAAAAGCACAGAAAAAATACTGAGTATTCATATGAAGCATTTATATTACTTTGGATATGCATAACAAGAGGGCAGACAGGTCAAACATGCTTTTAAGACGAGGATTAATGACAAATCTTTATATTTGGAAGGTTTTCTTTGACATACCTAGTGTAGTGAGTACATGACGTAGCTCTGCTCCCATCACGGTGCCGTTTCCCTCCTTGTCAAAGACACGCAGACCCTCTACTATGTCCTCAAAGGAGCCCTGATCCTTGTTCTTAGCGATAGCCTGAAGCATGGGCAGGAACTGTTCAAAGTCCAGCATCTTGTAGTTCATCTCTGCATGTGAAAATAAAAACATGAAATTAAGTTGCTCATTGTTAAAACTTCTTTCATAGGACACCACCATAAACAAAAGGGGAATTAATAATACAGGGTTGTTTGCTTATTTTTAATGGAACAGTGTGGGAGTAGATTGCAACTTTGAACACAGCGCAGCTTGTACACGGCTTAAAGAAACTACCAGTTAGATAGCATGATGAATATTATGTTTCATGTTATGTTTTCATGTTTTCAGGGTAAAGTTGTTTAACTTATCAGATCCAAAATTATGTTTGCTTATTGCTTCATGTTTATCATACATCTCTATAACTTCATCAGTTTGATACCATCAGGGCTGCAGCTGAACTATGGAGTATAAAACTGTCGTATGCACCACGAGAATAAATATGGGCAAAATATCTGCTTCACAGAATAAATGGGAGTCATTAGAGTCAGCTGTGTTCGAACACTGAAGGTGAGAAAGTGATATTATTTGCCATGCATTCAGTCTGCATTTTTTCCTTCTTTGTTGATTTTAGTCAGGACAATGCATTTGACTTGTCTTCATTTTTTCTCATATCATAGTGTTAGGGTTGCAAAGGGGTGGAAAATTCTCTGTAAATTTCCAGAAAGTTTCTGGTAAATTTCCATGGGAAGTTAAGCTGGGGAATTTTGGAAATATTAAAATTTGGAAACTGTCCATGGGGACTATTATGGGAATTTATGGGAAATAACTGGGAATTAAATGGGAATTGAGTGTAATTAAATGGAACAGTATCATATCCAAGCATAAACATTTGTTTTGTTATAAGCAGATATCCATCCAAAATAATACAATTAAACAGATTTATTTGTAAATAGAACTTTATCAAGTGTTAGAAATTGTATTGAACAATCAATTATTTCATTAAAGAACAAAAACATGAATGTTGAGTTAAATATTACCCATTCAAAAATTAACAAAAATTCAATCCCGACAAATGAAAAGAGCCCCTCTCCTTCCAAATAAGTCCCATTCAACATGCAAATAAAAAAGAATCTCCCCTCAAGCTTCTCACGCCTAGCCTCTGCATTTATGCTAAACCCTTTCAGGCCATGGGCTCTTCCTGGGCTCTTCCTAAATTTCCTATTAAGGGCCAACCTTCAATTTAGTAAAGTCCTGGTTTATTCTCGTTTACTTCCATAAATTCACGTTTATATCCATGGAAAGTTTCCAACTTTTAAAATTCCAGGAATTTTGCAACCCTACATAGTGTGCTCTGGGTTTGTAAAAGAATGAATGTGTCCATGATCGGTCACATGTTGCTTGCACCTTCCTATTCTTGTGAACACACTCACAGTACCTCTGCATTTACTGATGGAGGTTTTGATGAAGGATTATAATTGTGCACACAAACCTAACAATTAGCCGTTCAACAAACCTCACTATTAGCCAAGGCTGTGATATATCAGCAGGTTTAATCGGTTGAATCATTTTAGTTGTAGGTGTAGTTTTAAATTTAACACAAACCTTCTAACTTGGGGTTTCCCAGGACTTTGAGCACCTCAGCATTGATGGGGTTCTGACCAAGGGCTCGCATGACATCACCACACTGGCTGTACGTAATCTTCCCCTCACCCGTCCGGTCGAACAAGAGGAAAGCCTCCTTGAATTCTGACATGGAGACAAAGAGGCAGAGCTCAAAGTGGGCTCTATAGTAAAACAGTTTGAACACACTTTGGAGACACAAGGAAATAAATTCACAGAACCAAAAACTTTGCATAGTAGAACATCTGATATCACTGTATAAGTCATTCTACTGGAGACAAAACATGTCTGCAGCAAGAGCAGATCCAGACAGCTGATTCTTTCCTACTACCTCTACTTCTACAATTGTTGGAGCTCTTTCCTACTTTACAGTGTACACTCACAACTTTTAAAATCAAACAGTGATTGTTTTCTTACCAGGGTATTACTTGGATTTCTTAAAAGTCCAATTAACAAACATTCTTGAATGGAAACGCTGATTTTACTGTTTTTTCTAGCATCTAACCCTGATCTCAAATCCCCTGCAGCTAATCTGGTATCAGAGTATCAGTATGGAGGGGGGTTGGGGGGTTACTGGAGCTACAACTATACTTATAACAAATAAACAAGTGTTAGAAAGTCCAACAACACTGCTGTCATATGAATCAAGCCAACAAAGCAGCTTGTGTTCTGCACTAGTGTATGTCTGTGAACAATTTTAAACGGGCCACTAAAAGGTAGTTTCAGTGCCCTTTGCCACGCCTTTAAGTACTCAAAAAAATGTAGGCCAACACCCTGATCCCTCAGTTCTCTGCAAAGCACAAGTTGTCAGTCGGACACATGCCTACAAGCAGGGTATTTAAGGTGCATATTTGGGCATCAGCAAACAAACACACTAACAAGCTTTACTAAGACATTTACTGTATTAGTGGCAGCAGTACTGAGAGGTAATGAAAATGAAGTCACATTTAAAGATTGTTCTATGAAAGAGAGGGGGGGGGTTATAACTTAAGAGGGAAGTTAAGATTGAAGATGGTGAGTGTTCGGATCACAAGGAGAAGTTTCTGTATTTCAATCTGTGGTGTAAAACTGTGGAACAGTCTCAATATGGAGCTACAGCAATATCAGAACATAATCCAGTTCAAGAACTCCAGCGGCAACAGCTTCTACTACTCGTCTCATCACTATCACCTCTCTCTCTTACTCCCCTCTATCTGTCTTTCCAGACCCAACTCAGTCGAGGCATGATGGCTGTCTAACATGAGTGTAGTTCTGCCTGAGGTTTCTGCCTGTTAAAAGGAAGTTTTTCCTCACCACTGTAACTAGCTAAATACTGCGATGTGCAATGCTCATGATGGATTAAGGTGGGGTCAGACTGAGTCTTACCCTGTCTTGAAGTTGGGTCTCTGTTCATAATTTGACATAGAGTGGTCTAGACCTCCTATGTTTGTAAAAGCGTCCTGAGATAACGTTTGTTGTGATTTGGCGCTATACAAATAAAGATTGATTGATTGATTGATTGATTGAAGAAGGATTAAGTATAAAGAAAGGATTTTCATGGAGGTACAAGGAGGAAGACAAGCGTTGTATCATGAGGGGTTTACTTTTGATTGTAGTTGTAAATATGAAGATAATATATGAAGACTTGATGTGTGGGAGTGCACTAGTATAATGCCAGATAATAGTGAATAAAGGGGTAGGATTAGAGAAGTTTTCACTTCTTCTTACTCCTTTTCACACAGGTAAAGTAAAATGTTTCAGTGTTTGCTAATGGAACTTATTGATTTTGTTTCTTTTGTATAACTATTTCTTCTTTTCTACTTGTATGTTTTTGTTTTTTCTATTTTACTTTTACATGATCAAAATAAAGACATCAAATTAAAATGGTTAAAAAAAAAAAGACTCGGTTTGTCGACACCGTGTGGAGTAACATAAAAAGATCCAGCAGCATTTAATATCAGAAGTTAAGCTACGAGCCAGGGTAACGGATTTCAAAGCTATTGTTTTAAATGAATATATTTATTTAATTAGAAGAGTAAAAAAAACCTGGAGGAGTCCCCTCTGTAAATTAGATGTGAACTCACCCATGATCTGGTCCTCTGTGAAGTCAGACTGGTTGAGACAGGCAGGGTTAAAAGCACAACAGTTAGGTTAGATGCTGCTGACGAACAACACGCTGGTATTAGTGTGATTAATCCTCCATTAGAGCTCACGTACTGTCAGAAAGAAGCATGGTAGCTACAGGCTTTAACGCTGAAGCTAGCTGTGGTTAGGATGAGCAAAGCAGGCCAGGGGGGATAACGCTGCTAGCTTAACGTTAACTAGGTTAGATGATTTGGAAGCCTTTGGAAGCAGCACAGGCCAAAGCATTATACTGTTGTATTTAACTCTATTAAAAGTAGCTTCACAGATAGATTCAATATTATAATTACTTACCATGTCTGCGACAGGTTGTCGGATGACAAACGGGCGAGGGTATCTTCCCTAAACTAGGAGGAGGATGACTACCGGCCAGCTCCGGCTGCATTACATCATCGATGACGCCAACGCAGAGGTAACACCAGCCAATCACAAGGCTCGGTTTCACAGATGCATTTCTGGCATTTTTTGCAGGAGGGGGGTCTACAGCTTCAGGGCACCAAATACCTCACCCTCTTTGTTTCCACCCTCTCAGTGGTGGACAGTAACTAAGTACATTTACTTGAGTACTGTTAACTTAAAGGCTCTGTGAGGAGTTTTGAACTGGCTGAGAAACAGACTGAAAATGATACTGATGCCTCTTTATGACCTTCAATAGCAAACAAGTCCATCAGCAGCAACATTGACACCTTCTCTGTTGTCATTTTTAATGCCTGAAAACACCCTGAGGGGGTAGGCGTCACCAGATGATGGACATCTCGCTTTAGAAACAGCCTTTATTTGACTGTTTTCATGGAAAATAATCACATTGCCTGATAAAGTTGACTGTTGAAGACAACAGGATGAGGCTTTTGTTGAAAACACTACTTTTGCATGTATAGGACAAGCGATAAGAGGTTCCTCACAGCAGCTTTAAGTACATTTTTTGAGTATCTGTTCTTTACTTGAGTATTAATTTTAAGGGGGTACTTATTACTTTTACTCCACTACATTCAGAAGACAATTATTGTGCTTTTTACTCCACTACATTTCTATCAGTGCTCTAGTTAACCATTTCTTTTGCTTTGAAGCCAGCTCATGAATTTCCTTCTCTTTTCTGAAATCTGATCCCACGGTTGAACGTGGAGCAAACACAGAGCAAGTTCCACTCAGATCAGGCAGTTCATTTAGAGGTGGTAATGATGGCTTTAATTCTCCGCCTGTGCACCCATGGTCATATCTTCAGCCCGTGTTAGAGGTTTTTAAAATGAAGAATGATTTGTATCGTTTCAAATGTTCTCCTTGTTTTCCACTCTGCCCAAACATACAAAAACTCACAGTCCAACCTGAGAAAGCGTGTTGAGCTACATAACATTTGTTTTATTCCAGATGAACATTTCAAACAAAGTTGTCTGTGTTTGGAGTAATTTAGTTGATGTTTTTATTCCATGGTTTAGTTTTTAGAGATTTCAAGTCATGGTTTCTAGATATACATGGGGTGCGTTGGTTGATGGCAGCATCCTCACCCTGACATCTCTCCCTGAGCATGTTCACTGCATGTGTGTGCATGATTGTATGTATATACCAAAAAACTGTATGTGTAGCATGTCCAAAAAAAATTGCACGAGTGAAAAAATTTAATTTCACCCCTGGGGATTAATAAAGTACCTTTCTTTCTTTTTTTCTTTCTTCCTTTCTTATTCTTGACTGCACTCATGCTTTGTGAAAATACAAAGTTTTGAGATTTTTTAAGAAGTACTTTGAATACTTAATTCTTAAGTATTTTTTAAAGCAAGTACTTCAGTACTTTAACTCAAGTAATAATCTGGCAGAGCAACTTTCACTTGTATTGGAGTAATATTTGATCTGGAGTAGCTATACTTTGAAGTAATGAAGCTGTGTACTTTGTCCACCACTGGTTGTAGTATTGGTAATAGTTCAATTGATCAAACTCAATTTTTCTATTCTGCAGTTTTCATTTGGGCTCTGTAACAACCCCACATAACATTCAGTATTTGGTTTAAACCGACTGTAGTTTATGGCTGTAGTAAAAATGAGTCTACACTATGAGAATATCCTGGTGTACTGATACAACACAGAATATTTAAATATGAGGTAACAGAACTTAAGTGTTGGTAATCTGCTGAGTATGTATGGTAAGAAACAAGTAGGGCACCTTGACTCATCAGTATTTCTCTCACAGTGAGAACGAGTGTCAACAGGACTAGTCACATGCATCTGTGCTGTCACTGGCTCATAACACACAGTTAATCCCAAAACACTAAGTATCCTACACAAATAAATAAAGAATCATTTAAAAAAAAGGAAATATTTTATTGTTGGATTCATTATTTCATCAGGCATCAGTGTGGGCATGCCTACATATTCTGCTTTAAATTCATGTAATTGTTGTACTGAATGTCCAAGAATAATTAGTTAGTTGCACTTCATCTGAAATAGAAATTTGTGATAAATCCCTCTAAATGAATAATTTGTCCTTTCATTTTGAGTCTTCACTAGTCATCTCACCACACTGAAATCGGACAAAGTCCAGCACTCGAGCTTGTTGCCCCGTGAGGAACTGTGCCACAGTCCTGCTGGGGTCTCCCAGGAAGGTCTGAGGCAGCAGCCGGGTCTCACTTTCCCCACAGGGGAGGTCGTCCATGTTTCCCAAGGACTCAGGAGCTTCTCCAACTACATGCTGTCCCAGCTTACGCCCTAGAGTATTCTGCTCTCCCTCATTTCCTCCCTGAAATACAACCAGAGCACCATATCGACCCATGGCCACTTCAGTCTGGCCGCTCACACCACCATGTACGTATGAGCCGACGCCCCACTCAGCTGGGACACTCAGGGTCACTGCCCTCTTTATCGACATGTTCTCACCAAGACGACCTAAGAGTAAAGAGGGACACACGTTTTATCAATGAACAATGGAAAACAATTATTTCAGCCAACATGCTTCATTTTACAGACAGTCTGTGATTCTTTTTTGGGGCTTTGCGCCATTATTAGATAGGAAAGCATGAGTGAGACAAGACATGTGAGTGGGAATGACATGCACCAAATCCTGTTGGGACCAGGAATCAATCCTTCACCTACATGGGGCGCCTGCTCTACGACCTGAGCGGACTGCTGCCCCGATTGTTCATTTTAGCACTCAGTCAGTCCTTTTCTTACATGTAGATGTAGATAAGCTTGTGTTGGGGGTCAACTTACAATAAATGAACATGGTGTGCAATACAAGCTCTCCTTTTTGCACCATTTCAGATTTATGAATGCAAAATTGAATAGCTGGGAAAAAAGTACAAATACAAAACGAGTAAATAAAGAACTTTTAGTTGCGAGTTAATGGCTTTAGTAGTATTGCCAAAAAATGTTGATGCAAGTCTGAACCTGCTAAATTGATGCATTCCCTACACACAGCAACACTAAACTGTGGGTCTGCATTGTTCCCTGGTTGTGTCTTAACATGTCCAGAAAAACACATTTCTGCCAAGCAATGTCTTGAAACAGAAGTAGTGGACAACATCAAATTAAGTATGAGTTACTCTGCTCCAGTTACTTGAGGAAACCTCAATGAAAGAAGCAGAGGGCTGTGTCTTTCAATGTATAGAGCAGTCTTTTAAAGATATATTGAGTTGTGTCCCGTCAGGGAAAATCTGACCTATTGTTAGAGCCACACGGTCAGCAAGTGAAGCTCCTTCATCCACACTGAGTTTGCAAACCTCTTCACCCGACAGAGCACTCTGAAAATAAATGTTGCATGTCAATTAAAAATTGAAATAGAACAAGGGAAAGAGAACCAACATATTCAGACATCACACATCTTAGAGTTAAAAGTGCTGCTTAAGTAGCAATTTGCATTTTACAGATGTCAAAAAGAGAAGAAGAGGAGGTTAACTATCCTTGCAGGAAAACGCTTCTGTTGTTCTTTACTCATATAAAGGTGAACTAACTAACTGTACTGTATTTGTCAACAATGATAACTTCCTTTATAAGGATAGTGTTTCCAGCAACACCCAGAAGATACAAGTACGTTTGTTTATTTAAGCTTCCATAAGGGTGACAGCAGAGGTCTGGTTTATTATTCCCACACAACCTGAAGGATACATCACACAGGTGACAAAATCAACATGGTGATTGATAGGGATCCAACTTCATGGAGATCAAATGTACAGTTTTGTCTAGGGGTAGAACTTCTACATTGAATGTGTCCAAGTGGAGTTAAAAATGTGCTTTTTATGCACATCCAATAATTTATAATCACGTGTCATAAAATAACATTTGTTTTCATTGTGTTGTTTAATGAACACTACACTCCTCGGATCTGTAAAAAGTATCAATGTTGAGATCTGAGTTACAAAGATTAAACTTGGCAATTGACTGCCAATTCAATGTAGAACCCATGTTTGCAATAGTGTTCATTATCCATAAACCTCTTTTAAAGCAGGCATTTTCATTTCATAGTCATTGTAGGCAGTAGTGCAGGTATCACTTTACTGTCATCACCATTGAAAGTAAGCTTTCATTGATGATTCAGAGCCGCTGAATCCTATGCAGCCAAATGGAATTCAGCCATTTCTTTCATTGTTTTGATTTACACCCAAAACTTGTATCATTAATATTGTGTTGACTGTAAAATTAAAATAAATAAATATAACTATAACAGCCAGACACGTGGTGTACCTTTTTACACCCAGACACATAAATAAGATCAAACCATTATAATTTCAAATATAACAATATTGCTGCAAATATCCTGCCCTCACTATGTGGCCTTACCTTCACGTATCCCTGTTTACTTTGGGTTTTATTCTGGTGATGAGCCATGGTAGCAAACGCCACATCCTTCACCAGCTGTTGGAACTTCTCATTACGGGCAACAAAGTCTGTCTCACAGTTAACCTGCATTAAAAAGTACATAACATAGACAGGACATTTCAATAAATACCATCATGTTCAACAAACTGCAAACTGATCAACTTTGATTTCTTGTTTTAGGTACCCATGTACTGCTGGCCTTACCTCCACCATAACTGCAGCCTTTTCTCCTATGAAGAGCCCAATAAGACCCTCTTTGGCTTTACGACCCTCCAGTTTGTTTGCTTTGCTCCAGCCCTCTTTCTGGGCCTGCTCATGCAGCCATGTCTCTGCCTGAGAGTTCAATACATTTAATCAATGACATAGGAACATAGCTAGAAGTTTCAGTAGTCACAAAAAAACATCACTGCTTCACAACAGAATAGCAAGTGCAGGACAAGTCTGAAAGCAGTGGCGGAGCCAGGGGGTGGCCAGGGCCACTTCTGAAAACTGATTGGCCATCCCTGTGGCAACCCTGAAATTCTTAAACATGATTGGCTATTTGCCATGTCAGAGGCATTACTTATATTCAAATTAGCTATTGTGTTTCATCAAACTGCAGAGACAGTAGTTTCTGTGGATTTGAATATTATTTTTGTTGATGCTTTGACTTTGGACAATCATCTTCATTTTGAGTCCTTAAAGAGGTCAGTTCAGCAGATTTAAATGTTGACACTCTGTTGAGTTACATTTTTAATGTTAAAGTTAGAAATCTACAAAAATGTAACATTTGTTAAATTATTTTATAAAAAGAAGTTAAAGAAGATCATTGGAAGTAACCCTCATAGTTTTAGGGTAAGCCCCTAATGTTTGAAGCTGGCCAACCCTTCAACAGTCAGTGCCCCAGTTTGGCCACCCGAGTCAAAACTGTGTGGCTCCGCCACTGTCTGAAGGGGGGGGTTTACCTGTTTTATATCATTATCAAACTTCTCCAGTGCTTTTTTGCAGTTTATGAAGGTATAGCCGGTTGATTTGCGCAGTTTCATCAGGAGGGCTTTCTCAGCAGCCAGGAGCTGACAACCAGTGTGTAAAGACTGCACATGGTGGCAGAAACCGACCTGAGGATGACATATGAGGAAAAACGTTACAGACAATGTAAATAATATCTCCTAACATCCTATTGACCTTACTCTGAGGGCTGACTCTGTCTGAAGTATACAATCTCATGTACCCCATTAGATAACATTGCTTTTGAGTAAAACTTTTTGATGTATATTCAGCCCCAAATAAACATCATGTCAGGGAAATCATGTTAAAGTAATTTTATGAGGCAAACCCAGAGAGAATGGGAACATAGCGTTAGCTTACAAACCAGCTCGTGACAGCTGAAGTGTCAGGTAAAAAACACAACATGACAAAAACACAAGTGAGCTTAAAGTTGAATGCACTCACCTTTGCAACATCTCTTGTTATTGTTTTAAATAAAAGGGTTAACGACATCTTTCAGTCTGTACAAGTGCAGTGTCTTATGAAAGCTCAAAATGTCATTGAAATCCACGCTGCGTACGGAAGCCGCGTAGAGCCAAAAGACTCTGAGTGAGTTATCACTACTTAGCGCCCTCTACTGGACGGGAGTATAGCTGCAGTTTTTTAAAGCCACGTCATTTACATTGACAGTTGTTCTCGATTGTTTACAAACGTTTTCTGAAAGCATGCCTCATACTCTCAGAACTCTACACACAAATCAAAAAACACACACACGATGGGCAAAACCCCTCAGTTCTCCTGCAAAATGAAACATTACATTTAAAAATATGTTATTTCTTTGTTTTCAAACAACACACACAAACCACCATATGAATAGACATTTATAAGAACCAGTTGAACACTGATGTGCTCAATGTAAAACACTATGATGAATGGAAAACACTTCTTCTCCATTCATCATAATGACTTAGGCCTTTTTTTTGTTCAGTGCTTGTAGTTTAGCAGAATTGGTTCAGGGGGTTGGTGTATGGGTTACATGTTGTGGTCATTGTGTTTCAAGTACCAATATTTGTGAGTAAACAATTGAGAAAAACTGTAAATTAAAGCAATACTCAAAGCAGACTTTTAGCTTCAAATTACTTATATTGAATGAAGCATGCAAACGTATCTTGAGAATAAAAGCAGAATAAAGGCTTTAGACTGGTTAACTGAACGTTGTACCAAAAAAGAAAGATACAAAGTGATTCCTTTGTCTGTCTGTTTGATATTGCAAAACAAGACAATAATCAGAGATTTGTGCTTGTAACATAGACTGTTTAAAATAGGCTTGTAACGGTAAAACATTAAAATGAACAAATAAAATGAATTTCAGTTAAATTCATAAATGTCTCCAGAAAAAAAAAGTATTAAAAAATACAACATTGGTGTCCTGTTTTTGCACATTTTTAACCAACAACTGGAACCTAACTTGTAAGATCTTTGTGAGCACAAAAATCCAACAAGTTTGACTCAACGTTACAGTTGTTTGGCAGCAATTCCTAAGAGAACATGCAATCTTGCTCTATTGTTGAGTTCCTTTGGTTGTTTAGAAAGGATAATTACCATTTCAGTGTTTACCCAGGTCTATTTAAATGCAACTTGAAGCCTCAGAAGAAGCATTCTGTTTGTGTAACTAAGAAAGTCAACATGCACCTTTGTTGCATGGAATTTCCACTGGGAGCATGTGAGCGCGGACACTGAGGCAGGTGAGCTACTCTGTGTTATCTTATATGCGTCCTGTGAAATAAGGCAGCTGGTCACTCTGGCAACAGAAATTGGGAAAGCTCTGCTGGTGATAATGTGTTCTTAAAATATGTGTTCTGTATTTGACAAGGCATCCCAGTAATGAACAGGCTAAAATAGACATTTAACTGAATCATTCTATTCAATTGTTGAAAAAGGGAATAACATCTAAAAAGCAGCCATTATGACACCTCAAACCTTGATATTGTTTTATTCTGACACATTAAAGCAGTGCTGAAGTGTCACACAGGTGTTCAGTTTCACAGAGAAAAGATGGAAAAAAGGTATTGCTTGATTTCCCATTTTTAGGAGGTCTTGTCCACAGCATGCTAAACCTCAACCTTCAACAAGTGTTACTTTTAGTTGTGGGAAAAACAACAACAATGAAGAAATTAAATGTCACACGTGAGGATACATTTTGTTCTTGATCCAGGTCAAACAGCTGACCTCTTGACTTGTGGGCTGGCTGGGAATTTAGCATTGTGTCTGGATTGGTCAGGTTAAACCTGCTATAAAAAGGAGACTGTGATAAGAGCTGGAACACCTTGTTTTCAGGTTGTAGCTGAGCCAGGATGAAGATCATTGCTCTCCTTGCACTGTTGGTGACTCTGTTCCAACCAGGATACAACAGTAGGAGATATTTTCTGATCACTGCAAACTTTTATCTCAAGTTTATGTCTAACCATGTAGTACAATTATGTGTTATTGCTTGTTTTGACTGTTCGCAGACAGCCTGGACTCATGTGCGGATCGCTGTGGTTATGGAACAGACAATGATTTCTCTTGTCAGTGTAACCCGTCCTGTGAGCGTTACAGAGACTGCTGCTCTGACTACACTGAGCTCTGTAAAGGTGAGTGGCAAAGACAGACTTTCCTTATTTAAGTAACCACTGAAGCTCTGTAGAAATCCTTTATGTTTTTATTTAACACCACTTTGTGATTCAAGCATGTTTTATTACTTCTAGGTGAATCCACATCTTGTAAAGGCAGATGTGATGAGAAATACAACCCTGATAATGAGTGCCACTGCAACTCCAAGTGCCCCCAACACAACAACTGCTGCAACGACTACTCAGACCTCTGTGACAGTAAGACCAGACCAGCGTTACCCATACTTTACCCTGTCTAGCATGCAGCACAGCTTATTACTACTGTTAGTCTGCTAGCTTCTCTCTGCTTGTGTTACTCCTTTTGAACAGTGTCTCCACAGCTACACCTGCTCACTTTCACATGGAGGACACTGAGTCTGCTGACTGCTGTGGAAGCCGTATTATACTGTTCTGAAAAAGAACAGTTTCTAAAATAATTTACACTAATTCTACAACCTTAAAATTCAACAGCTACAACAGTAAAGTGGTGCTTACAAATTTATGCATGAATGGTCAAATATCTCAAACATGGGGCGACATTTACCTGTCATACTTCAAGTACATTTTTCAAGTAATGCTTCTTTAATTTCAGAGAAGTAATATTTTCAAAACAGGACTTTTATTTCTAATACAATAATTTAGAAAGTGTGGTATTATTGTTTTTATTAAAGTAAAAGTTCTTTCCCTGCTGCTGACTTGTCAAATTTTGACTTGGTTAAAATGTATTTCAGTGAATGACCAGCAGGTGGCACTGTTGTGCTTCATACAACACTTGAAAACTGTTAGTGGAAATGTTATAGGTGGCATAACATGTGTTACCATGTTAAGTACAAGTACCCCAAAACTGTACCTAAATATAATACTCGAGCAAATTTATCTGCAATACTAAATTACATTCCACTACTAGAAGTGCCATATGTGTGATAGAAATGCACAGATCATTTTTAAAGGTTACATAATAAAGGCAGTGTGTGTGTTGGTGATGGTCTACAGGTGATGGAGGAGGTGGAGGCGGTGATATCACTGATGCTGATATCAAGGCTCTCTCTGAGGCGCTCTACGCGATGGACTCAAACAAAGCTTCAGCCTCTCAGCTGATCCTCGATCCTCAAGCTCTGGTGCACGACTCTCAGACCGGTTCCCAGTCAGACCTCTCCTCCAGACGGTGAGGAGAAAACACGTTTATCAACACAGCTTGCTCTCATTCATTTCCTCATCTGTCTTGATGTATCAACTAGTGTTTGTCTTTGTTTCTCCAGGTTGTTTAAATACCTGGATGAGCAGGCTTTGTTTTCGAGACCTACCTTTGCTGCTCTGCTGAATGTGCTTGACAACTACAACAGGATGACAGGGCAGACAGAGGATTTTAGTTCTCAGCAGATGACTGAGCAGGACAACTTCCTGAGGCAGACCATGTCCAACACTGAGCTGGGCAGGGAGCTGTTTGCCTTCCTCTACACCAAGGGTAACTGAGTCCATGTTTAATAGTAGGTCTTCAAACTTGTTCAGGCACACATTGTGGTCTGATAATGCAAGTGCCCTGAGACAAGGGATTTTGATGTCTGACCTTCTGTCAAGTCTTAAGAATATATTTGGTTCGTATTTTGTCAAATTTTCACATTTAGAAAATAAGGTATCAGAATTTTTAGTATTTTTCGTACCTGAAGTTGAGAGAACTTCTTACTTTCTAGCAAGTTGAAAAGAACTGGTGGTTACCACTGCTATCTGTAAACCAGGAGAAGATAGCAATGTCTCTCTGTGCTAAAATGATCAATTCTATTTGAACTCAAGTGAGAAAAAAATCATGGCATCCATGAAAAGTTAAAGTGACATTGATCCTATGACACAAGTTTCTCGTGTTTATTTCAAATTCACAGTAAGTGTATTATGTCAAAGTTATGTCTAAGGATTGCATGATGCTAATTGCAAACCATTGCTGTGGGTTTCAAACTTTCGTAATTCTCTCCGACATCAAGCCTTTGTTTGCCTAATTTCTGATTCATCCTCCAATAAATCTCTTCATAGTTTAAAAAACCCTAAAGTTTTTTCTGATTTCTTTCTGTATTTCCAGGCGTCTATGCCTCAGAGGAAGACTTCATTCAGGACCTGAAGATGATGTGGTTCGGTCTGTACTCCCGAAACAACAACAAGATGGACTCCAGCGGATTTGAGCACATCTTTGCAGGTACGCAAAGAGCAGATTTTTTTTTTTTACAAATACCAGATGTCTTAAAATGTCATGATTAAGGAAAACATCTTTAATAGGTGAGGTCAAGGGTGGAAAGGTGTCTGGTTTCCACAACTGGGTCCAGTTTTATCTCCTGGAGAAAAGAGGGAAGCTGAACTACTACAGCCACAGCTTCAACGGGCCTGTACGCATCTACAGAACATACATCCATATGTTCATTTATGCTGTGACATGTGAAGTTTTTAATTTCTCTGTGTCCTTCTCCCATCACCTCTCAGTGGACCACTTACCCTGATGTTTTGGGGATGCAGTTCAAGTGGGACGGCTACTACAAGCAGGTTGGCTCTGCAGTGATCGGCTGCAGCCCTGAGTTTGACTTTGCCTTGTACAGCCTCTGCTACATCACTCGCCCAGGGAAACAGTGAGTGCATTTTCACACCCTGTGATATTTTTTTCATTTCTTCATTTAGGATTACGATATGATATTGTCAATCATCCACAGGTGTCGTCTGAGTCTTGGCGGTAAGGAGCTCATGATCCAAACTTACACCTGGGATAATTCTTCTTATGGTAATGGGAAGAAGTTCATCGGCTCTGCCTTCCCTGCAACCCCCAGGAACTGAAGCTGTCATCGGCAAACAATAAGAAACACACATAGGAGTCATGTTTCATTCAAAGCATTCCCACTATGAAAACTATTGTCAATTTAGAAATAAAACTTCAGAATATCTTAATTTCTGTCCAAAAGTTTCAATAGAACAGTCAGAAATAATCTCAGCAACAAGAACAAAAGTTCTCACATTCAGATGCTGCTCATTCTGACTCAGGCAGTTGCATAAATAAAACAGTCCAGCAGGCAGTGGATTATCTGCAGTGTAACCTTTCTACAGAACAAGGGAATGCGCTGCTCTCCCATGGGCACGATCAAACTGTGCCTAATGGGGCAAAAAATGGGCGTTTACACACCCTGAGTGGGTACAATACTGACACCAGCTCCTCTGTAGTAAGAGCATGTGTGCATGTGACACAATTACTTATTGTCTTTAAAGGGAGCAAAACAAAACAATAAAAAATACACAACCGCATGCAGTCTTTTGCAGTATGAACTATAGAAACAGAAAGACATTAACCGATTCTGTTCTGCTTGACCTGCTTCAAACAGTAGCCACCAGCTAAACCTGTTCTTATCAGCTGTCCATAAAGCTGTGTGTGTAACTCCCCAGTTTGGGGTTAAGTGTGTGTATGTGTGTGTGCGCATGAGTCTGAATGGGTGCATCTTTGTGTGTGTGTGTGTCCAGCTGGGATGGGGGTTGATTTTACTCTTTCACTCATCTAGGGTGACTAACAGGATAAATTTGGGTCTGCCGACTGAACAGGGGGACACACTTGCAGGGCTGTTTGAAGAAAGTATTACAGGAGATGGATCTGCCACTGATCCCATTGTCTACCAGTCTGCGTGCATTCATGCAAAAATAAGCGCACAAGACCAGTCAGCACGCAGGAAAAATGTGGCCTTGAGGGATTCATCTGATTTAGGCCTCACATGCAGCAACACAACAATAAAATTAGCCCAGGAAGGAACTTCTCTCACTTTTTTTGTCAGACTCGATCACAGTTTCTGAGCGGGTGGCTCCAGAAATTAGAAGAGTAAATCTTCTCTCTTTTCACACTGGCCCTTTTTAAAAGCCCCAGTGGAATCAAATTAAATCACAGTGGGGCAAATAAAAGAAAAAAATTCAATTGTGTCTTTTGTTGCTCACACAACTTCATAATCGAATTATAGCTGGCCACCCGCCAGCGTGTCCTCGCATCTCCCCCCAATGGGCTCCTCCTGGCAGATCTCGTGAGCCACCTGACTTTTGTTTTGTAATTATATTATCCCGCT
This sequence comes from Notolabrus celidotus, assembly GCF_009762535.1. Classification (NCBI taxonomy): domain Eukaryota; kingdom Metazoa; phylum Chordata; class Actinopteri; order Labriformes; family Labridae; genus Notolabrus; species Notolabrus celidotus. Next base: position 4,953,692 of record NC_048272.1, on the reverse strand, counting down.
CTCTCTTTAGCGTGTTGTGGCTAATGGCTGCGCGGGCTAGCCCAGCTGCACATGCAGAAACAAAGCTGCTTATGGGGCCAGACAATGGACCCGTGGAAAAGGGACGCCTGAAGGCGGTCAGCCAATGAGCACGCACAACAGGGGGCCGACAGAGGGTTTAGGGAAGGGTTAAAGGAGGTTTAGGGGTTGGGGGACAAGGAGGGAGTGTTTTTATTTTATTTTATCCAGTAGTAAAGTCCATCAACAAGATGGTTAGTAGGAGGACACATGGTCAACATCACCCCTGTCTCCTCAGGGTCAGAGCTGGGCTGGAGGGAGGTTCAAGTTTGGCTTAGATGCTGGTTATTTCTAAAGTTGATGGAGGAGCGTGAAATGCAGAACAACGTTCATTCTCTGGAGTTTTCAGAAAGCTTGCTGAACAATTTGATTGATCAATTGTCAAAGCTGTTACCAGTGGTTTCAATCCTGATGTTTTTGTAGACAAGTGCAGAGAGATTTCTTCTTGGTTGGTTAAAGTTATTTTTTCCCAACAGAAAATCTGCAGTATTTCAAGGTTGAAAGATATATTAGAAAAAATATAAATTCTAATTGCTGCACATTATTATGTATCCTGCTACACAAACAGAGACACACTCACACACATACTGCAGGCACATACACTTCATGCTGTGGTGTTGGCATCTCTCAGAGGACACCCAGTATGACAGATGGACAAAAACCCACTTTCTCCAACTGTCACACTCAGAAACTCTGGGGATTCAGAGGAAGGTTATGTCTGTGTGTACTGGAGTGAAGTTTTATCCAGCCTTCCTATTTCCATAATATCAAACTAAATTCCAATCTCTCAAACATACCTAGAGGAGGTGAGGGCGGCAGTGTCCTCTGAGCCATGTGAACATGCTGAGTGAGCTGAGCAGCCAGTGGAGGATAGATGAGCATCTGAGCCACACACCATTAAAATAAGAGATATGTTAGAGGGCCATCTGCAGCAGGACTTCATCGTGTGCAGTCAGCACTGAGGGACCTGGGGACATCATGGCATACATACAGTGTTAGACCTAAGCAGCACTTAAGGAACTTAAAGACTGGATTAATCCAAAAAGTTAGTCAAACTAAAACAAATTGATATGGAGGAAGAAGGAACAGTTATGTCATGAAAAATACAAGTAGGGAGTTTAAATGCATCTGACACAAAATGAGATATACAGTTTCTAGTTCCGTTAAGTGTCATAAGTGATGTTGTGTGTGAGTGTGTGTGTGAGTGTGTGTGTGTGTGTGTGTGTGTGTGTGTGTGTGTGTGTGTGTGTGTGTGTGTGTGTGTGTGTGTGCATGTGCGTGCAAAAGGGACATTAAGCCTCAGCTATCATATTCCCATGCTAGTTCCACTCTGGGGATGACCCGACTCGGCTATTCCCATTTCAGGCTGCAGGTGTGGAATAGGAAAAGCAGAGACCCGAGGGGAGGAGAAGTGGGGAAGGTGGTCCGCCTGGGAATGAACGGGGAATGAGAGGCTCGTAGTTTGGGTTAGCAGATTACCTTCTAACTGACCTCCCGACTCTCCATTAGAGCACCATGCTCTAATGGAAATTGTTCAGCTGTTGTATCTCTTCAACAAACCAGTTTAGGTCGCAATTTTTTTTCTTTAATACTTTTATGGATAATATTTTGCAGATTGAGATTTTAAATGAGTTTTATCAAGTAAGATGCCACAGACCTAAATACGGTGGCCCTGAAAGACAAAACAAATGTACAAAAGAGGAAACACTTTTACAAAGTTGAAGACAAATTTACATTTTAGAAAACATTTTTACATTTTAGAAAACAAAATTACATCAGCAAAACACTTTTACCAAGGCCAGAACAAATTTACAAAAGATGAAACACTTTTAAAGTTGGAGACAATTTTACAAACGATGGAACACTTTTGCCATTTCTGAAACAAATTAACATTTCATTTCTACAGAAAGGGAATGCAACAAATACTGGAAGTGATCCGGAAGTGATTGAGTGTGGGATCATTTAGTTTGTTTTGATAGAGAGAAACCAAGGGGAGCGACATGGTGTAGATATCAGGACATCCTCAGTTTATATCAGGTTTTCAGGAGATATGACAGAGCTTTTCTGGAGACATTATGCCTTTTCATCTGAGGTCTGACACCTCACTCTGAGACCTGAGGATGCCTAATATGTACACCATGTCACTCCCTTTGGTTTCTCTCCATCAAAACAAACTAAATGACCCCTCACTCGATCACTTCCAGATCACTTCCGGTAATTGGTACATTCCCTTTCCCTAAAAATGAAATGTTAATTTGTTTCAGAAATGGTTAAAGTGTTCCATCGTTTGCAAATGTGTCTCCAACTTTGTAAAAGTGTTTCATCTTTTGTACATTTGTTTCCTTAAGTGTAAAATTTGCTCCAACTATGTAAAAGTGTTTCATCTTTTGTCCATCTTTTGTTTTGTCCTTCAGGGCCACCGTACCTAAAGATGTTTTAAAAACAGTTTCAGCATAACTGGTTAAAACATGTAAAAGTGTTTTTTAAACTGAAGCATATTCAATGATAGTCCATGATGATACAAAAAAAAATAATTATTAGCATAATGAGTTTTAATACCTACAGAATTGATAGAAAAATCTTAATTCTGAACTTTTACATGTGATGCAGTGAGCTTTATTTAGCATTGTTGAGTTCTAAAATGTTCCCTCATTAAATAAGGTGGGTACAAGTTCTTCCTCCACTGTTAGATACTTCATAAAAAGTCCTACTCGAAAACTGAGTAGTGGTAAAATCCTGTATGCATGGACCTACATTCTTCAGAGCACAGAGACCATTTAATGAGACCCAGAGACACTTCTGTCCCTGCTCCACTCATGTGACCAAACATCCCCCGTCTGGTCAGAGCTGCCTCCAGGCTGACGTGAATTTGTTCAGCAGCCTTTTGGAAGGATGGAGGACTGGAGGAGAGGATGGAGCTAACACCTGCTCATATGCAACTTCAAGCTGTCACATACAGTTAAGCTCAGTAGGCTGAGCGCGTCTCTTCCTCCGCTCAATGAGAACGTGCTGCGGATTTGGCGGCCGACCTCGCGACGCAACAAAGGCCGGGGCCTCTCCTGTTTGTCTGCAGTGTTTCACTGAGCTTATGCGCATCTCTGTGACCCTACACGCACACACACACAAACACGCACACAGGCGAGCTGCAGGGGCTCGAGCCACGGGCTGGCCACGCGCGAGCTTAAGCGCGTAGACAGAAGCTGGATGGGAGGAGGGGGAGGAGCTTAAACTTGGAGGTTAAAACCCAGAGCCCCCGCAGAGTGACCCACGCTGAGACTCAGTGGGACGAGTCTGAGTAGGGACACGGCACGGAACTCTTCCCTAGTTTGACAGAAGACAGAGACACGGCAGGAACCCAGAGCAATTTATTGGCAAACTTCCTGAGAGGCTCGTGAGACAAATCAGCACGGGTAGGTTTTATGAAGGAACTGATGTTGAAAAGTTTGTGTGACTTTTTTTTTCTGCTTGTGTATATGCTTATCAGGAAAACAGGTCACAATCTTTACATTTAAATCAAGATCAGTCGCATTATTATTCGGCAAAAAGCTATCTAAGCAAGGAACAATTGTTACAACATCTATGTTTCTGCGTTTGCAAATGTCGGAATTAAATTCCCTCTGAGTCGTCTGTCACTGATCTGGGGACGTCGATCTTTCATTTAATCCCATGGTCGCCGCTTCATCCACGGTGCAAATCCTGCGATGGCCCAGATTGAAGTGCTGCCGGGGCTTTACTAGTTCAAAAGATGACCGGGATTACCCTGAGAGATGCGAGAGAGGAAGGCAGAAGGAATACAAATAGATAATGAATTTTTGTAAAGTCAAATTGTTACCACAAAGTAATCGTCAGTGTTCTCTCTCCATCCCTTGTTATTGATTCTGACAGCAACACCTGACAGGGAGGAGCTGTCCGGTGCTGAAACTGTGTCAGGCTGCTTTAAGAGCTGCTGGCAATCCCGTTTAATAAATAGTTGGATTGTATCATAAGTAGTGTAAAACAAAGCATCCTCACTTTTTCCAGGTAGCAAATCATATTAATCGGAATTTACTTCACTCTAAATTATATTAACCAAGAAGTTCAATTGGCATGGTTTCTGTTATTTTGGACACATTTCAACATGCTCAATTCTTAAATCAAAAATTGTGAAAGTAAATAAGGTTTTATTATTTCTTCTTTTTCTTCTCCTTCTCTCCTGTTTTACTATTTTGAAAAAAATATTTGATAAATTCTTCTGCATGGTGTTTAAAAACACATGACATTCTATTAAGTACAATTCTGACGAGATCTTAATAATCCAAATTATTCTTTTAAGTGGAGAATTATGAAATAAAGATATTGAAGTAATTCACAAATGCTCTAAAATTGGTCAGCAGTGAATAGTCACTTCACAGCACCGTCAATCTTCCACCTTGGTTGTGACAACAGTTTTTTTTTTTTTTTTTGTCATTTTGCAATGAAAAGAAGATTATGCTTAAGTCTGTCAAAATAAGTTTTCAATCATCCATTTAGTAGAAAAAACAAACAAATAAAATAAATGTATAAATAAATTGTCAGTGACTAGGTCTGGGTAATGAAGGCAATAATTCTAAAAGTATAAATTGCATGAAACAGTGCCGACATACCATAATTATAAAGGGGGTTTTCTGTTGAAGCAAATCAGATCTGTAAGACAGGAACTATATAACTCATGATTGAGTATCTGTACACCTTTGACTAAGATGTTTTCTGTCTCCACAGTACTATGATGATTAAACCGTATGCGAGACAAGGTGAGGGAGAGGAGGTGGTCAGTCCTCTGCAGTGGATGGATGGAGACATGAGCTCACCCGACAGAGAAGAATCCGGCTCTTCACAACACTTCAGAGCTGCGGGAATGCATCAAGAGATTGGGGAGATGGGGAGCGAGGATGCTGAGGAAGACGAGGAGGACGAGGAGGCAGGACTGGAGGAGGAGGAGGAGGAGGAAAACGAGTCCAAACGACGAGGGCCGAAGAAAAAGCGCATGACCAAGGCCCGGCAGGAGCGGTTCCGTGCCAGGCGGGTGAAGGCCAATGCCAGGGAGCGCTCACGGATGCACGGCCTGAATGATGCACTGGAGAACCTGCGCTGCATCATGCCCTGCCACTCCAAAACACAGAAACTATCAAAGATCGAGACTTTACGGCTGGCTCGCAACTACATCTGCGCTCTGTCTGAGGCCCTGGAGGGGGGTCTGTCCACAGAAAGCAGGGCCTTCATGGACACACTGTGTAAGGGCCTCTCACAGCCCACCAGCAACCTGGTGGCAAGCTGCCTGCAGCTGGGACCTGCTACTGGGCCTGGAATGAGGGCTGAGGACAGACACAGAGTCCGAGTAGCACCCACTCCTCTGGGTGGCATGGTTAGCTACTCCTCCCCCGGCCTGCCTAGTCCACCATACGGGACCTTTGACTCTGCTCACCTGCTCCACCTGAGGGCCATGAAAGGAGGAGTGTACGAGAACCACTCACCTACTGAATACAATACAGGCGGTGTGGGGACCCCTCCATATGATGGGCCCCCTACACCTCCTCTGAGCATCAGCAGCAACCTGGTGGCCAAACAGGAGCCATCGCCTCACTACCCACCCACACAGCACTACTCCCCCTCTCCTGTGGAGCAGGGCCTGTATCAGACTCAGCCCGGTTATGACGTACACTTAGACGGGGCATATGACTCCTACCATGCAGCACACATGCCCCCCCGACAGATCACCTCCGCCTACAGAGACTGAGAAAGATCAACACAACCTCACTGATCATCTTGTTCTTGATGGACACTGATGGACTGAAGACTGCTGAATTGTTCTAGAAAGATTGTTTAGTGAGGAACTGTTGATAAAGATGTTGATGTGTGGTGCATTTAGAGTCCTATAGTGAACATTTGTTTAAAAGAAAAAGAAAAAACTCAACTAAATGCATTTTCTTAGAAAACTAATGACCAAATGATTTGAGGACCTCAAGGACCCTGACAGGACCACTTAGATCAGATGTCCTGATACTGTTTTACAAGCACTTAAAACTCAGCTTTCGCTCCATCTGATATTCCACACACGCTTATAGTGTTTCTATTTATTCTCTAATTTAATTCTGTGTAGATGATGTGCTGGTGTGTGTCTCTTTCTGTATATATTTGTGGTTTATCTTTGTTTGCAACGTAGACTGATAACTTATCTCTTATCTTTTATTCCTGCCCATATTTTCTTGGTTCTTTGTCACAGCACATATACATATTCAGAGGTAGATTTCTTAGCGCATTGTAGCTGATGTGTGTTGTCTACTGAATGAAGATGTCTGGATTTTAAAACTGGTGGTTGTGGAATCAATGTGAAGAAGCACTAATGCCCCTCTCAGGTAGAAATTAATATTCAAACTAACTTTTCAATGGAAACCTTGTCATATTTTATTTCATTTTTCTTTTTGTTTCTTGTCTCTTTTTGAAGATGTGATTTATTAAAAGTAAAAAGTAAAAAAGAAAAAATCAGTTCTCCAACTCTGTGTTTGGCAGCATTTCAGCATCACTGTCAGAAGCGAAGGATCCTGATTTGTCTTTGTCTCTCTTTTTTCTCCCCGGATCTCGGTGGTTTAGCCCCACTAATCCTTGGTGGTGGTTTAATGAAAGGTTAGATGTGCGAGGCAGGATTGTGAGATAAAGATTTATGGTTAACATGGATGCAGACAGTCATTAACACTGACAGCATTATCCTTTCCTGACGTATTTAGACTGTTATTTAACACTCAAAAAACATTAGGAAGAGGTCTGTGTAAATATATATGTCTATATTTTTTTTTACCTTATAGGAACATACACATTTGTACTCCCCAAATGAAGATTTATAGGGTTTTTCTTTTGGTTGAGGGATGATAGAGAAGCAATGCGTAAACATCAGATGACAACAAGTGGTGAGGAGAAAGTAAGTTTGAAAAGAGAGACTGATCAGTACATTGAAGATGTGCTACAATAAACTAAAGATCTGATCTAAGAGCAGCCTCTTCTGTTGATTCATGGTTAGGCTGGTCAGTGTGGGGGCCACCCACTGAGAGGTCAACCAGAGAGGGTCAAGAGGCCACACAGAGTCACGGCTCTCTGGTGGGAATGGTCACTTTATCAGTTCCATGTTCACAGCGTCTCTGTATGTGGGACAGTGAGTGTTTGGTAAGTACGATTTTAGAGGTTATATTATGGATAAAATGTTCTTAATCCTGGTAAACACCATGAACCAACATCCCACGCTTGACCTGCGCTGGGAGAAATATATCACTTTGTTTTTACGCAAGGATTAGTATAAGCCCGTGACTGTGTGTGTCTGCATGTGTTTGTAGGACATCTGCACTTGTAACCAGAAAAAACAGTGTTGAACTTTGAAGAGGTAGCATGAATAACAGAAGAAGCCCCCCTCACTGCTCTATGAAGGCCAAAACTCTCCTTAAACGGGACATGTGACTATTAATATATGGGATATTCTTTAATCCAGATGATAGATGATAGACAGACGATAGACCAACGTCTCAGAGGGACAAAGGATTTCCCATTTGAAAAGGACTCTTTTGCACCCAAGATAAACGGAGGGCTGCAATGGCCCTTACCCTTTTGACCTTTGAACCCTGTGACTGTGACTCTAGGTTCAGATGAGCCCTTATGTTTTATGTGATATCTGGCCAGAACGCATCTTTAAATGGTACATTTAGATAAGTGAGGCAAACTCATTCTCTTAGTGGTAAAGTCTTATTAATTTTCAAATGAAGAACAAGTAAAAGAAAAAAATCCCAGAGACAGCTATGTAATTTGGTAGAAAGTACTGTGATAATAATTGATGATTGGTAATCCAACACAAAATATTTAACCTGATTTCTTCTCAGCTGAGCAAACAAATGAGAAATTTGTGTCAGTAGATGAAACAATTCATCAAATGCTGAATATAGTTTTCAAATACAAATGACAAATGAATTATTTTTAAAGCCTCCAGTGAATAGCTTTTCAGTTTGTGTCAACTCTGAAGCTCTTTAGTCTTTGCTGTTCATGTCCAGTACGTGCCAAAGCAATATTTTCTGGTAAAAAAATGTTTTTAACTCTTACTTTCTTATGACAGCCAAAAAGACCACTCATTTGTTGGCTATTTTCTGTGGAAAACATCAACAAAGGTTGCTTCTGCTATGAATTAATTTGTCTGACACCTACACAGCAGCAGCAGTCAGACCATCAAAACAAACTTCAGATATCATACTATATAGAAGTGATCAAGCTTGTTAGCTCATAAAGCGGCAACACTGTTAATTTCAGTTTGTTCCATAACCATATAACAACTCTGCACTGTACCTTTAAAAGGGTAGGAAGGAACACATATCTGTTGCACCCGAGATTAGTTCAAAAACAAATGGACCCTCTTACAGCTAAATAGAGTGTACATTCACGCTGACATTAGTGATTTGGTTAGAGTTCCTGAAAGTTAACTTAACTACATGGGGAAACGGACCCTGCTGTAGCAGTGGATAGTCTAGCTTGCGTGCAGGTTTACTGGCCGGTATCTTAACAGAGGCCCTGAGCTGACTGAGATCCTCTGTGGCTAATTCACTTACTCTTGACAAATACCTCATATAACCCCACTTGAGAAAAACGGAACTATCTCTTTAACCTTGGATGTAACGGGGAAGAAAATTCATAATCTTCCTTTCAATTTGTAGTTTGTAGTCAAAAACTGACACTATTAGAAAAGTGTTAGTGCTGACAAGCCTTATACTCAGAATGTGTTGTACTAACACATGTCAGAAAGAAGCTCCTGTTAGTTTTTATTTTACCTGCAAGTCAACTATTCTAAACAAATAGAAAGAGATGGATTTAGAAGGTTTATGTCTGCTTATAGACATGCTTTATGTGTGTACTGAAGAGTGCATATTATGTGTCTGTGCGTGGCTGTGTTATTGGGGATAAAACAGCATTAAGCAGCTGATCAGAGCTCAGTGTCTGAATGGTTGCATTAACTCACTAATCCTGAGGAGAGAGGGGCAGTCGGAGCAGCAGCTTCTCATCTCCTCTGCAGCACAACAGGAGGCAGCTATTGTGCACTCCATAACAAGGCAACTGATGGTGAAGAAATCCAATCAGGCACATAAAGATGTTTCTTAACTTAAGAAAAGTTCAGATAAAATAGTTAAATATACTGTATTAGTTGTAGGGACTGCTTTGGCTATTATGAAATCTATTTCTTGGATTAAGTCCAGAATTGAGGAGGGTTGATTGGAGAGAAGAACAGCAGTGCCACCCAGTGGTGAAGGCTTTTTCTTGAACTAAAATAATCAGTTGGATGGGAGAAATGCATTTTTCCACTGGGTGTCACTGTAAGACAGCCTCCTGAACAGTGAGCTCTGACTGCTGCCTACTGGAAATAATGTAGCAACAAAAAACATAAGCGTTCACTTCTTTCATTTTTCAGTCGGTAAGTGTTTGAAATTTGTATGTTTCACAATCTGCAGCACAATAAATACACAGCCTTTGTGGTGTGTATTTGACAGAAATGTTTCCCAGCAAAATAACAGACACCATTCACTGTGATTACATCTGTAAACACAGCAGAGTGAGAGGATTGGGAATAGTATTAACCTATTTACATGTAAACTGGCTGGTGGAGTGTGTTTGGATCAGAATAATCAGGCTAATGAAGGTACCTGGGGATTTGACTCAGTCAGAAATCTGCACGATGTCCTCTCAATCCAGCCACCGATCCTATCAAACTGTGTAATTATTTACCGTGAAAGGACATGAAAAGGGATTAATCAAGGAAATCTCACTGATTTAATCTTCAAAGGCTCCACTGAAGAGCGAGGTCGGATAGAGAAGAGGGTTGTGGACGGTGCTTTTATCCTTGAGGTGAAAAAGACTACATCAGACCATGCTCTCCACACTGTTTGCTCAATGTTCCACATAATTTCACTTTCACTTTGTGTTCATGTCTTTTATAGATAACAGTGCAAGTTATGAGTCAAAGATAACAATTGAGGTAAACAATGGACCAAGGAGTATTTAGATATTTACAGGAAAAAAAAGTGTTAAGTTCAAGTAGTTTAATTCTGCACTTTGTCAACACACAACACATCATTGATCCACATTATAGCTGGAGACAAAACTTTACAATTAATGACCCAAACAGAATTAAAAATATTCAATATCCAATTATTTAAACAGAAATGTAAAGACAAACAAACAGATGGTGGAATTTATGTTTAAATTCAAGGTTTTAACTTGACCATTTCTGTTCTGCTAGCATATAATGCTACTTAAAGCTGCTGTAGGTAGGAATAGTGTCAAAAACGTTACTTTTTTTCTGCTTGGTTTGGAGAAAAAGTCATGACACCCATCGATACTCATTGGTAAGTGAAGTAATTTGAGACTATTGCAAAATCTCTGTGTTTTCCAATGCCTATGTAAAAACAGGGTTCCCACGCATCCTGGAAAACCTGGAAAACAGTTGACCAGTTTTCCAGTACTGGAAAACACCTGGAAAATGGGAGAAACAGTCAAATGTCCTGGAAAATCACATATGGATTAGGGTTAGATTAGGGTTAGGATTAGGGTTAGATTAGGGTTAGGATTAGGGTTAGGATTAGGGTTAGGGTTAGTATTAGGGTTATGATTAGGGTTAGGGTTAGGGTTAGGATTAGGGTTAGGGTTAGGGTTAGGGTTAGGGTTAGATTAGGGTTAGGGTTAGGATTAGGGTTAGGATTAGGGTTATGATTAGGGTTAGGGTTAGGGTTAGGGTTAGATTAGGGTTAGGGTTAGGGTTAGGGTTAGGGGGTTAGGGTTAGGGTTAGGGTTAGGGGGTTAGGGTTAGGGGGTTAGGGTTAGGGTTAGGGTTAGGGGGTTAGGGTTAGGGTTAGGGTTAGGGTTAGGGTTAGGATTAGGGTTAGGGTTAGGGTTAGGGTTAGGATTAGGGTTAGGGTTAGGTTTAGGGTTGGGGTTAGGATTAGGGTTAGGGTTAGGATTAGGGTTAGGGTTAGGGTTAGGGTTAGGATCAGGGTTAGGATTAGGGTTAGGGTTAGGGTTAGGGTTAGGGTTAGGGTTAGGATTAGGGTTAGGGTTAGGATTAAGGTTAGGGTTAGGATTAGGGTTAGGGTTAGGGTTAGATTAGGGTTAGGATTAGGGTTAGGGTTGGGGTTAGGGTTAGGATTAGGGTTAGGGTTAGGGTTAGGGTTAGGATTAGGGTTAGATTAGGGTTAGGATTAGGGTTAGGATTAGGGTTAGGGTTAGGATTAGGGTTAGGGTTAGGGTTAGGGTTAGGATTAGGGTTAGGGTTAGGATTAGGGTTAGGGTTAGGGTTAGGGTTAGGATCAGGGTTAGGATTAGGGTTAGGGTTAGGTTTAGGGTTAGGGTTAGGATTAGGGTTAGGGTTAGGATTAAGGTTAGGGTTAGGATTAGGGTTAGGGTTAGGGTTAGGGTTAGGGTTAGATTATGGTTAGGATTAGGGTTAGGGTTAGGGTTAGGGTTAGGATTAGGGTTAGATTAGGGTTAGGATTAGGGTTAGGGTTAGGCTTTGAACCAAAACTAATCTTAAGCAAACAGAACCAGAACCAAACTCAAGCAAACCCAACCAGAACCGCACCAGAACTGAACCAGAACCGAACCAGAACCAAACTGTATCAGATCCGAACCATAACAGAACCGAACCAGAACAGAACCGAACCAGAACAGAACCGAACCAGAACAGAACCGAACGCAACCAGAACCGAACCAGTACCGTACCAGAACTGAACCAGAACCGTACCAGAACCGAACCCGAACCGTACCAGAACCGAACCAGAACCAGAACAGAACCGAACCAGAACAGAACTCAAGCAAACCCAACCAGAACCGAACCAGAACCGTACCAGAACCGAACCCGAACCGTACCAGAACCGAACCGAACCGTACCAGAACCGAACCAGAACAGAACCGAAACAGAACCGAACTCAAGCAAACCCAACCAGAACCGAACCAGAACCGTACCAGAACTGAACCAGAACCGTACCAGAACCGAACTAGAACCGTACCAGAACCGAACCGTACCAGAACCGAACCGAACCAGTACCGAACTCAAGCAAACTCAACCAGAACCGAACCAGAACCGTACCAGAACCGAACCTGAACCGTACCAGAACCGAACCAGAACAGAACAGAACAGAACCAAACCAGAACCGAACCAAAACCAAACCGAACCAGAACCAAACTCAAGCAAACAAAACCAGAACCAGAACCATACTCAAGCAAACAGAACCAGAACCAAACTCAGGAAAACAGAACCAGAACCAAACTCATGCAAACATTATTAATGTCCTCAGTGCAATTATTATTATTTTTCCAGATTTATTTGCCTTAAAGTATATAAGGACAGAAAAACAGCTCCATTTGGCCAATCTACAAAACGTAAATGCTGTCAGATTTAAACGTAAAGAGTAAAATCTGATAGGAAGTATACTTTGTTCATCATATTTCTTTACTTTCACTTTAGTTTGTAAATTGAGGAATCTTTCACAGTTTTATATAAATGTTGTACTTTGTCTAAAAGAAGTGCATTTTACAGAGGCTGCAGTCCGTATTGCACTGATCGCAGCATTGAGTCCCGGTCCCAATAAATGATTGGGTGCCATCATAGACTGTATAAAATATGGACATAGGGTCCGTGACGTCACCCATCTGTTTCTGAAGCGCTGTTTTGAGACCAGTCGTCGGCGGGAGCCATATTGCTGCTGTCGAGCCAGTGTGACATAAAGAGGCGGGCTTTGAGCCTCCCTGCCAACATCTGCAGTGTTATCACAAGCAGCTGTGCCTCTCATTGGAAGACTTGTAATCTCAATACCTTCGAAATTATGTTCTACTTGTAATTTTAACTAATGAGTTAATTCAACTCTCACTGTACAAACTGCTGATAGAGAAATGGGCTATTCAGACCAGAATCGTTTTGGACCAGGCGGTAAACGTGTTTATTTATGCTTTAAAAATGGGAATTGGCTTCATTTCTCAAGACCTGAAGTTGCAGCTTGTTTAGCGCATGTCATGCTAAGGCCCTCCTTGTGGTTTCTTTCTTTTTTTTTTAGCATTAGATAACCTTTTGTGTTTTGTTGTCCCTGTCCAAATCAACACTTAGAAAATGTGTTGATGGCATTGATTTTAAAATGTTCTTTTCACAAAACAGTATTATTTTTAATTCTGACTTCTGATAGGTTGTTTTTGTACTGTTTCCAACGAAATCAAATTCTTTCCAAAAATGTTCTAGATTTTCAGTGTCAAATTACATAATGTTTTGGTTTTTAGTCTTAATGAATGTCAGATCCTCTAAAACAGGTGTCCAGCAGCTGTTTAGTGTTTGACCTTCCTCTGAGGACAGAAACTTCCTTTGTGGGCTATCATTTTCCGAGACGAAAGCTAACCAAGACACGAACAATGTAAACAAAGAGCTGTAAAAATGTAAATGTAATTTATTCTGTTGATAAAAGAGTCTCTCCATCAGTCTGCACATATGGAGGACATATGTAAACACTGATGAGCCACAAATAGATCAAAGACAGAGAGGATCACAACATCCTGCAGTGCACTGACAAATATGATGGTGAGAGTTCTTGTAAAAATTCTGGAGCTGAGAGAGACAGACAAGCGACCCTGGTTAGGGAAGGGGGAGGGATCAGTATGTCTCTGTGTGTAACTGTATCCCCCTGGTGAAATGTGCTTACTGCTTCAGTTTGCTGTCCTTCCCCACTGTCCCTTAACCTAACCCCTATACGGCACATTGCCAGAAGGTGTGTGTGTGTGAGTGTGTGTTTGTGTGTGTGTGTGTGTGTGTGTGTGTGTGTGTGTCCATAACATGCAAATTAAATAAGAGTGAAGGTGTCTGTCTTTAAATCAAACGAGGAGAAGAGTTTACATGCTCATCTTTTCTGCAGAGGTGTCACGGTGGTACTCTGCCAAGCCTGACTGGAAGCTGCCATTGCTGCTTTTTACTGCCTGCTTTAAACACAGGGTTATTCCAAACAGCCGGTCTTATATAACGAGCACTTCACCCACTGAATGTCATTAAAGTGGTCATAAGGCTCTATTAGACAGCACTCACCCACATGTTTATTCACATTAATCTGTTGGTTACTTTTAATTTTGGAGGAAGAGCATAGCTGACTTCTTGTTCGGAGGCGTTTTAGCATTTCAGAATTAGCCTGACATTTAGCCTGACATTGCACCATGCGTCAGTCTCACCTCGGGCCTTCCCTCGGTGTCCTCCACCTAATACTCTCCAATCTCTCTGGAACAACACCTGTAAGCACATTCGCGATATCCGATCCAAATTAACACGTTCACTGGCATCGGAGCGGATTCAAATTGAGAGCTGTAAACTGTATCAGGTTTATACATTTTGTGCTACTGTCTTCATCTCACAGCCATGTTTTAATTTCATCATTGCAGCTATGTAAGCACTTCACTAAGGCAGGTTCATCGGATGACAAATTGGTAATGGAAGACCAGAAGCCTGCAGTGGATCACAACTTCATTGAAGGCCACCTAACCTCCTGGTGTTTAATGCTTTGCATTGTGGGACATGACAGGATTAGGAATTCAGGAGGCTGTCATGCTCCTTTCCAAAGGCTTTTTATCTGACATGGCTCAAAAGAGTTGAGGAGACGTAGCTGAAACCTTCTGTGCTTTTTTAGCGTTATATTCTGAGTATTGCTGCTAAACTAAGTCTGTTTGATAAATGGTTTAATGTCTGGAAAGATGTCTCAGAGCTGACAGAAGGCATCTTGTTAGTAGTGATGAAAAAAGTCAAATGTAACTAAAGTGGGTCATATATGTAATATTCTCCATTGAAGATGAATATGAATATAAAATAAAACAAACTGACTTTTTTCCTCGATTAACAGATCAAATGACTGGATGTAATTTGAGACACAGTGAGAAATTGACTTGATGGTTTCTCATTGCTCTTACTGTTTGTTTCAAGCCGAATTATGAAGATGTTTTTAAGTGAACAATGCCATAAAAATAAACTGAACAAGAACAAAATGATAGACACACACAGTAAGGGACCTGCTGGGGAACTAAGTGGAGCATATGGCTGATAAACAGAGCTCAAAGTGACTTTATATTAAGCTTCAGGCCAGTGATGCTTGGATTTTCTTTTGCTAACATGATTGCCACAACAGCTTCAAAAGATTGTATTGTTGATAAAGTTAGGTTACAGCTTGTTTGCAGATCCTCAAGTAGGCAAAGAAGTCTATTAAGGTTTAAGATACAGAACGTTCTGTTGTAATAGCTAAAGCTCCTGCAAGGAGTTTTTAAAAGGTTCTGAAAGTGATTGAAATTGATAGTTGAGCCTCTGTATGACCTATAAAAAAAACAGCTTATCAGAAACAAGACTGACAGTTTCTATGTTGCAATTTTCAATTTATGTATTTTTTTAATCCTCTGTGGGGGTGGACGTCAGACCAGATGATTGACAGCACACTAAAGAAACAGTGTTCATCTTTGGCCACTGGAGGTGCCAAAATTAGCACAAATTGAAAGCTCCTTTCAGTAGATTTGACCATGCATATAATCAATCTTATAAATCCTCAAAAGGAAAAATATAATTCTAAACTGCACCATCGTAGCATAGTCTTAAAATGGGTCAGAGGACAGTGACATCATGGAGATAAGCAGATAAGTATTTCAGAAATATACCACACTATAAACCGGAACAGTACTTCTAACTTATAGCTATTAAGGGTACAGCACTCAAAAAACAGCTATTAAGTTGAACCAACAATTAATTATTGAGTTATCAGAATGATTAATGTTGTTTTAATTATGTGTGGATCAATTTTATTGAATTAATATCCATGTCCAAGTAACAACTTTTGAGTGTACAGACCATAGACTGTATAAAATATGGACGTAGTATCCGTGACGTCACCCATCCGTTTCTGAAGAGCTGTTTTGAGGCCAATCGTCGGCATCAGGCATACTGCTGCTGTCAAGCGATTGTGACGTAAAGAGGCGGGCTTTGAGCCTCCTAGCCAACAGCTACAGTGTTCCAGTGCCTGTCAATGAAGTCAGCTGTGCCTCTCATTGGAAGACTCGTAATCTTGTGAGCCGATCAAGAAATGAGCTATCCAGACTTCACTCGTCTTTTGTACCAGGCTGTAAACATGTTTATTTCTGCTGTATAGATCGTCTTTTTTGAATTGGTGTGTATGTGGTTTCCGGTACTTCCGGAGTCATCCTCAAGCAGATCCTCGATGAACTGCAGTTTTTAGCACTTCTGCATTGGACTCATATTTTCATGCCAGACGTTGCCGCTTGGTACAGACGGACGCTGGTACGATGTCATCAACGTCACCACGTAAGTCTTCACACATTTGAAAAACCACAGTGGCTGTGCTTCGTGAAGCGGCAAGTGACGCGGAAAGACAAATGTCAAACTGCTGTACAAGCACAAGGAAGACAAACAATGACCCAACAAGGGACAGGGGAAACAGTGGAACGAAATGCACAGAGTAATCAACACGGGACACAGGTGAAACTAATGAGGGTAATCACGAAAGGAGGGAAACACAGAAGGGCATGGCGTAAAACTAAACTGGAGAAAGGAAACTGGATTTAGAACTACAAAATAAAACAGTAAACACAAGACTAGACTAAGAAAACACAACAAGAGATATGGGTCACTAAACACTCAAGGGAGACAAAGGATAACTAATACAGAATAAACACGGGGAGGAACAAAGGCATGAAACACAAGGAAAAACCTGAACTAATCAAACCGTCACATGTACTCAGTTTCATCTTGTATGTATTAAGAATATGAAAAAATGTTACTAATACATTTTAGTTGTGGATACTTGAAAATTAAAAAAAAGTTGTTCGGCAGAATTATTTCAATAAACAAACAAACACATAACCAATCTTCAAAAACTTGGTGTTTGTTTTGCAATTCAAAGCTTAAATTCTAAAGCATCGTAATAACTTAAGGTCTGCTAGTTGAACTCAGAAATAAACCTGCACAGATATGAGCTGGAATAAGAACATTTTAATATATAAAACTCCCTTTAAGAGAAATAAAGGGAGCCATGCTTTGAATAGTTTTATGGCAAGGAACCAAATTATCTGTTGAAGCCACAGGCTGTTGGAGGTATCTCAGTAAGAATCTTGTTTGGCAGAGCATTTGTGTGTGCCCTCATTTCCAAATCAAACAAACATATCAGTCTGTTAATACTCTGTTTCATCTGCAATCATATTTCTCCCTGCTTCCCCATGTCAACATTTTCCTCTTCTCCTTCATGCCTCTCAAGTTTCACTGACTTGAAGCTCCTCCTCTTCAACAACGCACACAAACACACTCACTCACTTCAATCCATGTTTCCTCTGATCTGCCATCCGTCGCCGGGTCCCCCTCCTCTGTGTCCTGCCCCTCCTCTTCCTCACACTCTCTCTCTCTGCCTGTATCTCTCTCCTTCCACAGTTGTCCTCACATATTAGGTTTCCCCATCCTAAGAAGCAGAACGAGCCTCTGGAATCTCATGCACTGGTTTTCCATCAAGGAAAGAGGGGACGGCATGAAGGGGAAAGAGGATAGAGAGAAACACAGTGGAGGATTAAGATGAATCAAAGAAGAGTTAGGAGAAGAGACAGTGAGGAGGATGAAGAAGATGAACATCAAGCCACCTGCTGTTAAATGCAGCGACACTGCTGGCATGTGGCTGCCTGTGCAGATTAGTTCCCTCTCCTCTCTCCAGACTGCTGCAGGATCTGCACTCATGTCTCTGCATGCTACTTTATCTATCTCTTAGCAGCATATTAAAACAGTAACTTTAATCTTTCCGCTCAAAGAGGACCTCTGTCTGAGTCACTGTATGCTGGCTGGCACACTGACCTTTGGGGAAACTCTACTGGACTAAGACTTGGATCGCTTCAATCCTTGTGAAGAACAGAGGCGACTATGTGGGGCTCAGGTAAGCTCATCACAGACTACTGAGCAATGTGAAACCACCGACAACCTCGTGCATTCCTGCTTTGATCTCTTTAAAGTGAACCAAGGGTTTGGGCAGGCCGGGATGCCCTCATTACTGCAATATTCAGAGCAGAAAGAAAGAGTGGGTGACAGTCTTTCAGGAAGCTTTGAAGGTTTCTCTCTTTGATTAAAGTTGGGGCCGTCTCTGACAAGCGTCAAGACTCTGTGTCAGAGAACACTGTGCACTTTGACCTGGTCTGACCTCTAACCTTTCACATGCAGCAGTGATTTGATGCATGGACGGAATTATAGAGGAAAGGTGGAGGACAAAACAGAGTGAAAATGAGCTAAAAGAAAGACAGGGCTGACGGTACATGTCATAACACTCCTGACCGAACTGTTCCTCCATCAGCATCATGACAGGATAGAGGAGTTCTGCAGGTGAAGGAGACATAAAAAGCAATGTGAGATACAGTGGAAGAAGTTTTCTGTTTTTTTTGAAAGATGGAAAGGTTGTGCACAAATAACAAACACAAGCATAAAGTCTATGTTGAAAGGGTGCTGAAAACATATAACATGATATAAAACTGCAAAACAGGCAAAAAAAGGATGTGCAAGTAATTGAAATGTTAATGATAATAGTAAAGGAAGAAGTGTTCGCACCATGCAGCGACTCATTTGTCTAATGTTATTTTAAACTTCTCTTTCCATCCTGTTAAATCATTGACTGGTGTAGACAACCTCTGTATGTTTCATGGAACCATTCTAAATGATGCTCTTTGGTAGATTGAGTTGACTCGGTTGTTATCATGTGATTTTACATGTGATGGTACAAACATGGGGCAGGGGATGTTCGGTGATAGAGGTCTTAAATTCTGTCTCTGATGTGGTTGGAAGCTCAGCTGAATCGTTGTACTGTGTATAGAGTTTGATTTTCAGGTACCAAACCTCAATTGTCTTATGGTCTAAAACTGCAATCTAATACAAATTTTATTTCTTACAACATGTCTTTGAGAAATTGAATTGGTGTATCTCATGAATAAGTAGTTTGGCAAACACAGTGTTCATCTGTTGAAAGTATATTTTACCACCAACTGACAGTGATGGATCTTTACCAATGTTCAGTAAGATAAAAATATAAAGAATCTTAAACCAGTTTTGGCGGAGTACCGAACCACAGCAAGTCGGGAGACATCTTCAAACAGATCAGGGTTTTTTTTATTTTGCACACTGAGTGTACAAGTTAACTTACCCATGTGTGTTTTTCAGTGTGTGCATAGTTCAAGTCTGTCATTCTATCTCTCCATTCTAGTGACAACTTTTTTTAACCTCTGAGGTGCAGTGAACACGTGCTCTGCTCTCTGCCCCTCCTACGCCTGCTCTGCCACCAGAGGAGAAACACAAGATTTAGATTTACAACCAAACACTTCAGCTTCATACTGTCAACAGTCGCCAGGGTTTCTCTCTCAGGAAGCACAACTTAAATGTGTTACTCTTTATTAAATCCTGACTCTGCATCTAGGTTAGCATGGAAGGAGAAAAGTTCATGTACTGATTTGATATCCTGATCTTTATCTCTTCAGTCATTTTAACATGTAAGTGTTTGAATGCTTAACAGTGATTGATGTGTGTGAGGAATTAAATGAAGACTTTGTTAAGTGTGGGCTGGACCCCCCAGGTCTCCTAAGGGCTCACTAGTAAGGATCACTTCTAAAATTAGAGCCCAACAAGCCTGTCGACACAGTTATGGCCTCCTGGGGCAGTTGGAGGGAATGATAGGAGGGTTGAGGTCACACACACACATAACTACACACGCAGACACACAGGCCTACCAACTTCACTGCATGCAAACATTGTTATCGTTTAATCCATAAATGTCAAATATTTTTGGATGACAGGAGGAATGTAACTACGAAACATTTTACTGCTGTCTTAGGAGCAGGCTGCATAATTAGCAAACATCTGATTACTTTGCAAAAAAATGTATCCTAATTCCCAGACACAAGCAAGCATTCCAACTACAATACATGGATATTCTTGGAAAACTGTATGGTTCCTTACCTTTTTTACTTCCTTGCTTTTTGAAACATCTACGGTGATTTTGATTGGATAATAGCTTAGTCGAAAACCCTGATTATCAATGTAAATAATCTCTTTCTTGAACAGCCATTACAGATGTTTTCTGAAAACAGCAATACACTTCTTAAGCAAATCTGACTCTCAACAAAAAAACCACGTCCCTGATCAAAGCCAGATTTACCCACTAATGCTCTAAGAGTTACAAAAAGTGAGCCTGAACACATTGTGCAAGGTTAAGTGGACCTGAAGTTTTCCTTTTTATGGTTTTTATTTTATTTTATCTTTCTTTGTAGATACTAATGACAAAAGAAGCAGTGTGTCATCCATTGATCATTAACAGTATTAAGATTCATGCAAACTAATGCTACCATGCCTTCTCCCCTGAGTATTTTTAGGTTGAAAAGAGCACACAGACAAATGTTGGATTAAAAAATAAAAATCAATGTGGATGTTTTGTGCAAAATGTAACAGAATAGTCAAAATCCTTAAAAACAAAAGAAGAAAAGTTGGATGTATTACACACCTCTAAAATGTTATACTTGAATGCATTCAAATACTGAAAATTAAAAACGAATTTTGACTGCAACTGTACAGAAGAAATTTTGGTATTTCAGAATTTAAAATGAATGATGCTGATACAATAACCACAGCTCTGCATAACTCTTTTTTGGCTTGAGCAGGACCAAAATGAAAAGCAGAGTGGTGCTGTCTCACCATGAAATAGTTATAATTTGCACAGCCACCAGCTCACTGTACAATGTCCTGCTAATTAACTGCCAAAAAATGATTGACACATGAATAATTTGATGCAAAATCTTGATTGAAAGATAATTTTATGAATCAAAGATGATTTTTGTATACAGCTTAAATAAGTAGTCCCTCTGAGTCAACAGTCGGTAAAGCTTCCATGGAAATGGATTCTTATCTGCCTTTTTGCAGGAAAAATTTGCTTCAAACTGAACCTTCCAATTCACAGTTTGTTGTAATTTACATTGAACCAGACATTTAAACTGAAAGTAACGTAAGACGAGATTGTCAGGACTTCTGCCATTATATTTATGTTGACGTTTCTGTCCTCATTCACAGCTCTCCTTCTCCTTGGAGCTTTGCAGTTGACACACCTTTAAACATAAATATCACAACTTTAACATTATTGCTATTATCATTACTGCTTGTGTAGGTTAGAGAGTAGGGATCTGCATCTCAGAGCACTCACATCAACTCTGCTGCTGTTGCCTAAATAACAGGGCAGGATGTAGTTGTGTCATTCTTTCCTGACTCCCGAGACCAGCCTGAGACAGAAACTGTTTTTGCCACACTGTCAACAGCCAGAAATGAAATATGCCGGACTCTTTTCTGCAGATTTATTGACGTTTGTGATCAGACTGTCCCTGGTGTTGTCACTATTGAGAATTAACCAACATTAAGTATTTAACACAGCGTGGGAATAAGTAAGAAAGATGGGTAAATAACATCTGGCAACCCTAAAGCTGAGAA
Organism: Notolabrus celidotus; assembly: GCF_009762535.1. Lineage (NCBI taxonomy): Eukaryota > Metazoa > Chordata > Actinopteri > Labriformes > Labridae > Notolabrus > Notolabrus celidotus. The sequence continues at coordinate 4,932,097 of NC_048272.1, read as the reverse complement.
ACTATCCAAGTGTTTGAACAAGTGGGCAACTTAAAGCCTTACAGCCCCATGAGACACACGCACACATGCAGGATGGTGCGTCACCTGAGTCCAGTGGTCTGGTTTCAGTTTCCCATGGTGACATCCATTAAAGTCCTGCTGTGTCTGACCCTCTTGCCTCAGACAGCCACATTAGCACCTGGCCCATTGGTCACAACAATACACCTACCTACATTATTCAGCCCGACTCAACTAATGAGGAAACCTTATCTCAGGCACATAAACCTGATACCAGGTTCACACAAGTTAAACACACACGCATATGGTTTACTGTATGTGTGTGTGTGTGTGTGTGTGTGTGTGTGTGTGTGTGTGTGTGTGTGTGTGTGTGTGTATGTGTGTGTGTGTGTATTGTTGTTGACTGTAAATCATGTAGATATAGATCACTTTTTCCTCATCGTCTTGTGACAGTGCTGCCATGTGGGATTGAGTTTAATAAAGTCATGAATACACATTAGCACAGGGCTCATCTTGAAAGACATCACTCTCTTGAATGTTGGTGGAGTCGTGCATGCACTGAGCTCACTTTTTAAGCTCACACAACATCTCCTGCTTGTCAAACAGCTGTCAGCGACCTCCTTCATCCTGCTGTTCCAACACATCTTCAACATTTCCTCACCTTGCTTATCATCGCCAGTCATTCTGTGTTAACCTCAATCTCTACTCCCCTCCCTCCTATGCTTCATCGAGTGTATTGAGCTGTCAGTCTCTGTCGCACTTCAGTGTCTGATTTTCTTTTTATTCTGTTTCTGAACAGAGTATGACCCCAGTCAGCTTTTTTCAACGTTTAACTAGCTGCTCTTTTAGCCCCCCTTGCTTTAAACATAGGGAGGATGATGTGGGGGTAGATATTAACATACTCAAGATATGTGTAAGATGCAGCTGGTGTGAAGCACGCGGCAGACAATAGAGTAAGACAAGTTGGGAATAAAAATCATCAACAGTAAACAATGGGGAGAAGGGTGACAGAGGGAAAGGGAGAGCAGAATCGACAGCAGCATTATCACTCTGCCGTCTGATTCAAACACCCAAAGAAAACCCTCAGCACCCACTGCTCTCATTGGCTGAACCTGCAACCAATCACGGCTCGGGAATGCAAGGTGCCTTTAGGTTATACCCAACCCCAAAACATGAGAGAGATGGAGAGAGGGAGAACGAGAGAGAGAGGTTGAGAGAGGTTGAGAGAGGTTGAGAGAGAGAGAGAGAGAGAGAGAGAGAGAGAGAGAGAGAGAGAGAGAGAGAGAGAGGCATGCTGTGGTGCTGTGGTGCAGAGCAGAGGTTCCTCCACTGATGCAGGGCTCCATCTCAGCTGCATTCTCTGCTGGACTGAATATATAACTGTGAATAAATTACAGGCTTCCTTGCAGTAGTTTGAGTGTGTGTTGTGTTGCGGTCAGGGCTGCCTCTGCTGCTGCTGCTGCTGCTGCTGTGCTTCTCCTCCTCCTCCCAGCTCAACAGCTGGCAGAGCAGGAGACGAGTGTGTCGAGATCTGAAGGAGAAGCATCTCATGTGGACAAGGAGAAGAAGAGAGAAAGACACAGCACAGAGATGCAAAGTAAAGGTTGTGATGCTTCATGTCCTCTCCACGTTGAGTTTTGATTCACATCAGTAGCAGACCGAGGGAGAGCAGAGTCGAGCTCAAGGAGAACGTGGGACAGAGAAGTTGACGGTGGAAGGATACAGGATGATTTTGGGTAAGACAGTCTCAGAAAGCTTTTCTGTCTTTGCTCATTTTGATGTAGTTGTTTTCTGCTTTTTGACATCTTCCTCAGTCCTTTCTGTTACAAAGTCTGGGCTGCTTGTGTTGCTGTCTTGAACTTAGTTGCTTTTAAGATGATCCATTCACTTTGTTACGCAGTTATGTTTAGGTTGCCTACTTAGCAGAATCTTTGGCATGGTGGGAGAAGGATTGGTCCCTGCTCTTGTTTATGTGATGTTCCAAAAGGAACTTCAATCCTATTAATTTGTTTAAGAGACAGTAGTATTCCACAAACTATCTGATCCTTTCACTCTGCGTGCACACACACACACACACACACACACACACACACACACACACACACACACACACACACACACACACACACACACACACACACACACACACACACACACACACACACACACAGACACACACTGCCAAATCTTCAATTTAAAAAAATTAAAGTCCATTAGAGGTCATATTTAATTTGAAGTCCCTAACCTAACCCTCAGTCATGGCACTTCTTGACTGTAGTCTAACTTCAGTATATTATACTATCAATCATCTCAGTTTCTCACTGCCTGAAGTATAGGTGCCTTCAACACGGACAGCGTGCATTAATCTCATTCATCAAAATAATCTCCTGCCTCATCAACAAGCTTTGTTATCAGACCCCCTCTCAGTTTTCACAGTCAGCGCTCATTAGGTCATTTGGTCTGAGGATTTACTTACCAGTCTACTTCACTGCAGTGTCTCGCTCACTCAGTGTTAATAAAAAGATTAAACATAGTGGATCTACTCAGACCAGGGAGACACATGTTTAAAAGACTGTCTGTTAGTTGTGTCCTATTTGTACATACATAAAAATACTAGTATCAAAAAGATGTAAAATATACATGTTGATACATTTGACCTTACGTAAATAGGCTTTCATAGGCTGGAAAGCTCCATACCAAATCAACTGCTTCCAATATATTCTGAACGTAATAACACTGAAGTAACTTACTTACACATGACATTATTATTGTTATTATTAAGATTTGCGTAGGTTTAATGTGCTTTGAAAAGAGCATTTGGTGTATTCACCTCATCATGTTGGTGTTGATCACTATAACTGTGTTGCAATATGGTCAGTGTAACAATTAAAAACACAAGGGCATGCTGTTACAGAATTTGCCCAGCATAATGTCCATTTTGTAGGCCTGCTAATCTGATATTTATTGAAGATATCACAGAGACACTGTCATCTAAGTCTGGTTTTAGAGTTTTTTGCAACATTTTGGAACAATAAACACTTGTCCTTGTCAGTTTGCCAGGACTCATCCTCTCAGTCGTTCATTTGATTAATTGTATTGACCTTGCTGGATTACGTGTTTGTTGAATACATATTTGAACACTTTATTTTTGTTTGCTTGCTCTGACTCCTGCTGGAGACTCTCTGTGATCTGGCTGTGAGTTTGAGCCGGTGGTAATCCCTCCGCAGAGCTTTAACTCTGACTGCATTAGGCACTAAACACACTGACACAAGATCACAGCAACGTGGGCTGATGGGGGTTTATATACAGAGCTGGTTTCCATTTACTGAGACAGGGATGGAAATAAAAATAGTGTCTTTGAGGGGCGATGACATCTCCGGCCTCTTAATACTATATTTCTCTAATGAAAGAATGCAACCTTCAAACACAACGACACAATTGGCAGTGAAGTATGAAAGGACTGTGCTAAAGCTGGCTCATTTCTCTCTATGCAGAGCAGCAGCCAACGCAGTTTGGTAACTCTTGTGCGATTTTAATGATAAATATTTCAGACCCAGAGGTTTGAGGTCTTTATTTATTTAAAAATGGGTCAAGGCTTCTTCCAGTCTGACGCAAAGACCTCACTCAGCGCTGTGAAAAAAAAGCTTTGTGGCTTGCATCACTGTTCACCCAACCAATAAAAAGTAATCTATAAATACACATGTGTATGTGCGTGTCTGCGCTTGTGCGTTCAGTCACACACACACACACGCACAAAATTCAACCACTCATCAATGTCCTCTAAAAGACTCACAGGTGTATGTTGTCCTTGATAAGAAAAAAAACCCCACGTCCTTTAAATAGAGGGAATGCAGTGAAGGATGAAAAGTAATGACATTTAAAACAGAAAAAAAATGTGACGATCACTTTGTATGTTTGATTAAGTGACATATATTTCATACACGTGAGGCCTGATAATGTTGCACAGAACAGAAATGGCACATGTTAGCAAATAAGAGAAGGTCAAATAACTGTGAGGGTCTGAATTTACAGTCTATGTTCCATATACTGTCTGTCCTGATGAGAAAGAGCAGTTATCGTTCATCAAAACATCTACTATGACTCACTGACTTTAGAAAAGAGAAAATTAGCTTGACTTTAAAAATGCATGGAGAAGTCTGGAATGGATGGATTTTCAAGAAATGCATATGTCTGGTTACTTTGCAAAATAATCGAAATCAGCTATAACTACAGTTCCTGGAACAAAGACTGCACTTTCTTTAAAAACAAGATCACTTTCTTTCTTTACCTCATATTGAGATCAGGCCTTTTGATCTGTTGATGGTCAAATCCTGTAAACAAAGGTTAATAAACCAGTCTAGTTTCAGGGAGCCTGGTCACATCAAAAATGGTATAGAAAATGAAATCAGTAACAAAAAATAAAATGCCAGTATGTGCATGTATTTTCTACAGTGAATAGTGACAAGGTGATATTGTGCCCATGTGTAGAGTTTGTAGTTTTATATTTTTGTTAAAGCTCCTGTGAGGAACTTTCTCTTGGTGTTGATTTTGACTCCCCCAAGGACAAAGTGACACCTCTTTTACCTTTTTGTAAGTTGGCAAGAGAGGTCAAAGCTCATATTCATTTTTTGCTGACAGGTGCCCCTGTCATTCTGAACAAATTCCTGCCTCATCTCAGATATACTGGACCAATCACAATCCTTTATTTAGAAATGGGGCGGGTTCTATGAGAAGACCACACAGGGTGCTGTTTCCACCTTATCATAAACAACAAAAATGTGTAGCTTCTTCTGCAGGGAGATCCGGTAAATCTGCTTTTGTGGCCTTTTAAAACAAACAGGTTAATGTATTATTACTTAAACAATAATTAATAACTGCTCTTATAGTGTTCATTGGTAAGAAATATGTGTTTGCTATACTGCCAACAGGATTTGGTTAAAGTTTAAATTCAACTAGCCTGGCTAGTTTGTGTTGCTCTGGTTAGTTGTAGGTCTGTCCAATCACTTCCAAAAAGCACTGCTTCATGCAGTCCTTGCAATAATGTAGTATTGTTCATGTTCTCTTTGTGCCCTTTGAGCCAGGACTTCACACTTGTAAAGTGATCATTACTTTGACAAGGCAAGGACAGAAAATTCCGTGTCAGCAAAAACAAAAACAGGTGACACGGTGGCTTCACATGGCACCACCTGGGCAATACTGTTTACTCCGGTCTATGAGTTGCCCAGAGAATCTGGTACAGAGAGGGCAGAACAATCTTTCAGCAGCAGAAGTTACAATGGGTGAGAAAAAGTCACCAACCGTGACAAGTTTTGAAACACTTCACAGGAGAAGTGAAACCTTTGGGCAACTGGTGGTTTTTCAGGAAACTGTTCTATGGTGTTTACATAATAACACCTGGATGTCTGTGCAGTATATCTTGACAGTCCATCCAATAATGTCACTATTTCACTGGAAACCATAAATTCCTCCTGCATAGTAGGTTTTGAAAGCCCCCTGGTTTGGAGTGAAATCAGAAAATAGTGTTGCTTTGGACAGAATGATTTATATTTTGTTATTTGTTACTTATTTTGAGTTGTTTGCAGATGTGATTTATGGCTGAAACAGGATATGTTTGCTGCTGCTGTTTATTTTGGCACGGATATTTGAGTCTCATGAGACTTTACTCTTGAAAAACTAAAAATAATAACAAAATCTTAAAAATAAGTGTTTTTATCACTTGGTTAGCACTTGTTGGCCATGATCATAAAGTAAAAGGCCTTGAAACCGTCAGCTCAGAAGATGTATGTCTCTTTTTAGTGGTTCAAAAGATCAAGAGTCAAAGGGGCCGATGGGCCAATCATAACGACTCTTTGTTGTTTGTTGTTTATTGTCCTGAAGTTATTCAGATCACAGCTGAGCCACTAACCAGACTCTTACCCTCCATAACCCTTGCGTGCCACTTTCTGACCAAGCTATAGCATAAACCACACTCTGCCCTTCAGACTCTCAAATTACAGCCTGTAATTTGTGCCTCTACGGAAAAAAATAAAGCTATAAGTAGTTCAGCTGCATGCCTCATCCCTTTGTTCTATTGTATCAGTCATTCATTACTCTTGTGTGTTTTTCATTCATTCTATTGTATAAAATCAGAGGAAGGTGCACCTGGCTTCTGTGCCTCTGATGCTATTGTTGCGTTGGTGTTTTTTTTTTTTTGCATGTGTGCCTTTGTGTGTTTGTTTAGTGTGATCTTCCAGCTCCCAGCAGGTGTGTAAATGGAATGATAAACAGAATAATAATGTTGGGCTGGGATGCAGACGGTGTTGGCACAGTGCTGTCCTAATGGCCCTTATTTTGGCGTGTATGTTTCGATGTAGTGGTGCTCTCTGTTTGCCTCAAGCTGAGCTGCATCATGACCGCAGTGTAATGAAAGAGAAAGTTGGCAGCTAGTTTCATGATGTTCAGACAGTTCCCTTAACAGCTGAAGCCTGAGAGGAGCCACTGATGGGCAGATGTTCCTGGGACTCTTCATTAAACAAAGCTCTCAGGGATCCAGCGTGTGAGACAGCCAGAATCCAGGCATGTATAGATTATTATCAAATCAATACAATACATGCTTCCTAAATATAATGTTAAAATCGAATCTTATCTAAACTTTCAGCTGGTAAAATCATTACATGTCAAATTTTCACTTTTAGGTTGCATTTTATTTTACACGTTAAGCAGAGTTTCAGGAAAAGCAGACTCCAGTAATTGTATGAGAATTAGAAATAGACAGAAGTCTACAGTTCTTTAAGTTTGATTCATCAAAGAACCATCCGTCAACCTCAATCTCTTACAAACACAAATATGAATGGACTGTAACTTTATCTTAAATCAAGTGTCAAGTGTCAAACTATACAGCCTCTAGAGGGCTTTGTTACTTGAATGTAAACAAATTGGGGCACTTGCAGAAACAACACATGCCATTTTTAGTAAGGAGAACGTCACAAAATGTTTCAACTTGAACAAAAATCTGGTTAAAAATAGTGAATGATGGCACACATTGCTAAAATAGGTTAAAAAGGTGTATCATCAGGATAGGCAGATATGGAAATTTCTGCTTATGGCTGATACGGTGACCCATTACTTATACCCACGATGACAGCTTATGCGTGCAAACAAGCGTCAACATGTTGGCTATATGTAAGGATTTTGAAATGTGGGAGACAGACAGCAAAAGAGCTATCTGCAATGCTTGTATATTACAGGTGATGCAAGGGAAAATAAAAACAACTAATTTAATAGTGCATCTCAAGATATGACATCCTGAACAGCAACAAGAGTTTCTGAAAAGAAGGAAAAAATGTTAGCCAAATCATGTCCGCAGCCTCAACTCTAGTCATTCAACAAAGCTGAGAAATACAGCAGCAGCAGCCACGTTTCTGAATGTCTTCTGTATATTTGAAAGTGAATGCAGTTATCATTTATATAGAGTCCAGCACTGAACCAACTCTATAAGCCCTGATACTGATACCGATATCTGGGCTTTGGTATGGGCCATAACCAGTATTAAATTAACAACCTAAATACCTCAGTGTGAGAATCAGCATGGGAATGATGCTTTATCAAGCTCTCAATGCAGCAGTGCAGTGGTCAGGAGTTTAAACTCCTATTTAAAAAACTGCAATGAAATGAGAAAAGAAAATGAAATGTAAACATTAAATCACAATTGTGTCGCCAAGTAGTGCAAACAAACTGACATGCACTTTATTTAATGGACTATGCCACTTATACATTTCCTTGATGACAGTTGAAACGAGTCATTGGTGTGTGATCTGTGGAAATTTTTAGCTTGTAGCACTGCACTGTGTCTAACCAGTGTACTCTCAAATGGAAAATGTCAGAGAGCTCCTGACAGCTCTTCACAGTAACATCTTTAAAATCCTGAGTTAAATGTTTGCGCACTTTCTTTTAGGCAAAGAGGTGTCGGAAAAATATTAACGTGGTGGTGAACTGTACCTGGGTTCCAGGATTTCAATCAGATGGCAACGTTAACTGCTTCATTTCAGAACTCATTGCATTCTTTGTCATGATGATACTTACTTGATTGAAGTGGTTGTGTTACATTTCCCTGTGTGTAAACCTACTTTGCAGTAAACTTGGTTCTGTTATACCAACAACACAGAGTGACGGCATCAGACAAACAAAATGCGACTATATTTGACCTGAACTTCAAATTCAAGGTCTCAGGAAGGGAGTAAGTGCTTACAAAAAGACAAGACATGCAGGAAACCTACAGGGAACACAACAAAATAACCCAAAATTGCTCATGCGTATATGACATTTTGCATGTGACAGCCAAAGGTTAACTCTTACAAACGTCTGGACTGCTTTCATCCCTTTGAAAATGTTACCATGAGATTTCGGACACATGACTAGTACAGTGTGTCACATGCTGTGTGAAGTATTACTGTTCTCTTCAGTTAACAGATGGCATTTTTTTTAGCCTGTGCATTAACCTGCAGGTTAACATGGCTCTTTACCTCCTCTGGTCACCTTGGACTCACCTCAAAACATGCGGCTCCCTCCCCCTCCTCCATGCTTCCCTTCTTTTTCCACCTCATCTCCCCTCCTCATCCAGACCTCTTTTTCTCGCTCAAAAGATTCCAGCCAATCAGTCTCGCCGCCATTATTTCTTACCAAAGTCCTCATCTACGGTTCCTCCCCAATCGGGGTGGGGGTTGGGGGGCACTTTACCTCTTTATGATGTTTCATAATCTGACGCTACACAGAGACAAAAATAATTTTTCATGAGGAATTGTAAGCAGGGATTAGTCCAATCAAACAATGTACTACATTTGTTGTGTAATGATCTTTAATTTTAATGAGAGTGGGGCTACATCTGTAAGGGGAAACAAAAGTCATCATTAGTTACAAATACTGCATTAAATCCAAGAGAGGGGCTGCAGAAGGACTAGCTGATCTCAAGAGCACTGCACAAACACACACACATTTTCAGTGTAAGAGGACTTCTGAGTGTTCTCAAGGAGGTGGCATTTAAGTGTGGCCACTGAGGTGCAGAGCATCTATCATTGAAACAAAGTGCAGGCTGAAATCAACTGTGTTCTCCTTCTGCAGCACTCAGCTCTCCTCTTCACCGTGTCCTTTTCCTTCACTGTTCAGATCTCACTTGGACAAACAATAACCAGCGTTTGGTCTATAAGTTACCCTTTTCATTCAATCAGACTACAAAGGTTTGTGTGCCAGTGTGTGCACAGTGTCGTTTGTCCCTTGCTTAGGTTAAAACAGCTGCCTTTGACTTGAGGCTAAGCCGAGCTGCAGTAAATTGGATTTCATGCTCAGTCCTTCACAGTAGCAGTATGCGACACTAAGACAGAGCCATCTCCCCCCCTGCAATCACGACAAAGTTAGCACTGTGTTTCATCAAAGGTTAACACAGTTCCATTAAATTTACCCCCCATGGGCATGAGCTGATGTAACAAAACATTGAGGGAGTTTATATAGCCGATCTTACAGCTGGTTATTGTGTCAGCTACTCCAAAAATGTGGGAGCTCAGCATTCCTGCCACAGAACAGCAAACAGAAGTCATGAAGCATTTAAACAGACGACAATCATAGGCATAGAAATTGTGTCATCTGCCACCAAGTGTTGTATCACCTCCTTTTCATGTCGCCTTGCAGAAAAGGCGACCGACACAGCAGATCCAGTGGTTTTCAGGGTTACAGTGTTGTCCCTCTTTGCTGCAGTTACAGCAGGTGGGGGGTTTTGTCAGGGGGAGGCATGCTAATCTACCACTGAAGCTCATTTCAGAGTCTTTTGTGCAGACTATGTAGATGCAGATGTGAGGCAGCTGTCATCAAATGCTGCGTTGGTCAGGAACTTTGTCTTTTTGATTTTTACCATTTCTCTCCCTTTAATTTTGGTGGATAAATTCAGATCTTCATCCTCTAGTCAGACTTGATTCTGTCATCTCCTGGTCCCGTCATGGAGCACAAAGACAAGGGCGGGCACTGAATACAGAGAGGCTCAAGCAACCTCACTGACATTGACATTACCTCTGTGATCATTAAACCTAAATTGGCTTAATGAATTGCCAATTTGAGAGGCCTTAGTCACAGCATATTGGTGCGTGCATGCCGATGTGTGCACACGTCTGGGTTTGTGAAATCTACTGTGACGATAAGATTCTGTTCCTGGTTGTCGCCCCCCCCCCCCCAGCTCTCCTGCATCTCTTCATTTCTGTCCAACTACCTCTCCCTCACATTTCATGCAAAAATTCAATAAGCTATTACACAGGCATTGATCTTTTTCTCACCCAAACATTTGCATTAGAAAAAAAAGGCAATAAGAGGGGCTGGGTGAGAAGGAGCTGTCTGTTCATTTTAGTGGGGAGAAAGAGCAATAGACAGAGCAGCCTGGATTTATAGAGTTTGGCAGCACTTTAACACTTTAACGCTCCTCAGAATGTGTCCAATCAATGCGCTCCCTCCCTGCGTGGCCGCTGTGGAAGAGACGCAGCGCTCTCTTATCTGATGTCATTGTAAATCACTCAGGGGGAGGGTAGGTCAGGGGATGCTGTCGCTACACTCGCACCATATCCAGGTGCTGTGAAATGGTAATGAATATCACTAAACCACTAAATACATCACTCTACTGTGAGTGTTTCCACAGTGAATTCAGATTTATAAGAAACAGAAGACTTGCTTTGACCTTTAAATTGTAATGTGGCGTAAAATGAGCTAGGGATTTACCGGGAGCGTATCAGGAATATGCTTCACTAACCAAAGGGGAAACACAATGATGATACCTCTGAGCCAATCCATAAAGCTTAACCGTTATTGTCTCTCTGCGTGCTTTGTTAACCACATGTTTAATTACCTTCGAGACATCCCCCTCTATGTATTTTAGTTTCTGACACAGTAACTAGAAGAAAAACGAACCCACACACTTCTGGGACTAATGAAGGAGTGCGGTGATCTTTTGTATTTTTCTTCACCAAATCCCCAGAGAGGATACAAAACCATTAATGAACACCAAACGAGAGTCCGTGAAGCCTGATATATCTAATTAATGTACCATTAAGCTCCACTCATGCCCATACACTGCACTCAAAAAAAGGAACATGGGTGTCTGTTTTATCAACATGAGTATAACATTTAGCTTCTATTATATTAATTCATGTTTAGTGGTTCAACATTTTTAATTCATGTAGTTTTAACACGGCATGCAAAATCCTTAAAACTACAAGATTGCTTTAAGTCCACACAACCTTAAGGGTTTAGGTAGTTAGTAATCCCATCTGCAATACCTCTCCAGAGCAGAAGGTGGCAGTAATGTGCGACATCTACGGTGGAGAAATGTCTTAATCAGTAAGCACTTATTTCAAAGGCTACCAAGTCAAGATCTATATTTTTTGTTTTTCATTGTTTGCCTTCTCTGGGGAACAGAGTTCTATTCCAACAAACCCAGTCTGTTGTGTGGTCTTTTTCCAAACTTGACACCAACTGGAGGTAAACTAAGTTGGCACGTTTAAACTGCTAAATGTAAACATTCTTGATATGTCAAAAACTCAATAATTACTATTTTAGAGTTTATTTTCACATGATAAAAAGGTTTGCCTCACAGTTAAAATCATTTCTGATGATTGAATATACGGGCTGCATGGTGCTGCAGTGGGTAGCGCTGTTGCCTCAAAGTTAGAAGGTTCTGGGTTCAAGTCAGGTGCCTTTCTGTGTGGAGTTTGTATGTTCTCCTTGTGCATGCATTGGTTCTCTCCGGGTACTCCGGTTTCCCCACACAGTCCAAAAACATGCTCACCAGGTTAATTGGTCCGTCTTAATTGTCCGTTGGTGTGTGTGTGTGTGCATGAATAGTTGTCTGCCTTCCGCCCGAAGTCAGCTCCCCGCAACCCTGAACAGGCTAAGCGGTCAAGATAATGGATGGATTGAACTTTAGTTTTGTTCAGTCAGCATGATTAATTAGTGTTATTGTACCATTCAAAATTAAGTTGGACCCAAACATTGCAAAGTAATGTTAACGTTAATACTTTATGTTTTCAACCATTGTGTCTCGCTAAATGAAAGCATTTTAATTAGGTGGACATTCTTTGAGTTTACAAAAAAAACCTAGGTGAGATATACTGTGGCACAAGGTGACATGGTCCTTGTATAAGCATTATACTGTCGACAACTGATGGGGCAACTGTAGCATCACTCATTGGGTTGTTGATTTCATTTTCCAAAGCCTCCAGTTGTGGTTGCCGGCATGTTGGTTTTCTGAAGCCAGAATGACTATATTTACACCTGAGGATGGTGTGGGAAAGGAGGTGAGGGGAAAATACAAATGTATCAAGTATGGCATTCTGTGCCTTTGGCTAATTAGCTGAGCTAGCTAACCATTGGGATGTTAGATGTTGTTTGTGATGAAAACAGACCTCTGTTGTTTTATTAGCAGACCGAAGGGACTAAGAGTTCATAGCAGATGAACAGCATAAATCCAGTAACATAACCAGTCTTCTCATCACTGTGGCCCCATGGTCTTCTCTGGGGGGAAAAGTCAACAACAAAAAAACAACAACAGAACTCATAATTATAATCCAATATTATAACTAATGTAAAATAAAAAAAAATTAAAAACAACTTATTAAATGGTCATTTTGTTCAGTGAGCAGAAAACAACCCATGACCTGTCTCGTGTTTGTTAGAAGAAATCCACCATAGGACTGACAACAGGACCAACAGATCCAGTGCTTAGATTAGCTGAGATGACACCTAGCAAAATATAATTCTTTGATATGATTGTAAAGATAAGGTTTTAGAAAATCTGATTCCTTATATAGTAAATACAAAAAGAAAATTAGCTATAGGGACCAAAATCCCTTTTGCACCAGACTATACACATGCTTGTGCTGCTGTAAAACTGTGCTTTTTCATTTTCATTTTTCATTTGGAGCCCAATGAGGATTGACACGCTGTTGGCACCAGCCTAATGTGGCCACTTATAGTACTGCAGTTTTGAGCACCTATGGGGTTGCTTTATTTCTCAGGCCTGGACACTGATGCTTGGTTTTCCGTCAGTTCCACATACATTGGCCCCATTTGTACTTCTGGATACAAACATTTATTCATGTACAGCTGAAACTAGTCCACAACGAACTCACAATATACTGCTGTTTGACCAAGGTTTTCTACAAGCCATAGTGCCAAGCTGACCCAGGGCAATCATGTAACTTTTCGAAAAAGAGGAGTACTTATTACTGACCCCTTTTTTTTTACATTGTTCATGAAATCATATTATACGTATATACAGTGCCTATTTCTGGATTGCCTTGTCTTGCTGTTGCATATATTTACTTATTTATGCTATCTTGTATAGTGTGTTCAGTCATTCCTTTGTGTTCATATGTAGGTGAGGACTAAAGTGTGTTATTATGGCTGTTACTTTGCACCACACAAACCTTGCTGTGGTTTCTTTGGAGAGGTGATAATGGCGGCCATGTGAGCTGTGGCATTCATGGCATGACTGAACGACATTTAAAGCATGACCTGCACTTACTCCCTCTTGTGCAGCTGATGATGCAAAATTAGCCAGACAAAAATGACAACAGTTACAGCTGAGCTTCAGTTGTCACAGCTTCACAAGTACTGAAACATACTTTGGAGAAATGCCAGAAGGAGAGACTTTCCCCTCCATCTATTTTTGATCCTGACAGCACATTCTTGACGTCTCCCCTGCTGTCAGTGAAAGGAGAATTATCTGCCTTTACCAAAATAGCTTTTCTTCCCTTCATTTTACAAGTGACCAGTTTTCTTTTCAAATGTAACAAAATTGGTAAGTAGTCATCACAAAGCAGCAGCAATAAAGGATGATGATTGCATATAATCTCAGGAGAAAAGATTATACAAATTCTCTCTGCGCAGCCAGATAGGGCCTGAAGCAGCCTGCTGGTGTATGCAGCAGAAAATAATAAGTACGGGAAGGAGAAGTGGAAAAGAAGAGCGCATAACAGAAAGAGGATGAGGAGAAGCAGGAACAAAACAGCTAGAAGGACTGGTATGGGGAGAAGTACAGATTGGGGAGACAGAGGCAGGCAGACAGAATAAGGGACCATGAAATGGGGATAGAACACAGTGCTTGGATAGAGAGAGACAGAGGGAGAAATGGAAAAAAGGCGGATATCTGCAGCACCCCAGCTGCAAGGCTTAAGGAGCTTAGCCCTCCTGCCCATCACGGAAGACTCCTCAAGTGCAGGCATTCACTGCTGCTGAGCTACGACTGAGAGAAAAGTGAGCAAGAGAGAGGACAGGTGGTGGTGTGCTGGGCTTTAGTAAGAGGGTAAATGAAGCAGAGATGAGGGTGTAGATCTTAAAATGTGAATTAGATTTATTTAAACAGTGATATAACTCTTTTGATGGACAAAGTGATACCGATCTTAAACATAGCAGATTTATTTTGGGGTATACTTTGAGAATATGTGTTTTGTTGCCAAGTAATAGATGAGAAGCTCAATACCAATCGCATGTCTGTAATGTAGTTACAGATCTGCAATAAGTACAGCATAGTCTCAGATATCTGTGAAAAGAACACAACATAATTGCACTTGTCCATCATTGTGGTGTGGGCACACTGTGTATTAAGAGTAAGTGCCTGCGTCACAGAAAGTACACCAATGGAAAGTTAAGTAGCATCCATCTTGTAGTGGGTGAAACCTTGAGAAAGTCAGGTGATTGAGTTTGCATCAAACAAATGCAAACCTTTAAACCTCAACCTGAAACAAACAGTGATGTTTCACTATGCTGACAGTGTGTTAAAAATGTTTTCTTAATTGCCAAATAATGCTTTGCAATGGTGTTGATTCCAGCATCAGATTTTGAACACACTATGTAATACAACAGAGTCACAGTCGTGTTAAGTGTTTCTGTTTTACAACTAAGCTGGCAAGCTTAGTAAAGCTGAGAGTCTGTAAATTTGGGCAAAGAGCTTGCCTGACTCTGTCCAAAAGTAATAAAGCGTATAGCAGCACATCTAAACTCTCCAAACTAGGCACTTATAACTTCTACTTTTATCCAGTTTGAAAGAAAAGTAAAAAAATAACACATTCTGGTTATGTACCGGGCCCAAAGGGATGGGCCCTAAGTGGCTGCTGGTGGAAGCTCTATATTTACAGAACACATTATCTGATGTATGCGTTTTCCCCGAAAAATGTCTGACTGGATAGATGTTAGTACTCACAGACCATGTGCAATGATTTCGCCATTTTTTTCTATAATTTCTCTCTGTGTGTATCTTCTACAGGAAGTGTAAACCGACCGGGGCCGGTCCCTGCCTTCCTCAGGAGCCCACCTGTCATCCCATCCCCGCTGGATATGAAGCACTTCCTCCAGTTCCCCCTGGAGTCGCCTCACCCGGCCAGCATTGGCCTCTTCCACAACTTTAACACAGTGAGTGCTCACAGGCACAGGCATACCGGTACAGGAGCAAAGTTTGTGCACACATGGGGTCTGGGATTTGTTATCCTCTTGTTTCACATAAAAGGAGACAGAGCCTTGGATTCAGTCGTAGTTCTGAAGCATTGCCTCCTGTGTGAATACAAGTGATAGAGCGCTGAGGATTTATACCATATAATCTGAAATGATGAGGTGACAGCTGTTTACTTTTTATTCAGCAGAGTGAGTTTCAGCATAATTGAGAAAATGCCCAGTGGAGTGTTTTACTGCAATAAAATGAGTAACAGCTAATCAATTGTGTAAGAGGTACAGGCTGTGTTCTCTACAGTCAGCATTTTCTGAGGCTCCTGCTCATTTCCAGATTGGGTTTCATGTGAAGGTCAGGGTGGCGACAAACAGGGATTCACGTGCCTCACACACGTACACACTCAAACTCACACTCACACATACACACACATTACCGCCCAGCTCATCATCATGCACTCAGGCAAAATGACCTGTCCACAGGTTCATGATTCATTCTGCTTCAGTGAGGACATGGTGTGTGGCCACTTATGCCGGTGCACCTCTGTTCAAATCCCTCGTTGTCTGCACATTTAACTCAAGCAAGTATAGACCTGTTTACGGCCGACTTCATCAAAAATATGCATAAACATCTTGGCAACGGTAGCAGCAATTTGGTCCATTCATCCTGAAGAGTATGCAAGCCTTCAACAATGAATTAAAAGTGTTACCAGCATCAAAATGTCTGACTATTGTGTGGTTGCTTGATTTATATTGCTCTAACAAGAATCTAAAAGCATTTGAGAGAGATTACAGTATCTGCTGTAACATCAAGCTGTTGTAACAGACCCAACAACAGGCCGAAAGTCTCCACTTAACAGGATCACCCTTTTAACCAAAACACTGGTGGCGTTTGCGGCTACCTGCTCTTAAACGTGACATGACTTTAAATAATAGCAATAACTGAATTTTTGCAACCAATTACCACTGTGTGTAGTCAATGAAAAAGTTAGTTCAAGTGCTGGTGATATCTAAGTTACAGGGAAAAGATAATTGGGAATCGGTATGGAGAGGCAAGTAATAAGCACTGTATCATTAGTCAAATAATTTTGCAAGTTAGCTATCCAACAACACAAAATGATAACTTCTTACCATGCAGGTCTTAGTCGCTGCTGTGACCAGAGCTGATGATGTATTTGTTTTTGTTTTTGTCAGCCAATTTTGCCAGTAACATTCCAGAACATTCCAGCTGTATAGAACAACTAACAGACATTACCTCTGAATAGCCATGCATGCCTAATGCGTCACCACTAACCTGCTGAGAGGGAGAGGGACTCTCTGTGAAGCTATGGAGCAGTCCAAACATTTCACTGTATGTTTATTTGCTGTCATAGTGTCCTATCATATCATGTCCTGTGAGGGTCAGAGAAAAGACGTTCATTTTCAATGTTGTTTCAACATTCATTTACAATCAGCACAAGCAACAGAGTCTCCACCGTCCCTCCTGTCACTCTGGGGTGTAAATGTATCTGGACTTCATCCTGATCAACTTGTATATTACATACCGTGGATTCATTTACATATATTAAGCTTTGGTGGATAGTTAATCCTCTTTCTGCTAGTAGTGTACAGGTCTCACTCTTCTAATCGTCCAAGTTCATTCTTTTAAAATTAACTGAAAAGTGTTTTCCTGTAAACTTGACAGCCTGACAACATTTAAGTCTTAATGTTTTCCTGTGCCACTATGTCAACCTGTAAATGTGACATGTGGCACTGGGTAAAAGTGAAAGAAAATCAGGTACTTCTCAGCACTGTGATGGGTGTATGTTGGCATGAAAAAGTGTAGACCCTGAATATATGATGATCCAACTTTTTCACATGTAGGCTATCAAAAAAAAACCTGTATATACTCTATGTGTTCTTGTATTATAACCAATATGGTCATTTTATATTTGGCATTTTTTTCTCATTGGACATTTTGTCTGATAATTTCTTTATCGGCCAGATAACTGCACAATCAACCGGCTAAAATCTAGTACACAAGCTGGATTTCTCAATTATACCTGTATATATCTGGCCACTGAATATTCGCTATATCTTCTCCTCACTTTCCAATATCACACAGATCTGGAAGTCTTTTGTCTAAGTCAGGTTGTTTAAGTAGCATTCACAATATTTGGGGGTTATACTCCTCATGTAGCTCAACAAACTATTGTAATCCCCCAAACTGCAAGTGCATACTGTTCATACATCATTAATGTTCCCAAATTGTAAAAGGGTCTACACAACACTGCTGTCATCCAGTGGCAGACACCTGCCGACGCTTGATTCAAACACAGTCATGTTTCAGGCAGGGTCAAGTCTTTCTGCATAGATTGGAGTTCTGACAGTTATATTGAGAGCTTGTATCAGATCTGACTCAGGATTACAGAAAGTTTTTAGACAATTAAGATTCCCAGGAGTGTACAGCAGGTCTCAACTTCCTGCATCGAGACAAGTGCTGCACACTGAAGCATGGTGTGTGCAAAGGGAGACAATGAGCCTGTCAGCATAAAATTCTGTAACACTCCAGAGGAAAATAACTTTTCATTTATGTGCATTTTATTAGCCTTGGGGTCAGTCTGGGAGAGGGATTTAACCTAAAAGTTAGAACTCTAAAGATTGTCATCACACCCAAGCCAACTGGGGTATCATTAATGGTCTTTTGTTCTGAGCACCAACTATTATCATTTCCATTTTGTCTTTTAACCAGAGAAGTAGTTTGAGCTGTTGCTACTCTACTAATTATAACCACATCATTTTCCTACACTGTTTAAAGTACATAAATATTACCATACATGACTTTATACACTGTCAATTTAAAGAATATCCTGGTAATGATGAAGCTCAGAGAAATCAAAGGGTTGATACGTTTAGAATAACATTTACAATCCTGGGCTTATTCTTTGGTTTGTTTTTCAGTCTGAATAACAAATCCTGAATTAACAGATGGAGTTGAGAACTACTTTTATCAAATCTCTCAACTCTGACATGTGTCTGAAAAGTTTTTTTTAAGTCAGCCTATATGCTAAAAAAAAAATGGCACACATAGTGTTAGCCGGAAGACAAATGTAGACAGATGTAAACACATTTTTAGGTGTTACTGGTAGAATAACACATTTCAAAAGAGAGGTGAATTGGACACCTGAACAGAGACATGAGCAAAAAACAACAGGGTAGTCTATAAATATGTCTAACATTGCATTCAAACAGGGTTTGGGTTTTCAGACCAATTATACTATATTCCCTCATGCCTGGGGCTTGGGAGTGTAAACAGCCTCTCATTTGGCAGCATGCATTCACAGTCTGAGCAGGAGATGACAGGCTGAGTAAAACCGCAGTGTGCTTTTGGCTGCTTAATGAAGGCAACACCCAGCGCTGTGATTCTTGACGTCTGCCAATAGGTCAGAGAGCTCACATGAATCCATTCAAGTCATTTCTAAACAAGGTACTAAACATTTATTACATAACGTCACATGGTGGGAATCTAGCTTTGGTGGTATTTGTAAGAAAAGGCTGGAGCCCAATGTTTACCAATGTGAATTTGAAACAGAGTTTAAAATATATGATTAATAGGTATGACAATTTGGTTTCACTTTGTTTTAGCTGTTACACCCCACTCTCACTGCCAAAGATGTGGGAAATTACTATAAGGAAAATGATGGGGCGATAGGGTTGTTTTCCTTTGAAGGTAGCTCACCAAATGTTTACCTGTGTAGGATGAACTTAATTTACTCTATAACAAGATATGAACTAGGGATGGGCATTTCAAGCCAAAATACTATTCGATAATCATTGGCATCTATAATAATCCTTCACAGGAGGTAAGACTTAGAAACGGAGCAAATTGGAACAACTCTTCTTTTGTTATTTCATGCAGTTAGCATTTTTCTTCCTCTGTTACTTAATGCGGTTAGCAAGCAGCTTTAAGATGCTCTATAGCCACTGTCTGATGGGAATACCATATAACAACCAGACACCGGTGAAAACAATGAAAATTTGTTCATTTAAAATGAGAAAATATTCGCATTAACTCTTCGATTAGTGAAGGAATATTCGAACATTCGAAAACCTTGTCCCTTCCCTAATATAAACTGTTCAACCAACTATGTCCTATTACTTACTAATAAACTATTCCCTCGTAAGGCTAGTATAAATGTTTACAAAAACTTTGTGAAAACACAAATATTGGCCACTTTAGATTAATATTAAATATGGAAAGTTTTGTCACTTAGGGACCCTTTAACATGTTTTATAGATGTCAACAAAACATGTTAGTTAGGCAAAAGGCGGTACAATAAATCTTAAACTCTAAATCTTAATTGTGCATATTAGACTTTTATGGTAACTCTTAAACATTTTACTCTTTTACCTATGTGGGCCCACACTCACCCACAGACATACGCACACACACACACACACACACACACACACACACATACACACACACATTAACAAAACGTCACAGGCCTGGTAGATGCTCGTGCGTGTTTCTGTTAGGATCGTAACAGAAACAAAAACAGTCACCTACTGTTAGGCTCCGGGAGTCCCCTCCTCGAGAAGCAAAGGTGCAGGGCAGCAAACTCACAGCTTAGCCTGAGCTGTGAGTTTTCTTCATCTTGCTTCGTCATCATCAGTGGACGGATCTGACCGCCTCTGTTGACCAATGAAAATAATACAGTAATATTGCGCGCCTAGATATTGCGTAGGCATTACCTAACTGCATTTAACAATACCATCCATCCATCCATTATCTTGACCGCTTATCCCATTAGGGGTCACGGGGGGCTGGAGCCTATCCCAGCTGGCTTTGGGCGGAAGGCAGGGTACACCCTGGACAGGTCTCCAACCTATCACAGGGCTAACACAGAGAGACAGACAAACATTCATGCACACACTCACACCTACGGGCAATTTAGAGTGACCAATCAACCTGAGCATGTTTTTGGACTGTGGGAGGAAGCCGGAGTACCCGGAGAGAACCCACGCATGCACGGGGAGAACATGCAAACTCCACGCAGAAAGGCACCCGCCCGGCCGGGGATTCGAACCAGAAACCTTCTAGCTGTGAGGCAACAGCGCTACCCACTGCACCACCGTGCAGCCCCATTTAATAATACATTTATATTATTTGTTGACAAAAAATACCCATACTTATATTTATCCAAAGGGGCATCATTCCATGGTAATCTAATGATACACGTTTTCTTCTTCAAGGTTGGTACATAGGTTGAGGAGTGTGCAAGTTTCAGTGTTGGTGTGTAAAAATTGCGTAAAAACTATAAAAAGTACTAATCTTTATTCTTTTCCAGCTGATATGAATTTTTCTCAAGCAGGTAGTTTGAAAGTTGAGACTCAACATTTTCAAGTTCATGTTTTTTCTTCCAGGTCAGCTAATTTAGTCTAAAATAAAAAACTTTTATCTAAGTTTATATAAATTGAACAATATTTTTTATTGGATACGTTCTCAGATAAAAGAGAAAAAAAAAAAACAATTATCAAGAATAATAATTTTCTTCAAAATGTTAGACGCTAGTACAAGTCCAACTGAAAAGAGATAATGAAATAATCAACTAAACAAGCCTAAACTTTTTCACAACCATGTAGTATAGTACACATGCAGGTCGAATTTGTTGTAGTCTCCCTCTTGGATCACTGTCTTCTTCTGCATGATTCATGTCGCTACAAACACAATCTTAACCATATTTAAAATTATTCAAACTTAAATATTTTTCCATGTGATAAAGAAGTAAGAGTAAGTAAGCACTTTAAGTGTGTGATTTTAAAAAAATGAGTGAGACTCTGTCTTCAGGTTTAGCATCTGTGCAGTGCACCTCATGTGTGTAATGTGACACAGAGAGAGACCCTGCTGCTCTGCTAATGAGCGGCAACACTGAGAACTCAGAGGAATATCTTAAAAATGTAATGTTGCCTTACTCATAATGTCATTATGCAGTGGATTTACATGTGACAGACATACAGTTTGTTTAGCCTCTCATCTACATCAGAGTGCTGGGTCTGCACATTATAAACAACAACATATAACTGTAACTGATAGGATGTGCTAATACAAAATCACACTGGATTGGCAGATCGTACACAAGTTCTCATCCTTCACAAACTAATATCCCCCTATCTGACACCCCTACATTGGATTGAAGAAATAGAACATCTAATTAAACCGATTTTTTATTGTATTGTAAAATCCTTATTCAGTAGAATTAAAATCATCAGGTCTTTGTTTTAAATAGCTAATGATAGGTTTGTATGTGAAATCATACATATGTGTTATGTTTAACGATTTTAACTGTATTATCATTTTAATATGTTCCTGCATTACAATTACTCAGTGTACTCATCATGGCAAATGTGAAACCACATGCCCCACGGCCAAATGAGATTGTTTTTCTTGTAGCAGAGACTCACTGCTCCTACAGTAATTAGCTGAATCGTGTCTAATGCACATTTCATCTTTCATCAAGGATCTCTGTAGGAGACATCTCTAATGTTTTAAGCATTAGTCTGAAATGATGTTGTGAAAAGCTGAGGTTTTATAGCATTCTAACAAAGTACACATTTTCAGAAAAAGGGAGTCTGTAATTAGGCCCTTCTAACCCCAGCATGAATTAAAGCGTTTGAAGAGCACCCAAGAACTCAGGCACAGACAGCGTCACCAGCTGCTGCAGAGAAAACACACACCCTCCTTTCCACATCAATCAATGTTCCTTCTTCAATTCACTTCTCTACGCTCTTTTTATCTGCAGGCCTTCCCCTTCAGCATCCCTCTCTTGTCATTTATCGGCATTTCTCCTTCAGCACCTGTCTCTGTCATCTACATTCACAGAGCTGCGGTTAGGGGAATCAGAGACACTACCCTCTGAGCTCTTCCTGTGTTGCAGAATCGTTGATATGACCTCTGGATTGTCTCTCCTCAGATGGACCCTGTCCAGAAAGCTGTGATGACGCACACGTTTGGGCCACCTATGGTGAAGACAAAGCGGCCAATCATTTCCTGCAACGTGTGTCAAATACGCTTCAACTCTGAGGTATGAAACCTAAAAGGGCTCAATGTTGGGATTGCTTTTAACAGCAATGTGCTATTAACTATTCACTAAAGCCACTCCAGAGACAAGAATAATCTGATCACAGCTTGTTACTGAGAACAACAGGCCTGTCAGGCTCTGGATTTCTAACAGTGCTAAAGCACTGTGAGTAGAGCAATAAAAGTGATACCTGGAATTTCATTTAGGAGATTTGTGTCTTATTTTGTAATTAGATTTAAGAGTTGGTTTATCTACTTGAATGTTAGCTGCAAACTTAAGCATGTTTTGCTATTGAACTTACAATTTCTACTTACAGCAGTAAGTAACCATGAATGTAAGACCTCATTTTTTGGACAAATTATATATATAAATATAATTATGATATAAATCTGTTCCCCCAAGAAGCCTGTTTATTCCTACTTTTTAAGAAAAATACATGAAACACATTTAAACATCAGTACAGGCATGATTTAAAAGCTCAAGCTTCAGTTGTATCTATAAAGCTAGCCAGCTTCAGCTACATGAAAGGTTGATCCATGGCTGAAAATACTAAACATAAAGCTTTGAAACACTTCAAAGCTTTTTGTCCCAATTAGTGTTATTCCAACTTTTTTTCAGCAATGTACCTCCTTTGAAATATTTTAGAATAACCATCCTCAACAAACATAATACATATATCTATAAAAACAGCATAAAGCTTTGGAGATAATAAAACAAGCACACAAATTCTTCCAGATACTTGCAGTGTCTAACAGCAGTTTTCACTTTGTTTCTCCAATTATTTTTTGGTGGTTTTAATCCTGTTGCTGCTCCGTATTGACCACAAATGTTAGACTCAACGAAAGCAAGAAGACTCAAAGAGGAACAAGATTGTTAGTGTTGCAACAGCTGACATGTGAACCATATAACTTACACTTACATTTTCAACTCGCCTGTTAATTGTTCACGGAATTATACCAGATTGATATTCCTTCTTTAAAATACAGGAAAAAATGAGCACCAGTCACAAAAGTGTCCTTTGAGTACTTGGATGCAGAGGTTTGAAACTTTGGTTATCACTATGCAATATCACTTCAACTCAAAACTAACTGAAATTAAATGTTCAAGTCCAAAAACCACATGACTGTAAGTGAACAGTAGAAAAAAAAACTGTTCATGATATAAACACTGAGTTGGCTGGAGCCAGAGTTAGATGTTGGTTGAGTGTACAACTGAGCTAATGAGATCTTGGTTCACACTTTCTTAGCTTAAATTTTAAGCTATCAATGAAGGAGAGTAGGGTGCTGGACAGAGAAAATCCGAGATAGCATATGTTATTCAATGGCGGTCCAGTTTTATAGTCACGTTCCTCTGTATTCTTGTATCAAAGTCTATAGGAAATAATGTGTCAGAAAACAAAACAGAAAAAATGCAAAGTTCACAAAGTTTGCTATATTCTTTTTAGATTATGTCTACAGATATTTAGTTTGGCTTAACTTTGGTGAAGCTTGAAATATATTT
Source organism: Notolabrus celidotus (assembly GCF_009762535.1). Taxonomy (NCBI): domain Eukaryota; kingdom Metazoa; phylum Chordata; class Actinopteri; order Labriformes; family Labridae; genus Notolabrus; species Notolabrus celidotus. Next base: position 4,908,089 of record NC_048272.1, on the reverse strand, counting down.
AAGGTGCTAAAAGAAATCCTGCATATTCGTTTTTAAGTCAACTTGAGATGCTATTAGAATAAAACAAATATTTATTGTCCACCAGGGTGGAAATTTGTCTTAAACAGGACTTCCGTCAGATCCGTTTAGATCCATACAGCTGGAGTCATGTGACCGTGGTTTTCCAGATGCAATTACTGAATCAATGATTATCCTCATACATATTGTCTTTATCGGCCTCTGAAAAAAAGACCTGTTGACTCCAGGCCTGCCTTCGCTCAAAATGACATTTTGTTGTCATAGTGAAGTTAAAAATGATCTGACAATAACACAGAGTGTTTTATTCTGAAAATTAACCGGATTTTTTAAATTTTGATTTGGTGCCTGACTTTCTGTCCCACTCCATCTGCTCTGTGCTGATTGCATCGTGCTTCGGGATCTGGCAAAAAAAGAACTCTTGCATATCTGATCCGTTGCGTTCGGACCTGCCGGATCAGAGACGCAGCCGGAATGCAACGGCTCTCCCGACACTGTGGGCACCAAGGCATTCACACGATCACAATCAAATACAACAGTACAATTACACATTAAAAGCAGTTCATGTTATATTGGTTGGTTCGTTATGGTGAGTGTAAGACTCCATAATGGTCCTCACAGCTAACATGATCTGGCCTTCATAGCTACTTAAGAGCTGATTGTGCAAATTTTCTGCATTTCACTCTTGACAGATGGCCTTACTCCAACATGGAGCAGAGGGACTGAAATAAAAGAGGCCAGAAGTGATGAAACTCTAGAGGACTGATTTGAGTGCCTGCATTAAAGAGGCAGTTGCGTTAACTAAGGCTGAAAAGTAAATAACTCATAATGTGGACATCCAAAACCTAGTTACTGGATGACATGATTGATTTGTTATGGGTCTGCTGCTGGATCTTTTACAGTATGTATGCTTTTCTGAGTATGTGTGTGGTTGAAATATATTTATGACCTCAGACTGTCTCTCTTAGGGAGAAGGTCACATAGTATGTTGCCTGTTTGGCCACAAAATGTTATGCTCTTGTTGTATCTTGACCGCCCGTGATGTGTAGATGCAGAAGGAATCTTCGTGACACTGGCTTGCTTGCATAGTAATACGTTTATTACAAGAAAACAATACCAGTATCGAACAAGCACCCGGAATGCTTGGGAGAACAGCTCTGCAAATCTGCTGACTCCCAGAATGCTGTTGACCAGCACCTTTTATTGGTCTGTGAACCAATGACATAGCCTACTAGAGAGTCCAAACTTATCTTTACCTCTAGTTATTTATTATACTCTCCTGGGCTCTGCTAGCCTAAGGGTTACAAAACTTGTCCATGCATGTCACTAAATTAGAAGGGGGTCTCAACCAAATTTCCTTGAAAGTCTGGGGCAACATAGGTTTCTCCTTGACTTGTTTTACGTCAGTTACTTATTAACTATCAGATACTTCACTCTAATTCATGATAAATCTGCATCTGCACATTTATTGTCAGAAATTGAAAAAAAAAAGATCCATCATGAAACAGCTCAACAGTCAAATATCTATTAAAACATTTCCTAAGCTGAATTGGCTTCACAACTAGGCATCTAAATTTAATTTGATTTGATTAACGTCTGTATGGATTGATATTGAATAGTCTTCCTTATTTTTTATTCTATTTTACTGATGGAAGATACCTGGTGTATATAACCTAAAGTCTAACCTGTAACCTAAACAGCTAAACATGAGAAGAAATCAAACAAAAGTCTTAAATACAAGCGTCTCTAAGAATATAAATTGCATTCCTGTGATGGAGTGCTAAATACTTACATTCTAAATGAGTAGTGTGTAAAGGACACAGGCAGGCAGGGAGTCATCTGAAACTCATGTAATGCTGCCCTGTTCTCTCTGTGAGGGGCCGCTTAATTATGTCACCCTTGCTCAGACCTGCATGTTCTCACATGCTCCACACTGAACATAAGCAACTCAGGCAAGTTCACATTTACATACTCTACATATATAACTATGTATGTTCATGTAATGTCTGTGTATGACTCTGTCTGCCTAGTAACAAGGCTGTGTTGGCAGTCAGAACTTGAAAACAGAGCCACCTGTTTGTCCTGACTGCTGTTGAACTTTTCAGCCATGCTGTGCTGTGCATCTGCTCCGCTGCAGCTCTGTAGATTTTCCATGGTAACCTGATAGACTGGGAGCTCAAAGCATGGTGGGCATTCTTTAATAATGAAGGAATAGTCTGCTTACAGGACATTACTTGGCTTACTTAAGCTGTCTGGGCAGCACTGAAGTTCTCAAAAAGTCACTCATTATTTTATATGAAAGCCTGACTGATGCATCACCAATATTATCAGGCTGATATGGGTCCATCACAATTCTGTAAATTGGTGTCGGCAGATACTTTTTCAGATTTGCTATAGATATGGATACGTTGTTTGTAGCAAATGTAATGCAAAAAAACAATGCTTGGGATTGATGTAATCATGAATCTTGACCATTAGAGAACACTTTGACTACATTGTTTGCATCACTCTTAGAACTGCAGCAGATTAGTAGAGTAGAGTAGCAGACAGAGGTCCACTTAAAAATGTGTTCATATTGTCTAAATAGCAATATGCATGCATCCATTATCTTGACTGCTTATCCCGTTATGGGGTCACAGGGGCTGAAGCCTATCCCAGCTGCAACAGGGCAAACACAGAGAGACAGACAACCATTCACGCACACACTCACATCTACAGGCAATTTAGAGTGATCAATCAACCTGGTGAGCATGTTTTTGGACCGTGGGAGGAACCCAGAGTACCCGGAGAGAACCCATGCATGCACGCGGAACATACAGACTCCATACAGAAAGGCACCTGCCCGGCCGGGGATTCAAACCAGGAGCCTTCTAGCTGTGAGACAACAGCGCTACTCACTGCACCACCGTGCAGCCCATAAATGGCAATAGCAATTGCAATTTTATCTATAAAGCACATTTCATTACACATAAGTTCAATGTGCTTTACATGGAGAATTAAAAAAAGTAAAAACATTTTTCCAAATAGAATAAATAAAAACAGAAAAACAATAGATATGCCCAACATACATTAGACACAGCAGTCAAACAAACAGCAAATGTTGCTGCACATGCATCCAGTCACAACACTCATTATATCATTCATACACTTGAGAAAATGAATATGTTTTCAGTCTTTTTTTAAAAGATGAGACAGTTGTGATGGACCTGGGGTCAGCAGGCAGTTTGTTCCAAAAAAGATGGACCACAGTAACTAAAGGCCCCTTCACCAGACTTTGACTTGACTCTGGGTACACTTAAAAGACTTCCACCTGCTGCCCTAAGGATCCTGGTCAGGTTATACACTGTGAGCAAGTCAGAGATGTACTGGGGAGCTGAACCGTTGACTGCTTTATAGACTAATAAAAGGATTTTGAAATGGATTCTGTATTGAACGGGGAGCCAGTAAAACACGTTCCTTTTCTTTGGCATAGTTTGTTGTTTAAGGAAGCAACCTTCCACTTACACAGCCATATTACGGCAACATTGGTGTGCATCCAGTTGAATTCTGCATTCCAACAAGAAAATAAAATTATATACAATATCAAGTGTCCATAGAAAATCTATGAATCCATCCCCTAAAAACATTACAATACTGCTCTACTCTCTTAGTGCCTTCTTGGCTTCATACCTCTCCAAAGTGTGTCAATAATACCAGCATTTTCTTTCTTGTCTATGTCTGAGGCCGATGTTAAATGGAAGCTCCTGAGTCCTTCAGCAAAGTGAAACATTGATTGATAAAGGGCGTTCAGAGGCAGGTGTTTCTCCCTGCTATTACCCTGACGCCACACATGTTGTAATTGTAACATTGCAGTTCATTTCAGGTCCCAGAGGACAGATTAGCCTGCTACTGTTTGGCTCTGCTCTGCAGCAGGGCTGACGTCACACCATGCTGCATTAGCCATTGTCACTACTGCAGTCCCATATTGAACGCATCTCTTCCTGCCTTTTCGGCTTCTTGTTCTTCCCACCAAACCTTGGTTCATTCATGTCTTCAGTCTGCTCAGCATGCCAGTTTTCACAAAAAATTCCTTGTCAGTTTTTATGTTTCTTCATGCTACCCCCTGTGCGGGGTGTACGGTATCATCTGTCCCCCTCTCCTTCTCTCCACCTCTCCAGCTCCTTCCCACCGCCTCTTCCTGTTGCTGCTGCCAGTACCCCACACAGTAGATTTGGCTGCTAGACCCACTCTCTCTGCTTTCTGTGCCTTTGTCGCTTTATAGATAAAACATCAAAGCACATCCTGCTTAGAGAGAAAAAGGATTTTAGGAACATTCACTTGCTCTCATTTTCTCCCTCTTTAATCCCTCTTCTGCTTCTTCATTCATCTTAATACCCCTTTCCATAGGCTCTCTCCTCGGCTTTCTCAGTCCATTTCACCTTCTGTACAGAACATCATTTATATTTTATCATTATTCACTTCTCAACTCCAAAGATTGGATGTGTTGATCTCTTTCACATCTCATTGTCTACTAGATTCCTTCCCAACCATGAGGCTGCCAGTCCTTTTTCAGCTTGAATTGACAACTCAACTTTATCGATTTCTTCAGAGCTGACAATGAAGGTCATGGGGGGAGTGAAAGTATGAGAGCTCATATCAGAAGGAAACAACAAAGAGCCTAAGAAAGGAAAGAGAAAAGAGAATGACAGAGTGAATTGCAAACAGAAGAAGGAGCATTGAATATTTCTGCCTTCGGAGCTCTCTGGCTTATGTTCCTTCAAGGTGTAGAGCTTCTGACTGCAGGGCTTTGGGTGGCAGCAGTAAGAGGAGTTGGGTTACACTAGCAGAGCTATATCTGCTTTTCTGTCATCACCAATCAGGAAGAGGGCTATATGGGTAACTATCATTGGTAGTTAATACCTCAGGCTTACACAGGCATCCAGAACATGTCCCAGTAGTCCACTTGCCTCAGTGAGGCATCCCACCCTGCAGAGCCCCCGACATGTACCTGTCACGTGCCTTATGCAGGTCTCTCAGTCTTGTTATTGACATAATTAAACCTGTGTAATCCCAGCCGGTCTTGGTCTGTGCACACACATGCAATAGTGAGAGGCTTAGAGGAAGTATATTTGTGCCCTTACACATCACTTCTTACTTTGATTTCATTTGAAGAAGGCTTCTATGTCTACACTTGAAGGGTATTATTGTTCACCAGGGTCAGTATCTCTGGGACTTATCTCCATACTGAACTTTTCTGCACTTCACTATTTATCTCTAATACCAAACTTAAGAGCCACATATTGCAGAAGGCATTGAGTCCTTTATGTATAAGCCGGAAAGTAAGAGCAAGGAGGCTTGGTGTAGTAAAGCATAAAGAGTGAAACACTTAAACAGAAGAGGACAGATCCAGGCTCGTACTTTTAAATGACCAGTACCACAGTCTTTGTCACATCCCAACGCCATTGAGAACCTGAATTCACAATAACTGAATTTGTCATTTAGGGTCTTTTATAGATAATATAAACAAACTACCTCATCCAATATACCAACACAGTCTTAAGACATGGTATAAACACAAAAAAACACTTTTTTAACCACTTTTCCTAATAGCTATGATCGCTACTTAAAAGAGCTTTGGTTATAACCCCCAGATAGTTTGAGAAGAAATGCAGCAGGGGCAATGTGCTTTAGAAATGCATTTAAAAAAAGTATAAAGTTAAATGTCTGTTACTAAAGAAAATTGTTGACCACAAGGTATTTGATTTCACGTAAATCTCTAGCATTTTATCTTTTTCATGTAACTACTCTTGTGTTTCTCTAGCTAGAACCGGGCAATACGGCCTAAAAATAAATTCTCTGATTTTTTTTCATACCTCTATTAACTTAGTTTTCTTTCGTTCTTCAACAAAAAAAACTACAAATTAGAAAGAAATGACTCAAAACAAGTTTTTAGTGGCTGGGAAATTAGTTTACCTTTGTGGTCATCAGTGCAGTCAGCTGTTGGGAGGCAGGCATTTTCTAGAGTTGAATTGTTGCTGATAAAAATGCATTGTCAAACTCAGGTTTTTCACCATATAAGGGCACCACATTGCAACTGAAATCACTGCACTGAGTATATTTTGGTACATTGAATATTCATGTTGCTTATGACGATTCACATTATACTGTTTTGAATTTGGTATATTTCAGCAGGAACATTTCCTCTTTTGTTGGGTTGTTTTGAGGTTACAGAATTTACAGAAGTTTCTAATAATTATTTACAATTATTATTTCACTGTCAACCACAGCTGTAGTTTTAATTCATGATTGTGTGTGTGACATGTAAGTAGTTTTTTTTGATATCCCCTAGTCTTGTTGTTAACATTAGTTCCTACCTTATATTGTTTCAGGAGGGACAAATATGGGTGTGACAATGTAGGGTAATTTGCAGCCTTAGCACACCATAGTTGTTGTGATCTCAGAGTGAATAGCTAATGGAGAATTAATGAAGGTTATTAACCAAGAGAAGGGTGTTACAATAGCTTTGCCGTTATGCACCATGACTGCATTAGTAATAGCTTACCACAATGCCCCTGCCTCATTAGATGTGATGCAAAGTGAAACTGATTCTGCTCATGTTGGCTGCTTTTTAACAGGTTTTTCGTTGGCTGTAGCGGTCTTGTGCGTTTTGTAGTGAGACACATTTCTCCCACTTGGCTGCATGCCTCTGATAAAGATGCTGAAATCAATTGGTCGTGCTGCTGCCACAGCCCTTACACAAACTATGCAGCGGACGGTGCATTGTTTGACATCAGATGGTGCAAAACCAAAGCATTTCAAAACAAGTGACGAAACTGTAGCGCTGTGCTTCATTAACGCTGGCAGCCATGTTGTTGTGTGTTTCTGACTGTAGGAAGTAAACAAGGGTAGAGAGTGTGAATTTAAGGAGCTTGAGGGGAGCGGCAGAATAAGCTAAAGACAAAATTTAGATTTAAAAAAAAAGAATCCTTAACAATAAATGCAGATGAATTGTTTACAATTTAAAGCCCTACCTCTAACTTTAACCTTGAGCCTTATAAGCTGAACCCCTTCACCCACAACCCACTCCTCTTTAGATATCCTATATATTTTAATCTGATCCCCTCAAAGCAAATTTACAAGGACAGGCAGGCAAACACACCCACACACAAAACTCTTCTTGATTTGCTCCATTTTTTTTTTTATCTCGGTAGCTGACCATCAACTGTCACAAGTCTCCCACAGCCCATTTTAGATAATCCCACCACTCAATAATCATCATCTGCCCAGCAGGCCAGTTCAGTGATTACACCAGAAGTGAAGGAAGGCGAGAACATTGTGGAGGCTAATCTACCCTGACAGCCTCATCAGCACATCAGACCCACAAACCATCAGCTCAACAGCCTTTCACTGAAACGCTTGCTAACCCAGTGTGCCAGAAAAAAAGTTTTTTAAAATGGCAGTGATCACTAGAGTATCCTGAGGGTAAAGAAAAAAATGGATGAGGTTTTGATGTTTTAACAGCCGTTATTACCACATGGACATCTGCAGAGTCCTTAGAAACAATTGGTCAATTAGTTCCTGTCACGTTACATTGATACTCAATACCTAAAACAAACACTGGATTGAACTGTGGTAAAGCAAAGCCTTGCTCTTAAACCCTCAAAACACACCAGAAATTTGAGAGAGTATTGGGATCTCTCTTGTCACAAACAGCGTTGTTGAGTTCTTTTCACTTTATCAGGAAAACAAAGGAAATACCAGGTGAAGCTATTAACACCTTTAAGGTATAATACTCAATACACAAAATATTTGGTGTGACAAAAGCAAGAACAAGTGTGTTAAAAAGTTCACAGATCTTGCTTTCAATATGAGTTTGTCCTACATATGAAATGTTTAACTGTGTTCGGATTAATTTTAACTTTTTCAGTGAAGAATTTTTGCGCTTTCTTGGTGACAAACATATGACAAGAACATCTAAAGCTAATAATAACCTACCAAACAACTAATAACTAGACATATAAGCATATAGTTGGCTGACTGGGGCAGAAAAAAAGGGCAAATTTCTAGAAATACTAGCACAAGAACTCATTGAACGGTGCCCTTGTTAGCTCACTGGCAAAGCACTTGACTAAGGAAGGATATATAACAAGGGAAAAGCATACTTTGTTAAAAATGGAAACAAGAATCTATTAATGCCTGTTCAAATCTATCATTGAATGTTGACCTTCTATGTGTCATTTTGCTTCCAGAGCCAGGCAGAAGCCCACTATAAGGGGAACCGCCACGCTCGGAGGGTGAAGGGGATTGAGACATCCAAGACAGCTCGTGTCCAAGACGGTGACAGGCAGTATCCTCCTTCTACTGCTTCGCCCTCATCTCCAGGCCCTTCACCATCCAGCCCTGAGCCTGATCCTAATAAGCAAGGTGAGCCTCACCTTGGACTTATGTTACACTATAAATCTGTATATAATGTATAAATCTGTCATAAAACATCACCTATGCACAACAACAGCTGTTGTAGTAGGCTTGACACTTCCCAGAAAACTGTCTTCAGAGAGAGAGAGTAGGACAGTGGATATAATAGAACACTGAGAGAGAGAGAGAGAGAGAGAGAGTATCGGGAATGACATGGGACAAAGGGCCTGGTTTGGAATCAAACATGGACTGCCTGCTTTGAGGACTACAGCCTCTGTACATGAGGCACATGATTTCACCACTAGGCCAAATTACTGATGTTCACTTTTTGCATCATCAAATTTATGAAAGGGATTAAAGAGTGAAGTTAACTTTCTACAAATCCTTCACTAACTTGAAAAACTGTGTTTACAGATGACCCTCAACCCTGTTCCAACACCAACAAGTCACCTTTGACCCTTAGCCACCTTCCAACAACCACTCTGAGCTCCACAGAAACAGAGTGTCCTCTCCTGCCTTCTGTCAGCGTGCCCATGTCATCCATTCCCTCACCCTCCGTGGCCCTCAGTACCCCGTCAGCGGATCCAGCAGTGTCCGGTGTTCCTGACACTCCGTCCCCAGCACCCAGTCATTCGTCAGGGGAGTCAGAGGAAGAGAAAGCTAAGAAGCTTCTCTACTGTTCCCTGTGCAAAGTAGCTGTTAATTCCCTCTCACAACTGGAGGCACACAACAAAGGTAACTTCAAAACAGCTTTGTCAGAGTCTTAGGTACATCAGGCTGTGGAGCATGCACAGTGTAGAGAGAGGAAAAGCTTTACAAACAATGGCACTTTGCAATATGTACTCTGTAAAGCAACTGCAGACAGCTATTTGGAAGTAGTTCTGCACTCTGCTTTGGAATCTAAAAACTAAAGCAGATGCATCAGTGCCCCTTAGTGGTGAGAATAGCTGGTCAAAAACTATGTGTGGTTTAACCTGGTGTATGCTGCAGATGGATGCTGCTACCAACCACCTACATAGAGTGACACAATGTCACTCTCAGTTAGTGCAATAACAGTATCAATACCTGTGTTCATGGATTACTATAATTTATTTTCTTATTTTTCTTTTTTCTTTTTTTTCTTTCATGTTGTCTGAACTGAGGTTCAAAATTTAGCACAGATCTTAGAAAATAAACTCTTGCCACAGAGTCATTTAAGTATTCTCTGTTGTATTTAAAACATATACTACACTATTACATGGTCTGAACAACCATGGATAAAACTGTTCTTTGATGGTTTTCAGGTACCAAACACAAAACCATTCTGGAAGCTCGGAGTGGACTGGGGCCCATCAAGGCATATCCGCGTCTGGGTCCTAAACCCAGCCCAGAGCAGGGAGGCGACTTGTCCTCTGATCCCAACACTCAGGAACGCACCTTCCACTGTGAGATCTGCAACGTCAGAGTCAACTCAGAGCTGCAGCTCAAACAGGTGAGAAACTCAGAGATAAATATATCCTGACTAGGGTAGTTTCCAAGCATCTCAAAATCCAATTTCTGTCCTTTCTGAATTTAAATTTCAGCATATATCTAGCCGGAGGCATCGAGATGGAGTTGCAGGGAAACCTAATCCTCTTCTCAGCCGACACAAGAAGCGCACAGACTTTATGGTAAAGACTCAGTATGTCCTTCAACAAAGCCTACTTTCAAATTGCTCTTTTCTACCCCCCAAAACATGATTAGGGCTTACAGAAAACTCTTGCATACTTGAATGTCTGTCAAATTGACTTATATTGTCTTTGACTTTCTTAAAGGAACTTCCAAAAACTCTGGGAGCTGGACTTTTACCAAATCCTCTGGCTGTTGCTGCAGCAATGGCAGCCGCAGCCTCCTCCAATCACCTGGCATTACGTCCTCCCGGCCCAGCCTCTCATCCCCATCACCACCTCCTGCAGGGAACACACCTCAGCTTACTGAGACCTGCCCCAGGTCCAATTCGCACTACGCACGGGCCAATCCTCTTCACTCCTTACTGATGGCCAGAGGATGAGTTCTTGTCAGGAAGAAGCACACTGTGAAGTTGTGGCCTGCAACCGTGTCATCTAGAGCTCAATCATATGGTGTAGCTCCAGTAGTGGAGATAAATGTGACTCTTTATGTTCAAACTGTGGTTGCAGACTACTTCTGGTACCTTGAAAGACTGAACAGTAAATCTGACAAATTTCAGACTTTTCAGAGAGATTTTAATTGTCAATCCTTCCACTTTTCCCTTCATCACTTAACTATCTGCCAGTCAGACTGTTTATAAACAAAACATTTGGTCAAGCATAGACTTCTTAAACATCCTGGAATCTGAAACTGACTTTATCTGGTGATCCACTGTCTCCGAATCAAACCCTACCTCTCTTGTGTTTTTAATCTTCACCTCTACAAGGATTCTTAACATATCCAAAGCATTAATGTTATCAAAAACATGCCTGCTGGGTTAGAAATAGTAGTTGCCGCAGATGTTAGCTGGTATAATATAGTAGCTGTCACAGTAAAGTGGATTGTACCACGTTAAGTCCTGTTTTTGTAGCCTATAAAGATAAAAAGGTACATTTCCGTGCTGTTTCTGCAGTAGGCAAACATTTCTCTGTACTGTTTGCACAGAGCTCTCACTGAATGCCTATTTGGTCTATAACCTCTGTGGGGCAGAAGCAGGAAATCAGAGAGGAAGAACAGAAGTGTAGATATAACACAATGTCTTAAATCTGTACTGATAAGTATGAACCACAAAGTCAGGAAGAAGTCATTACTATCGGTGCACTATGCAGCTAACAGGGTTTCTTCTTAATGTTTGTGTAAAATGCAGTGATGCTGGAGAAAATAAAAAAGAAACTAGAGCGGTAACAGTTTTTATAATGCAGGTAAAGATGTAACTGTCCCCACTTAAATAGACTATTCCCTAGATTCACCCTTGGATAGCCAATACCTGGCAACAGTGTTGTGCATAAAAACCCACAAAGCACATACGTAAAAGTCTGTAGCGTAAAGTCTACATGTAAACAGCTTTAGTAGATTTAAAGTGACCATCTATTGTTTTTGCATCTGGGCTTCACTGTGCAACACCGAAAGGCTTCAGTATCTTGATGGTTTCACTGTGAGCACAGCAGTAGAATGGCTGATTTATGACTTCAGTAGCAGGTATTTGCATTACATGCACATTTGAATATGCAGACCACATTTCCACTACAACCCATACAAATTGTGAGGAAAGCAGTGGGATGAAAGACACCAGCATTATGTTACAGAAGGAATAGAAGAGGACCACATATCTAGGTGAGTAGATGCAAAAAAAAACAACAACACACCGTTTGTGGTAGTACTATAAGCCTGTAGAGGGGTACACAAGTTTAGGTTGTCTGCTCTGCCTCGTACGTGCTTCCTACATGACTCTACACTATCCCAGTGAAAACACTCATGATGGCTTGTAAAACAATATGAGGAAGCTTTAGGAAACAAAAACTGTAGCAATACTTTAAGCACTCCTGCTAACTTTTCCTGTTTAATGCAATAAAAAAAATGTCTACAAATGTATGAATTGTTATGTAGGGGAGGTGTCTTGAAACATTATTGTAAATGTAGATTATTAAAAAATGATGAAAGGAAAATGATGGGCTCTTAATTGTTAAATTAAAAAAAATATACAAAACAATTCAACTGAGTCTATGGTTGTAAGCAATGTTGATTTGTAATTTTTTCATACTGCTTCAGTTTCATATTTAAATTGGTTTTGACATTTGAGACGGTTATAAAGTTAATTGGTAACTATGAAACATAATAGACAACGTCCGTGTTGCGGTTTTCAAATTATTCATGATCATAAGTTCGTCAAGTTTTACAAGGTAGAGCAGTTAACATCAAGTTATGACAATTTATCTCCAGCTTAATTCCTACTTCATGCCTCCTTTACAGGGTATATTATTTTTTTATTCATATAATATAATGGTTTTAATTCAATTAAGACATATAGATAATACAGTTAAGGGCTTTGAGACTTACAATGGTGAGTTTGGATTTGTAGAGTTGGTGCTTCTGCATTTTTGGCATAATTTGCTATGCATTATTGAACATACTGTATGTCTTGGCTAACTGTGATCAAAGAATTCAAAAAGTATCTTATCCTGTGGATCTTGAGTAACTTGGACTTCAGCACTAATTTGGCTCCCAAAAGCCAAGATGGTGACAGTGTTGGGAAATAAGTAGCGATATACTGACTCGTTACCCAGGGGGAGACTGGGTTTCAGGCGGGGAGTTTAACTCCATCCCAGTCCACCCTGTCCACATGAACCACTTCTTGTAGGCTAACTGTGTCCCACATGATGATGTCTGCATTCAGAGAGGTCTGTTTACTCATTCCTGCTATTCACACTGACTGCTCACGGCAGGCCAGATAGACTTTGAGGCCAGCCAATTTTTGTCCAACAACAGGACTAACATTGGCTGATTGTTCATCTGATGCATCGGTGCATCCCTAGAAAGAAGGGCTCTAAAAGTAAAGGCCTCAGTGCCAATGTCAGCTAAATGTTCCAACAGCCATGGTCAGCACAGAGGAGCTGTCAGTTGTAGTATTATATAGAACTGCTCAGGACCAGTTCATGACTTCACCACTAATGTTGGAGAGGAATCTAAAAATCACCATAAATGTCTCTGCATTTGAGTTCCCATAATGCTGGTCTTATGTTGTGTCTAAGCTGTAGTGCAGCCACCTGCCACTAGCCTGGGCTGTAGCTCCGATTACTAGTGACGTAACGCTACAATGCTCAACTACCTAGCTGTAAACAAGTATGGAAGCCAGATGGCATCTCATCGTATGGCGTGGTTTTTAAATGTTTTGAGTCTAGAAAATGGAGATAAAGTTTTATTTAGGCTGTGTCTGGTTAAACTGGAATATATCACCAGTCGATCTGAGTAACGGGTAACCAGCACTGGCATGTTTCTGTGCAAGAAGGACTGAAGATTGTTGGTGCTAGCTGTTGGCAAACCAATTTGACATTGTTTACCTACTGACGCTGCAATCCTGTGTTTAATCGTATTCAATCACATTTGCTTTATTTCATTTTCTGAGAGTTTTCTTACCTTGTCAATTAGTTGAAATTTAAGTTTCCATTTAAACTAATGTGTCACTTCCCTTAGTCAAAACCTAATAAAAACCAAAAATGCATTTGTCTGATCCAAAATATCAGCAATGTCTCCTGTTTTTGAAGAACCTGAAACTAATTTTTAGGTCTACCTTTCAGTTCAACCACCATTTCATAGGTGCTTTATTGAATCCTTTACAACCTTTAATGTAACAGCCTAATTTCCTGCTTTGAGTTGCATAAACCTAATTCTCTTAACCTGAACATAAGAACATATCTGGACTGGAGCTGGAGCTACTTAGCAATGTAAACAGCAGACAGCTTAAAGTGAAAAACTGCATACAGCCATGGATGCCTGATTCAAACTAATACACCATAAAGCCAAATATCTTCAGGCTGCAGATGTAGGTCACTCTGTAATAAAATCATGCCATGCCAAGATATTTGCTTACCCTAACTTTCTAAGCTGGATGGTCAAACTAAATTATTTTATATCAAGAGACACCAGCAAGAGAAACCTTTTAGACATACTTGATCATACAGACATTTTTCTTGTCTGCTTAGGTAACTGTCCTGTGTCAAGTGTTGCAACAAAAAAACAAAACACATTTAACAATCTCAAAATAGGAAGTCTGACAACCAGAGGATGAGCTCACTGCAGGGGATGTTATAAACTTAACACAATTGCTTAAAGCGACTGGTTGATGTTGTTAACTTTAAGGTGAGAAACTGATTCTGAAAATGTGCTATATTTTAACACTTGTGATGACCAGACAATATGAATATAAACTGAAAAAAGGTGGGGTTGGTTTACCATTGAACTGTATTGACAGTATTTACAAATGGATTTAAGGCGCTGAGATGGAAAGTCCTTTGTTTTTAATGACCACATACTGTACCTTGAGCAGTACATCAGTTATAAGGATGGGGGATTAAATTATTATATCTGTTCATTAACAGCCTGGTTAGAGCCATGGCCACAACAGTAGCAGACTAGCAAAATAAAATAATTGATTGCAAACCAACTGCTGTTTTAGATTACCTTTTAAAACATATTGACTTGTATTGTGCCTACGCTGGGCAACAAAATGTATCACACCAACCAAACAGGATTGGATTAATAAACCTGAGGAGTACAACAATGTGTTCAGGCAAAAAAATGTATGTATGTAAGTGGTTAATATTGAGACCGACTGTAACTTCCTTTTTCAACTGTGGCACAGCTGTGTGACAAGACGAGGAAAAGACAGAGTTACTGTGTGATCTAAACTTCCTGATAGCATGTTACAGAGATATTTTCTATACTTTGATTCCTTTTAGGTAGCACAATTGTGATGAACCACACAAACCAAACAGGGGAGGTCCTCTTCTCCTGCTACAGTCCTTCAGTCGTGGGCTACCGATACTTTGCTGTGCTGTCGGGGTGTGTTGTGACCATTACTGGTATGTTGGGGAACCTGATGACCATTCTAGCCTTTTCCTTGGACTCACGTCTAAGGACTCGCTTCAATGTCCTCATCATCAACCTGGCTGTAGCAGACCTCCTGTACTGCACCATACTGCAGCCTATCTCAGTTGACTCCTATCTACACCTCAGGTGGCGCAGTGGTCAACTCTGGTGCAGAATCTTTGGGTTACTCCTCTTCCTCTCCAACTCTGTGTCCATTATCACGCTCTGTCTTGTTGCATTAAGCAGATATCTTCTGGTTGCAAAAAGGGCCGTTTTTGACTGCATTTTCTCCAACAATGGTCTAATTTTACTCCTGATGTCCACGTGGGCACTTGGCCTGGTCAGCTTTGGCCCACTCTGGTCTGTTTATGTGTTTGTGCCATAGGCGTGCACATGCAGCTTCCATCGAACCAGAGGTCGCCCTTACACCACCATCCTGCTCTTCTTCTACTTCTTTATCAGTCAGGGCTTTGTTGGCATACTCTATCTCCTCAACCCCCTAAGTGGGGTTGTAACATGTAACACAGCATAAAAAAATGTCCATATAAAAACTGCTCAGTTACATTCTTACTCACTCTTGGTGCTAGCATGAAGCTGGTTTAATCTGTAAATATATGCTTGTTACCGATAAATCATATTCTTATATGAGTATTGCTTGAACTCCTAAACAATTAAATCATTGCTTCATACAGCAAAGGCCCTGCAAAGCTGAATGCAATATTACCTCAGGATGCGCAACAAATGGAAAGTTCATAGTTATCTCAACTTGATTAATATGCAACATATCATAATATCATATCTTCTATAGAGGTCCCCACCTCTACCACCCCAAGTACAGTGTCATTCTATGGGGAACACTTCATTTTACCTGTTGGACATAGACATTGGTATAATAGCTATGCTTTCACAATATTATAAAGCAGAAGCTCAAGCTTGCTATCAGTGACCCTCAACTGTATTAGTGCCAATGTTTTTGGGGGAAAAACGTGAGTGGGACATTGCACTTATCAGTGATGATGATCTGGCTCTGCAAAGTGTCTGCCTCCAAGTTTGATGCATGTCATCCCCCATTCTCTCTTCCTAGTTTCCACTGTACCATCCTCTGAACAAAGGCATTATACTAAAAGAGAGAAAATGTGAGCATAAACTGATATGAATATTCAAATATATTTTTTTCCCTTTTTGTAGCAATTACGAAGAGCCAAAAGCTGCTGAGAGGCTGAGGTTGGGCCCATAGTAAAGTGTTGGACTAAAAGCAAAAATCACTAATGCACAAAGAAGTAAGTTTAACCTTTTATTAACAAAAAAGGATAATCAACTCATGATAAAGTGCACAAGACTTGTAAATAACCTAATTAACTGACCCCACAATAAACCATATCGTAAACAAACAACGAAAAATAACACCACAAAAAATTTACAAACAATAAACT
Organism: Notolabrus celidotus; assembly: GCF_009762535.1. Classification (NCBI taxonomy): domain Eukaryota; kingdom Metazoa; phylum Chordata; class Actinopteri; order Labriformes; family Labridae; genus Notolabrus; species Notolabrus celidotus. The sequence continues at coordinate 4,891,695 of NC_048272.1, read as the reverse complement.
ATCCTAAACCTCAAAATAAGATACACTAAACACTTGAATCATTCATGGCTCCTACACTTTTTATCACAGGGTACTTGCGCAGGCCAACCTTTTCCCATAAAAGACAAACTTGAAAGTTTAAAAACTTTTTATTTCACAATATTGTAACTGTTTGACTGATACAAAGCAACCCAGATATGCTCTGTCTGTCAATGGTTTAAAAGTGTAACATACCAGTGACAAACACTGTCATCAAATACATATCTTATGTTAGACAGTGTCTACATTTAGCAGCACTGAAGCTCTGTTTTTGACAGCTCAAAGAGGAATAGGACACTAACAGTTTCAGTGCTTGTTCTGCATTTACTGGCATCCTCTCTTACCACTGTAATGTCTACATGTTCACACTTCTGGCTTGCACATCAAGGTCTATTTTTGCTCCTGAATGACAGAACTAGGAAGTCCATGTCCTAAAGTAACGGGACCAAAAAATAATTGTTTTGTTTTTTGGTTTGCACTTCCTCATCATTGCAGACGCTGCAACATGTTTTTGCCAACTGAGCACTATGCAGCCATCAGTGTTTCCCCTGCCTGAGAAAGATACAGTAAATGTTCTTCAAATGAATGAGAAAAATAACAAGGACAGAATAGGTCCAGTTTCCAAACAGTTATAACTGTCATCACTTTAATGGTCTTTCTCATGTCTCACTGGATTATTTGTCAAATTGAATGTGACACTAAATCATGTGCATTTAGATGAGATTTTGTCTTGACACAGAATATAATGTATGAGGTACAGCAGTGATTTTTCTAAATGAATTTGTTTACTGATAGTTAACATAGTAACACTGATTGGATCCTGGTACCACCAGGTACAGTTGGTAGAGCTCTGTGCAATAGCAAAAATGTTATGACAATCAAAATATCATCTCAGTTGATATCAATAAGTCAAAGGCAGATTTTGCTCCTGAGTAACAGTTGAAGAAACCAGACAGTTCATTACCTTGTAACTGGGGTCCTCTGATTAGCTCCTTACAGTATATACCTCACTTTTGATGGTGTTAACAGAAAGCATGACTTTTGTGTAAAATGAGATTTATGATTGTGAAGTTTTAGTCCGTAGACTCTTATTCTTCACAGGTTTGATTTAAAAATAAAGACGCCGTTGACCAAGTGTTTTAGGCATACATGTACAGAGGCCATAGTCCTCGCTGCACGTCTTCCCTCATTCTCTACTCCCCACAATTCAATTGTGTTCTTTTTATCGATTGGGTCAAGTTATATTTTGAATTGTGCGTTGAGCTGGTAGGTATTGCGTTTTCTTCAGTCTTGCTGTGGATCATTTCTACTCTTGCCCCCAGGCGGACGTGCTGCATGACATGTCAAAGAGCATGTATCCTTAGGTTGGATAGCTATTCTTGATGCCATTTTCACCAGGATAAGACTTTCATATCATTAGTAAACTTTGTACTAAATATTGTTGTATAATACAATACATACAGTACATATCCTAATATTACTCCTAATACTTATGATAGAAATGCGGCAGTGATGAGGCAGTGACAAGACAATCAGACTTGCTCAGAAATGACACTAACGTTGTAGTTCACTTATTATTTGACACTGGTTTGCGGAACAGATAAAAATAGAACTGGGGTAAAAATTTGAAGGAAGTAGTCCCAAAGTTCCTCAGAAAGAAAGAATGAAACAAAAATCTGGATGTCTTTTTATCAGTTTTTTCCCATGGGAATTGTAATTAAAAGCCCTTTCTGTGGTGGCCGGCATTAGAAGAATAAGAATGACCATACAGAAAAAGACGTCACAGTATGTCTAAGTGCACCAATATTCAACTCCAGAGGACACATCAGGTTCTGTTTGCACAGTCCCCTTCGTGCCTGCACATACTATGCAAAATAACTTTCATATAAGCCGTTTTTAACTGTATTTGGGTTTTACATTTAGAATTCAATGAAGGAGTTTTGGTTAATGCACAAGATGTCTCTTTCTTAATGACACAAGTGGGAAATAACCCTCCTTTACAACACTTCATCATGCAGAGAGTATTAATGCAACCTGGAGAAGCACATAACATGCAATACCAGCAGGAAGTGAGACATTCATCAGGCCAGACCACAGCAGAGAATAACACTGCTTTACATCAACAAGTAAACAGACCAGCAGAGATAACGGTTTATTAAGGTAAGAAATTATAGGAACGTTTTTTTTTTTTGTGACTTATGGCTTTTTTTTTGCCTGACACACAAGATTAGAAACATATTAGTTTTTATTGTGATGAACACTTTTTTCAATTATGACATGTCAAATTTTGGCTTCATTCTATGCAACTTTTCACTAATAAAATGTCATAATAATGATAATCTCAGTGATGTGAACATATTGTGAAAGAACCTGAACTGTTTTTTCCTCATTTATGTCAAACAATATCTAATTGTTAAGTTGATTGTATCGGGATGTTTTCTTTAGACAACACAAAATTTGCTTTTTTGTTCCTTCGTGTTTATACTTATTCATAAAAGCTAATTCAAAATAAAATGTATTTATGCTTGCATAATAATGTTTTTCATATAACAAAAGCCGGAGGAAGTATGTTGCAAATGAAGCATTAATTTATCCAAAATACTTTAAAATGTTCTCACTCTTAAACAGAGATTTTTATAAACCTGAGGAGATTGCAATGTGTTGAAATATACAAAAGTATGTGTTAGAAAAATATGTGGCAAACAATGAAACCAACCGTGACTTCCTTTTACACATGTGGCGTCGCTCACCACACAGTGAGAGGAGGACAAGACCAGAGCTGTTTGATCTGAACTTCCTGATAGGGTTTTCATGATACCAGTTTTTTCAACTTCAATATGATACAAGTCAAAATCAAATGATAGCAATATCCATTTTAATACTAAGGCAACAGAAATTTAACTTATTGGCACTCAAAATGATTAATTCTGTTATTTTTTATTTTCAATCTGTACACTACCTGGTAAAGAAAAAGAAACTCTAAACAGTTGACCATTTTGCATACTGTTAGAAGTATTGGAAATTATCTATTAACCAAAGTCAAATATTAACTCTCAATTATGATTCATAATGCAAAGTATGTGTGGTCTGTGTATCTACAGGGTGTGTGCTCTCTGTCTGTATGTGTGTGTTTAGTCAACTACACAAATAAATGTTGTCACCCTCACCAGGAGAATTACTAGTCTGATACAGTTGTTCTCGATTGTTTACACACATTTTCTGAAAGCATGCCTCATACTCTCAGAACTCTACACACAAATCAAAAATCACAAATCACACACACACAATGGGCAAAACCCCTCAATTATCCTGCAAAATGAAACTTTACATTCAAAACAATGTTATATTTCTTCTCAAAATGGTATTTTGTTTTCAAATGACACACACAAACCACCATATGAATAGACATTTATAAGAACCAGTTGAACACTGATGTGCTCAATGTAAAACACTTCATCTCCATTCATCATAATGACTTAGGCCTTTTCTTGTTCAGTGTTACACTCACTACAAACAGTACATACATAAGTGTGTTGCAAAATATTTTAGAATATTGTTTTTATACTCTAAACACACAAATACACAGTCACAAATATATTTTATTTCCCCCCCCAAAAAACGATGTACACAGTGTACATTCCAACCAACACAAAGGTGCACATACAGTGGTCTATATATAAAACAACAGAAGAATTTACTGTATACAGTTACAGTAAAAAAAGAAAAAAAAAAGTAAAACTCTGCAGCATCCCCTCTTCTGTTTCGGTCTGGCCACAGCACCTCATCCACATCACAAGCAATGTTTTCCCTGGCCGAGCAGCGGGGGAAATATAGCTCTGATTGCAAATTGTAAAACCGTGTGACAGGTGTTTGCCCATGTGATGAGTCAGTGTGCATTGTAGGGCAATTAACTTTAGATTTTGAATGACAGTGTGTTCCATGTGAAAACAAGAGATTTTCTTCATGGATTTTGTGCCAAATGCAGAGAATTGTGTGTAGTGTTTGAAAAAAGTGTGTTTTAGAACTGCAATTTGAGTGTAAAGCAGGAATTGTGCTTGTAGTTTAGCAGAATTGGTTCAGGGGGTTGGTGCATGGGTTACATGTTGTGGTCATTGTGTCTCAAGTACCAGTATATGTGTGTAAACAATTGAGAAAAACTGTGAATCAGTGATGAATGAGAGGAGCCAGCAGTGCAGGATTCACAGCTGGTTGAATCAACATGACTTCAGCTGCAAGCAAACCAAAGCTTCCTGCATCTTTTTTTGTAGAGGTGTGGATGTGGTCGTAAGAGATTAACCACTGTGAGAAAAAAAGGAAAATAACTTCTCTTTTTTCAGTTGCCATATTGCTTACTTTACCAGCACTGTCTTGCTTAACCTTTGTGTCAATTGAGCACTGCTGCTCTGTCTTTCACTTTAAATCATTAGTGGCATCTTCTGGTTGAAAATGTGAGTTTGGATCTTTTTTTTTCATCAGCTTCAATGCTTAACAATACTATAAAACATAATAATAATAATGGATATTGTATCATTTGAAAACACATGGTATTGAAGAGTAAAGTATCAAAATGTTGACAACCTTACCTGACAGCATGTTACAGAGGTATTTTTTATACTTTGATTCCTTTTAGGAAGCACAATGCTGATGAACCGCACAAACCAAACAGGGGAGGACCTCTTCTCCTGCTACAGTCCTTCAGTCGTGGGCTACCGATACTTTGCTGTGCTGTGGGGGTGTGTTGTGACCATTACTGGCACGTTTGGGAACCTGATGACCATTCTAGCCTTTGCCTTGGACTCACGTCTGAGGACTCGCTTTAATGTCCTCATCATCAACCTGGCTGTAGCAGACCTCCTGTACTGCACCATACTGCAGCCTATCTCAGTTGACTCCTATCTACACCTCAGGTGGCGCAGTGGTCAGCTCTGGTGCAGAATCTTTGGGTTACTCCTCTTCCTCTCCAACTCTGTGTCCATTATCACTCTCTGTCTTGTTGCATTAAGCAGATATCTTCTGGTTGCAAAAAGGGCAGTTTTTGACCGCATTTTCTCCAACAATGGTCTAGTTTTACTCCTGATGTCCACGTGGGCACTTGGCCTGGTCAGCTTTGGCCCACTCTGGTCTGTTTATGTGTTTGTGCCACAGGTATGCACATGCAGCTTCCATCGGACCAGAGGTCGCCCTTACACCACCATCCTGCTCTTCTTCTACTTCTTTATCGGCCTGGGCTTTGTTGGTATATTCTATCTCCTCATCTACAGACGTGTCATGATTGCATCGAAGGCTCTGCTTCGCTACAGATTCAGCCGCAGGTCATCTAGAAAGAAACCAGTAATAGCATCGCAAGGGACTAATGACAGTGGTGTAGAGAGTGGCATAGCAAATACATGTAGCAGTGAAATAAGCAGCCAGCTAGAACAAGCTGAATATAAGATAGAGACCACCTGTAAAAATAACTCTGCCATTGCTTCAGAATCATCAGCAGCCAAAAATTGTTCCTCTGATATTGTCCCTGCAACACCTGCTCCAACAACTTCAGCACCTTCGCCCAAGTCAGCATCTTTGGGAGATGATGGGGAATTTAAACGCGTGACACGCATGTGCTTTACTGTTTTTCTGTGTTTTGTGTTATGCTTTGTTCCCTTTATTTTGCTCAACATAGCTGACAAAAATAACAAAGCACCACATGTACTGCACATGTTCAGTGCAAACCTCACCTGGCTTAACAGCTGTATTAATCCCATACTCTATGCGGTCATGAATAGACAATTTCGACAGGCCTATCACTTGCTCCTCACCAGGGCATATGCACCATTCACCTGCCTCTGGATGCGAAGATGACATTTGAAATCCAGATTTTCTGTGATGTAAAATTGTCTGATGTTCTACCAATCAAAGCTTGTGTGACATTTTTGAGACAGTGACAGTGCAGCTGTAGTTAGGCACTATAAACTCTGGTATCTGAACCTTAAAGTATATCCATATATTGCTGTACAATGTATATGACTGTTTTTATATTTTATACACAATATATTGTATGTTTTGGTGATGCATTATCCACATATGCATGCCATAATTGTGCAAGCATTAGATCTTACGTCAGAGCCATTTGCTGTGACATTTGATGTTTAGGACATTCCCATCTTACACAACATGCCTTATTTTGACGTTTCTTAAATGTATTACTTCAACCTAAATAAATGCTTTCTATATTGTATAATAGTCTACAGGCGTCATGGGATGGCAGCATATAACTTGTGGACTTTGAAAACGTCAACTTCCGGTGAAAAAACAGAAACTAGCGTTTTTTTGTTTCTGTCTTCTAACGATTTTAATTTTGTTTTTAGAAACAGAAAATGAAAATCAACCAGTTTTTTAAAGTTTTGTTTATCCCTTCTTGACCCTGATCAAGAAAAATAGCTCGAAATTCAATTTTCATTTTTGAATTTTAAAATGAAAATGAAATAACCACTCATTTTAAATGACCAAAACACACACTGACCTTTATGCCGCCCTAATCCTGAATCTTGACTCATTTCAACCACTACCAGTTAAACTGAGTTTAGCTGCCAGTTTACCTAACATTGTAGCCGAATACTTAAACCACCAATACAGTGATTTAAACTTGCAACACAACATTTAAGTTGCCCTTCAAGCCATTTGGCGAAAGTAAGTTAAGTATTCACTGACCTTTAGTCGCTCTATTTTTAATTCCATGTGAACTTGCCAGGGAATAACAAGCTAATGTTAAAAAAATAGCTACTCTTAGTCATCACTAAAAATACCTAGCTGCTGTCTGTTGAACACTCAACAATAAACCTAATAACTATTTGCAATCAATTAAAAAGAATGCTATTAGCTGTTGTTAAAGACAATCAGTTAGCCCTAAATGCCTGGTTTAATAGAATGTAAGGAATGATGTACAGTAAGCTGGTTGTTAAAGCAGATAGTGAGCCCACTGGTGAAGCCCTGAACTGACACTGTCATGGTCTGTCATTTTATTACAGTTTTATCGATTGTTTACACACATTTTCTGAAAGCATGCCTCATACTCTCAGAACTCTACACAAAAATGTAAAAATCACACACACAATGGGCAAAACCCCTCAGTTATCCTGCAAAATAAAACTTTACATTCAAAACAATTTTATTTCTTCCCAAAATGGTATTTTGTTTTCAAATGACACACACAAATCACCATATGAATACACATTTATAAGAACCAGTTGAACACTGATGTGCTCAATGCAAAACACTCTGATGAATGTAGAACACTTCTTCTCCATTCATCATAATGACTTAGGCCTGTTTTTGTTCAGCGTTACACTTACTGCAGACAGTACATACATAAGTGTGTTGTAAAATATTCTAGAATATTGTTTTTATACTCTAAACACACAAACACGGTCACAAATATATTTCATTTTTCCCAAAAAACAATGTATACAGTGTTCATCCCAACCAACACAAAGGTGCACATACAGTGTTCTACACACACAAAAACAGAATAATTTACTGTATGCAGTTACAGTAAAAAAAACAAACGATGCTGCATCGTCTCTTCTGTTTCGGTCTGGCCACAGCACCTCATCCACATCACAAGCAATGTTTTTCCCTGGCCAAGCAGTGGACGGAAACATAGCTCTGATTGCTAATTGTAAAACCGTGTGACAGGTGTTTCCCCATGTGATGAGTCAGTGTGCATAGTAGGGCATTTAACTTCAGATTTTGAATGACAGTGTGTTCCTTGTGAAAACAAGAGATTTGCTTCATGAATTTTGTGCCAAATGCAGAGAATTGTGTGTAGTGTTTTGAAAAAAGTGCATTTTAGAACTGCAATTTGAGTGTAAAATAGGAATTGTGCTTATAGTTTAGCAGGATTGGTTCAGGGGGTTGGTGTATGGGTTACATGTTGTGGTCATTGTGTCTCAAGTACCAGTAATTGTGTGTAAACAATTGGGAAAAACTGTAATACCACTATAACCCAGATATCTGCAAAATTACAAATGGTGAAGCCTATCTTTTTTTTTTCTTTGGTCTCTGTTTTCCTCATGTAAACTACCTGTTAAATGTACAGCATTTCTTTTTGAGCATTGATGTAATTACAGCTAGTTTGCCATTGAGACATACTTATTAATTCCATCCTTACCTCTGGGCTGGCATATGTATTCACCTGCATGCAGGGTAATATCACATTGGGCCCCATCACCAAAGGCCACAAGAACCCTGTGCAACTGCTATAACCACATCTCCAGGATCCAATCGACCCAGACATGACATTAAAACAGACTAAATCACTCAATGCTTCAACCTGCCCAGCATCCAAAACAGACTATAGGCTGTAGCTTATATAGCTTAGCTATAGCTTTGTTTTTATAGGCTTTTGTAATTTTACAGGTAGAGAGAAAAAAGAGATTCCCACAGACCCTCTTTTGGGGGGGATTAATATGAATTTGGCCAAATAAAGTAGAGATCTCTGATATACATTTCATGAAGAAAACGGGACCGTTTTTTAATGACTTTATTCTGAATAAAATATTAATTATGATTTATTTTTTTAAGTATTATTATTTTCGGGCCCCCTGTCAGTCATGGGCCCTTAGAATCATCCTAACTTTTCCCCCCTATACGGCGCCACTGCCTGCATGTGCTGTCTTGTCCAGCAACAGTCACTGCCAAGATAGAGAGGATGTGAATCATGCTTTCTAAGATTTTACAGTAATTGCAAGCAAGAGCAACGCAACATGTTAGACATATCATCGAGAAGACTCAGACTTGAACGCTGAGGACTGGAGACTCAAGATGACTTGACTACAACACATCAGACTCATATTCTTACCACAGCCACTCTGCTCCCCGTCTCTGGAACTCATTGCCACCTCAACTCAGAAACACAGATTCTTTCCCCCATTTCAAATCACAACTCAAAACATATCTGTTCAAAACCGCTTACTCCGTCTGACTCCAATTGCACTGTCATTTTGTTATTGTTTCTATTTTTTTCTCATCCCTTGTTAGTTTATATTGTTTTCATTTCTGACTCTGATTTTGTTTCCTTTAATGTGAATTCGTGTATGTATATATTTCTATCTGTGCGGTGTCCTTGAGTGCCGAGAAAGGCGCCTTTAAATAAAATGTATTATTATTATTATTATTATTAATAAGGTCCAACGTACCATTTAAGCTTTGAGCCAAAGACTGATCTGTGCTTTAATCTGCATCCTACATTCGCGCATATGATCAATCCTTGAAATAATGATCTCAAACTTGATAATGTAGAACACTTAACAACTGATGTAAATTGGGACAAGCATATGTTCACCTGTGAAACTTTTTTTAGAATATTTTATTGTAAATGAGCAGGTTAACATAGACATTAGAAGAAACAAGTGCTTTCAGTAGTTCTTCACAAGTTGTTGTATGGCAGCATAACAACCACAAAGGGACAAACATCAGTAAATATCTACTTGTAAAATAAGTGCAGCCTGATTCACATTCTCTTGAGTATCTCCTAACACATCTTTTTTACACCAGCTGTTCATTTGATGTTTTCTCTACAAACAGCCCCAAAATTAATTTTACAGATGAGCTCATGATGGATGATACCAGAGGGGTCAGGTGAGGTGCCTGCAATACTTTTTGAGTGCATAAGTCAAGTTAATTTTATAATGACTCTTCTCTGTCATGGAATTGTCACAGTGATTCATTTTTAAAATAAGTATACATGTATAAAAGAATAAAGTATTTTTCCAGTAATTTCAAAGTGCACTCAAATTTTGATAGGGAAAGGTATTCTTCAGTATTAGGATTTGCACAGGGGCCGGCCAAGTACATCTAATTTAAACAGTATTCAAAGGTAAGTATTGTTTCTACGAGAGCAACAAGTTTGTGTAATCAATATTGGAATGAAAGTGTCTAAAAGTAAAACTGGTAAAACATGATTGTGGTTTGGGTAAATATACACGGAAAAGACTCATTGGAAGATAGATTGTGATGACAGGCAGTGCAATTCGTGAAGAGGTAAATCAGGCTCCTCTTGTAAGATGTCAGCGTCCTCAAAAATATTGGGGTTGTTGAGATACATCAGCAAATCTTCCTCTTGGACTGACCCCAGGCCAGACAGCATGGGATCAGGTTGATAGGTGTCCATATGTGAAATCAGTGGATGGAGGTCTTCGGTTGGTTCTACAAGGAAAGAATAGAGGGATGAGAAAAATGTTGTTTCTGCTGTCATGGCTGCATTGTTTCTTTTTTTATATATATATTTAACTAAGGGAAATGAGAGGATCACCAAGATGTGTCATGCAACTCAAAAGAGGAAAGACAAGCGCAGATGGAGCTGAGGCAGTGGGAACAAATAGAACAGTCGGGTTTGATTACATTTTTCTAGTAACACACCTTTTTTCCTGCTGTGTTTATCTTATTTTGCTGCTGGTTAAGGCACTGAAAATGTGAGAAGTCTAAGTTTGGTACTTATTCCTTTTATAATTCTTAATACTTAACTTACAATGTGAAAACTATTTGTATTTTATTAGCTTTCTGGCAGAGTCAAATTGAACGAACAATAATAAACTTGTTTCTATGGATTAGATGTAATGTTGTGGTCTGGCAATCAGTACAACTAAAGCTCCCTTGTCAATACATGGACGACTAATTCTTTGTCAACATGTTGACAATTTGTAGTTTAAAGTTTGAGTTATGTATGGATTTGACCACAAAAGTACAATCAGAGTTTTCAGGGTACTGGTAGGTGATTTTATTTAACAATCAAATTGATTTTACTTTAAAGCTAGGGTTGGTAGTCTCGGAAAACCAGCATGAATTTGAATGTAGCTTTTCCTCATGACTCCGTCTAACCCCTCCCCTCCTCCCTCGGAGCTCCTCCAAAACGACGCCCCCCCCCCGCTCACATGCACGAGCGCCGCGGATTCTCGACCATATGATCGTGACTGACTCAAAACCGGTCCTCACCAAAACATTATCATAGTGAAAATTAAAAACACAAACAAACATGGCTGCTGTTAGTACTCACAACTATCATGCTAGCATTATCCAGTTGTACTGGTGACACAATATCAGGAGAAAAGCTATAACACATATAATACTGTAACAACTCTACTGTGTGTTAAACCTGTTCAGTGTAGATGTTCTTAATTCCTACAGTGTTGACGGTCAGTGAAGGCATCAGGAGAGGTGTAGAGTGTGCGAGTGGGGGAGAGGAGAAGTTTTTCATTCATTCAAACATTGATTGTTGCTTTGTTGGTTGGCGTGATCACGGCCGACAGTGACCGGTTATTAAAACTCAACGTGTTCACGAATCGGCTCGTCATCACTACAGCGTCCGGACGGACGCTACAATAAATATATATTTTCTGTAGGACTTACTGAACGTCATTAATTATTCTGCTTGTTGGTGAGAGCTTTTTAGACTCTGATCCGGACTACAGTCCTGAGCAAAGCACCTCATCGGGTCAGAGGGGACAGGCCCGAGGACGAGCGAGAGGGGCAGTAAATAGAGTCAGGGGAAGTAGAGGCAGGAGACGGGGACGAGGAGGAGTGCACGCCGGGGAAATGTACGCGCAGGAGGAGGGCAGAACGGCTGGACGGGATTTGATTGGTTTAAAATTTGGAGAGCCAAAACACGGTGATTGGTTAGTGTTTTCCCAGGTTTACTCCGGCTGTAGATAGCAGTTTTTTTTCACTCTTTTTTAGGAACACATCATGTAATGATTACCATCAGGACATAAAGATAATTTTAACCAGTATGACAAAAAGTGTATCTAAATCTGATTACCAACCCCAGCTTTAACCTAAATGGTAGAAGTATCCGCATACAGTACAACTGCATGGAATGCAACGTGGAATGTTGTGTGAAGCTGCATTCCGATTGAAGTGCTGTGCTTCTACTGGCAACTGATATGACTGTTTGTGGACAGCTCGTGCAACAGGGCTGGCCAGGAGTTAAAGCCTGGCTACTCAGCACTTTAAATAGATGGCTCAGAGATTATATTCCAACCATTTGACTCTTATCTTAAACATCTGGTTCCTGATATTCAGCTCTAAGGCCATCCACAAAATACACTACAGTATTGAAACAGAAAAAAATCCCACATATTTTTTTTTAGGTATGTCTTTATAAGAGATTTAAATTTTAATTGTAAGAAATATATTTTAGAAGAATTTTATTCTTTTAGTGTTCTTCTAGGGTAATTGTATGTCTTTCAAAATATGTTTTATTTCTTTATCTTGACTTGTGTGTTTTTATGATCTGCCTTTTTTATTTTGCTGCCCATGTAAAGCACTTTGCAACCTGGTTTTGAAAGGTGCTCTACAAATACAATTATTATTATTATTATTATTATTATTACCACCAAACATTATTCCTAATTATTTTCTACAATAAATAACTTTCATAATATCACAATAAAATAAATGATTTACTTTCATGAGTGGTAGTGTTTACTTGATAGCTTTGTTCTGTTATGTTTAGTGATGTCAAGTGATATCAATGACAACACTAAGTGAAGTGTTCAATCATAGAAGATAGAATCAAAAATCTGTGAAATTAAAACAATGCGTTAGTAACAGCTTGGCTCAATCCCACCCTTTGCACACCTGTCAAGAGTTATGCTCAGCAGAAGTAGCCAACAGCCCAAGAGAATGTAAGGAGTGGAATTTTATAGTTGTCTCTTGAAATCTACACAGAATCATCCCTACACCACCAGGCCAAATCACAGAGGGCACCACAGAGCTGAGTGATGGGGGACAGCGATTTGTTTAATGAGGATTTCAGCGAGATGGGACAGCAAGGAGAGCCAGGACTCACCCGCTGGCTCCAGGCCTTCACCCTGTGCCATGTCAGAGTGCATGGGTGACCTAGCCTCCAGTGTGTTCCTACATAACCAATAACAAACAGTCATTACAACCAGTTGTGTCATGACAATGTACAGGACGCTGGCACACGGCTTCTTAGCTTAAAATTGCTATGAGGCGGATGTTTATGTAGAAATAGCACATTTTGAAGAATAGGAGAACTTTTGTTATTCATTCAAACAAACAATGAACTGTAAATCAGCCAGGGAAAATGTTATACTTACTCCTTTGAGACAAACACCAGCTTGGTCCTGATGTACTTTATGTACGGACTGTCATCTGAAAGACAATGGTTTTAGTTGAGATCATTCTGTCCTATTCATCTTAAAAAACAATCATTTTGAACTGACTTTAACCTTGACTTTGACTTTTTTATAATTAACCTACCTCCACTCCTCTCTGAGTAGTATTTTCCGAAAGCCTCGTTTCTTGGTGTGTCAGGATACAGGTAAAGCAAAGGACTTTCTGGAACATTTTCAGCTTCAAAGATCTGGAAATTCCTGATGATTTCCTGGAAGGGGATCTGGGAAAGGTCTACTTTGGTGAAGGGCTGGACTGTTTTTACGTCAGGCTCGCCTTAAACAGATGGAGAACATAAAAGTTCATCAAGAAAAATGAGTTAAACAGAATGACAGGAAGCTTATGTTTTAACAACATCAAAACATTTTTAGAAGCAGAAAGAAGCAAAATATCTCACCGGTCATGGTGGTGTCTACCCAAGAGAAGGTAATTCCTCCAATGACGCTTTCACTGAAGCGCAACAAGAACGTGCCTCTCTTTTTTTTCTTCAGGAGGGACTTCTCTTTGCCTTTGCTCACAAAACCCATGATGAGGCTATGATACAGACAAAAATCTCATATTTCTCACATTACCCCAGAATAGAAAAGCTTTAAATGAATTGCTCTGCACTTAACTGATTTAAGAATTAGCTAAGAAAATATACCCATCTCTCCAAAGGTTCTCAAGGTAGGTTTTCACCATCACCAGGATGCCATCGAACCACACCCAGAAAGTGTCGGGAGAACTTTCCTGTCACAGAAAGGGTTAAAAAGATTGACATTACACACTGAGAATGTATTCTCATAAACAACAAGCTTAGGAAAATCACACAGTAAGTTAGATAGAAGCAGGATAGAAGGTGAAGTTCTCTCTTTTTTTCCACATTATTTATTTATTTATTTATGATCTTGCTCAGTCACAGTGAATCAAATGTAAATATGATCCTATTTGTTCCAGAGAAAGCTGCCAGATAAAATATTGATAAGAGAAGTTACCTCTAAACATTTAACCTCAAATCAAAACTGTCATACTTAGTGTGAAGCTAAAAGACAAATTCAAAGAGTCACAAAATTGAGATTTTTAAGGAGAGGATTATTCCCCTGACAATGCTAGCAAACATTTTCATGGATTTTCTTACCTTGCTAAATTTTGACCAAGCAACTGTGCAGTGGTCATATTTCTTCTGTTTCCCTGTGAGATAGAAATTAAGAAATACATTAAGCACATCTTACTTACTGACATTGCAATTATGTGATAATCTTCATAAATTGATGTCAGCGTGAAAATGTACTGTACAATGGCACCTCTTTAACATGATGCATATGTGTCTTCCTTTAAATCTAGAGTTTAGAAAAACTGTATCAAGATATTTTTTGAAAGCTAAAGAAAACATGTTGAAGGAAAAGTTGGTTTGATTGGGTAGAACTGAACCAACTTCAGAGTTGAATTTGTCCCCATGTTTCTAGTGTTTAATCATTAACTGTAAAGTCATTCAGTCTACAATGACAACATGCATTTTAATAACCTGTGCAAGAATCAGACAATGGTGTAACCTTGGTCTGACTCACAGAACTGAACTGAACTGAAACAGAGCACAGCAGCAGAGTTTACCAAAGAGCCTGTGTGCAATCATCTCCAGCTGAGCATCATTCAGGCCACGTTTGGTGGCAGAGAGAAACTGCCAACTCAACATTTCTCCAAACTGCTTCCAAGTGGCTGCAGGACTGTTAGCCAAGAACATGACATCCTAGAGAAACAGACGCACATTAACGTTTATATCCAAATTAATCTCCGGCACCTTGCAAAGCCAAACAAATGTATGATACCGTTTTTTAGTGGTGTGGATTGCTCACCTTGGTGTTCAGACTGAGCATGTTGAACCAGAGAACAGATGCCCAGGCGCTTTGCTGCTGGCTGGAGTTGGAGATGATGACCACGGGGAGGGAGGAGGCCTATGTTTGGTACCAGGGGAGGATTATTTTTATACTTTGGTCATATTTCTTTGATTAAAGGAACAAAAACATAACAATCTAGGACTCCTTTTCTTTAAAAGGAACAAATGAAAAGTCATGTAAAGCAAGCTATTTAACGACAAGAAAAGAAGAAACTCTACCTGCATCTCAACTGACAAGCCTTTATACTCAAAGACAGTGTTGAAGTAGATGATGTGCAGCTCCTCTGTAACACTGAGAGAAATCTGTCAACACCAAAACACACACAAGGACATAGATTTATTTATTTGCGTGTGTAAAAGTTGAATTACTGTAAAATTAAAGAAAATTATTTTGGGGTTCCCAGAGTCAACTCACATCACTGACTCCTTTACCGCCACCTCCAGATTTCTGCTCCTTCAGAGTCTAAAGAAAAATGAAGGGAAACAAAAATCTGAGGTTCAAGAGTGACTATTTTGATTTCATTTTTTTACCCAAGTATGTACTTTGCAGTAACACCAGATAGCATGTGACAGGATCTACCATCTAAATGATTCAAACATTGGACTGAAGGAGACCTCACATCCAAGTTACCTGAGGTGTCATATATGTCTCCGTTATAAATAATAACCACTCACCAGATGTCTGAAGTCTGCAACCATTCCTCCACTCTGGCTCTCTGCCATGTTCAAAGCTTTGGTTTTCGTCCCCAGAACATTAAAACGGCGATATCTACAAACATGAGTTTTAGTCAAATAAAAGTGGGAAAGTTCAATAAATTTCCCCTGGAAATACAATTTGATTTAAAAGCTGAAATATGTTTGCACTTGTACATTCATACTGAAAACTCACCCTTTGATCTGAGGAGCCTCTCTATTTTCAAAAAGAGGGGAAAAACAGAACAGTTACCACAGAGCGGCATTACAACATTGTCCTCTTATGTTTGAAGTCAAGAACTGAAGGCTGCACTTTCACTTTGTGTGAAGTGAAAGTGACTTCAAAAGCAGAGAAATCTAACCTGTCCATGCACACGTTCACTTTCATTGAGTGGTTCAGCTCAGGGAATTTGACGAGAAGTCTGAAAATAACAATTCAGGTGAAAAATATCAGAACTTTAAGTAATAAGAAGCTAAAGTTATGTTCCAGAAAAATGGTTAAAAGAAGAGGCTTGAAGGAAAAGCATTACATTATCTTTATTCTACTTTCTATTCTCATATTATTTCAAAAAATATACCTACCACAAATAGGTATCACACTTACAGCAGTGTTTTTGGTTAGGAATTTTTAAGTCAGAATGTATGGACAACAGACAAATGTATGCATTTTGATGATTTAACAAACATGTACTTAGGTACATGCAGATAAATACAGGGGACTGTAGTGATTGCCTGAAGTGGTGCACTGACCTGGTCTTGACAGAGAACTGAACATTTGTGCGGAGCACCAGGGGTCCCTTTCCCTGTGGCATGGATGGCTGAGTCTCAACCACAAAGGAACTTGGAGAAACAGGGAAACAATAATGTCAGGCGGTCCAACAATCATATCTTAGGAGACTATGAGAGTGCATGTTTCCCCCAAAAGGTTACCTTTTCACCAAATCCCTTAGAAGAGTGTCTGTCTTTCTTCGCAGTGCTGGTTTTTGGGACTTTACAGGGTCACCATCATATGACAGTTTTCCTTCCAGCTCATCCAGCTTATTGAGAAACTCACGCACCTGGAACAGACACACTGCAACACAGGTAAACCTACAAAACAAAAAGAAAAAAGTCAGAAAAATTATATTTCTTGGAATATAGAGAGAATATAAAGAGAGATTATTGATACAACTGTTACAGTAAATGCCAATGATTAATGCTAATGTGGGGGGAAGTTAAAACAGTTGATATACCACTTCTCTAGCTGGTCCAGACATATATTGTCTGGAGCACCAATACAGGCTATCTGCTGCCTCCTCTGCCATTCCATCAGCTCCTTGTTCAATAGCAGGACAAGCAGGTCTTCACTCCTATCCAGGAGTTTAGTCAGATCACAAAGAGTGCTCTAAGAATGAGAAGCATGGAAAAGAAATTAGGAAAATAATAGACCTGAAAAGATATAAGTGGTTATGAAAAATTTAATTAACCCCCTACCTTTCTGGATTCGTTCACTTTGTTGATAAGAACCTGAAAAATTTTAACTCTTTCGTTCTTCACAGCCTCATCGACCACAGCTGCATGATGGTTTCCACAGTGGGATCAATGTTTCCATATGAGACAGAAAAACATAAAAAACATAATTAAGTATATGTCACTTTATTACTCATCCTCAGAGAATATCATCAGAGTGTGGAAATTACACCAGAGCATTTTGAAAATCTTACCTTCCATCTTGTAGGTTTTATACTTAAAATCAAACTCGTCTTGCTGCTCCTCCAAACATAACATAGTATGTTCCATACACTGTATCCAGAGGAAAATGACAATAATAATAAATTGGACAGTAATAAGTTTGGCTACAGAAAGATCAACATAATAGCATAAAGCAACATAATCCTTGCCTGCATGTCATTTCTGAGGCCGGCCATTTTACGTTCAAGTTCCTGCTGGCTGCTTGTCTCCATTGGTTCCTGCTCTACTTGCAAAATCTGAACCTGGGGGAAAGTAGAAGTTTGGTTGGTTGGTGCCTTTTTAGTAACAATGTAACATTTCACTTGCATGCTGTTCTCATTAAAATGACAGATGAGCTGCAGGATGTCTCCTTCCTAAATATCAGTAGCATTATATTACTCTAACCTTATCAGGCAGGTCAGCAATGTCAAGGATTTCCTTTTCTTTTTCAAGAAACCACAGGATTGTGTTAGCCAGGACTGTTGGATCATCTAGGTAAGCCTGTCAGGGGAGAGGGGTCAGATGGATAAAAAGGGACAAAACTAATTCTTAGCACAGATAGGAGAAAAATAATGTAAAACTTAAAAACACTCTAAGCTATTTTGCATTAAAAACTGGCCATACAAACAAGAAGATAGGGCAACTAATAATCTTTTCCTTTCTATTAACAGTGTTTATGTAGTCATATTTGGAACTAGGATGACACAAAGGGCTTTTTTTCCTCCATTAATCCTGCAAATACTAACCAGGAAGTTCTGCTTATAGCGTCTAATGTTGTGCTGCAGTAAGAATGACTCCTCCTGAACAAACCGGCTCTGTTGGATATCCAAATTCTCCAGCAGGACCTGGAAAAGCACCACAGCTAATTCATGGTCCCTTGCTGCTCTTTTCCTAGAGACAAAAAAACAAAACATAATACAAACAGATATCTGGTGAACAGGTGAATTAACTGTACTTGAAAAATACATAATGTGGTAAAAAAAAAAAAGATACATGGGGGAACCAGAGGTGGAGCTGCCTTACCATTCCTGCTTCTCTATCCAGGCCGACAGGTAGTGTCGAACATCCATAGGTAGGCCATCTCTGTCATAGAGCTCATGTAACTGCTGTCTGTACACAGCAGGCAGCTGCCTAAGTCTTTCCCACTGCGCCATCCTGAGGTCGGTGAACATGCACATAAATAAACCACATATTACAAAATGTGCACGCGTTGTGTCTGTTCAAAAGTAATTTCAAATCTCTGTACTAAGAGACAGTGCCAATATGTGATAAAAGAGAAGGGTTTACTCAAGTATCTTATCAACAATCAGCAGAGCAAAGTGCAAACTCTAAAGCAAATATGGTCTGTAAATGCTAATAACGAGCTTACTAAATGACATCTATGGTCGCTGTATCTAAGAGGAAGTGATTTAATAAAAAGCTAATGGAGGTTGAGTCTGAAATGTATAGCCCTTCGAAAAAGTCAGTGTAGGCATGCCTCGAAAATCAATAATAACACATATTACCCACCTTGCTTTATTCTGCCAGTACACTTACAAATACCTTTAAATAAGTTTACAGGTAATCTGAGACAGGTGCATTGCAAGCTAATGTTACTGATTCTGGAGTTAAAAGATAGCTGCGGATCCTGTCGGACGTTTCACACAGTAAACAACTACCAATACACTGTAGGCGTGTGAATGTTATTTCCTTTCTCCCTTGTCTCTGTTTCATTGGATATCCGCTTTTCCCTCCCAATATGTTGTTCTGAAGCCGACCATGGGCACCATTCGGACTCCTTTACCTGCTTTCCAAATGGTGCCAAGAGCCGGAATGTCCGACAAAGGAAACACAGCTTCCGAAAGAGCGCCGAGCCAACAGCCCATTGGTTAACCTGGGCTCAGACCAGCACGCGCAGTTGGTACGCATGCTTGTCAATCTCAAAGGAGGCGTGGAGAGCAGCAAAATAGAAACTTAACGCGATGTCTGAGGGTTTCTCGAGAAATGACGTTGTGAAAGTTGCGAGGTGACTAAAGTGACGCACTTATTAAATATTTCCAAACTACAGACCAGGCTGTGTCGCTCATAACAACACTATGGTTCACCTACACTACCAGTCAAACGTTTGGACACACCTTAAAAAAATAGTACTTTAAGGTCCTGTGAGGAGTTTGGAACTGGCTGAGAAACAGACTGAAAATGATACTGATGCCTCTTTACAATAATAATAATAATAATAATAATAATAATAATAATAATAATACATTTTATTTATATAGCGCTTTTCAAAAACTCAAAGACACTGTACATTTGTTAAAATCAATACAAGCAAAAAAAAACAAATAACAAATAACACAGATCAAACAAAACAACACAACAGTACAATCACAAATGAAAAGCTAACTTAAAAAGGTAAGTTTTTAAAAGAGATTTGAAAGCTGGAGGGTCAGAGCAGTTTTGTATATGGGAGGGGAGTGAGTTCCAGAGGGTGGGGGCGGCTACTGAGAAGGCTCTGTCCCCCCAGGTTCGGTGCTTGGTTCTGTGAGGTAGGGACAGGAGGTTGGCGTGTGAGGAGCGCAGGTTACGGGAAGGAGTGTGATGGTGGAGGAGGTCAGTGAGGTAGGAAGGGGTCTGGTGGTGGAGGGCTTTGTGGGTGAGGAGGAGGATTTTAAACTGTTTGCGGTATGGGACGGGGAGCCAATGAAGATGTTGGAGGACGGGGGTGATGTGGTCACGGGAGCGGGTGCAGGTGAGGAGGCGTGCAGCAGAGTTTTGAATATATTGCAGTTTATGGAGGAGGACTTTGGATGATGTGCCGTACATGATGCTATTACAGTAATCTAAATGGGATTATAACTTTCAATAGCAAACAAGTCCATCAGCAGCAACACTGGCACCTTCTCTGTTGTAATTTTTAATGCCTGAAACTGTCCTGGGGGGGGGGTAGGTGTCAGACCAGATGATGGACATCTTGCTTCAGAAACAGCCTTTATTTGACTGTTTTCATGGAAAATAACCATATTGCCTGATAAAGGTGACTGTTGAACACAACAGGATGAGGCTTTTGTTGAAAACACTACTTTCGCATGTATAGGACAAGAGATAAGAGGTATCACTTTGTCCACAAGGGGGCGCCAGAATCGATACAAAACAAAAGCTCCTCACAGCACCTTTAAATAATACACTTTTTTTTTTTTGTATTATTTAACTACTATTTGTTTTAATGTAAAAACTACCTCTGCAACTCACCACTGCACTTTTATCATATTATTTTAGCCTGTACATATTAGTCATGCCTATTTGTTGTTCTTTTTGTATTTATAGCTGATGTTATTGTTATTATTTTATTTTTATTTGTATGCCTTAGTCTTATGCCTTGTACAAAGAGAGCACAGTTTACCTAAGTCAAATTACTTGTGTGTTCAAGCATACCTGGCCAATAAAGCTGATTCTGATTCTGACCTTCTCAGTCAAGGTTTTGTAGTTATTTTAATTATTTGAAACACTGTAGATTAACACCAAAGACATCAAAACTATGAAAGAACATATATGGTATTATTTAATTAACAAAAAAGTGTTAAACAAAGCAGAATATGTTTTATATTTTAGATTTTGTAAAGTAGCCACCTTTTCCCTTCATGACAGCTTTGCACACTCTTGGTATTCTCTCAGTCTGCTTCATGAAGTGGTCTCCTGGAATGGTTTCTATTTAACATGAGCCTTGTCAAGAGTTCATTTGTAGAATTACTTGCCTTCTTTTTTTTTTTCAATCAATATATTTATTGAGTTTTATACACATTTTAGAGACAAAACAACAAATTGATGTGTGCCTCACAACCAAAGCACCCACCAACATTAAACATTAAAACAAACTTCCTCCCAGACCAAAAGCCATCTTTTATGCATATATATATATATATGAAATAAAATTACATGAAAGGGTAATACACAATCAAAAAATAAATATATCAGAATCAGAATCAGAATCAGCTTTATTGGCCAGGTATGCTTGAACACACAAGGAATTTGTCTTGGTAAACTGTACTCTCTCTGTACAAGGGCATAAGAATAAGGCATACAAATAAGAATATAAATATAATGATAATAATATCAACACAAGAGAGCGCAGTACCACGGCGACCGTCAGTGGCGCCATCAAGGAACATTGGAGACAATTATCTCCACAAGATTGAGTCAATATGTATTAAGGTTTCTGTCAGAGAAAACTAATTCCTTCTCCTCATCATCTGACAGCTCAATACTTTTCACGTAGGCAGTAAAGGGTCCCCATATTTTTTTAAATGTGTCACTTTTTCCTTTTATAATATATGTCACTTTTTTCAAAGAAAGTGTTGTAAGCATTTGTCTAACCCAGTGTGATATGCTTGGTCTGTTTATTTTTTTCCAAAATACTGCGATGGATTTTTTGTCGTGCAAAAGACATATCTATCATTATCTGGTCATTTTTTAGTAAACTGATGATAGTTTGGGTAAAGTCCTAAAATAAAAAGCCTGGGATCCTACTTGCCTTCTTAATGTGTTTGAGGCCATCAGTTGTGTTGTTCAGAGTTAGTGTTAGTACACAATGGATAGCCCTATTTGACTACTGTTGTACTCCATATCATGGGTAAATTATATTATTTCATAGTTTTGATGTCTTCAGTATTAATCTACAATGTTGAAAATAATTAAAATAAATAAAAACCATTGACTGAGAAGGTGTGTCCAAACTTTTGACTAGTGTACATGCAGCAATGCACCAATCTTAAATGTTAATGTTGATGTTGAGGTTGATATTTGTATGAATGTCGATGAATTCTGTCGCACGATGAAGGGTAGGGGAAAGCAGACTAGGTCATGATGGTGGAATAATGGTACCTGAGTTGCTAAATTATATGTAACAGTAAATTTGTGACTTGAGATTAGATAAGTTATTGTACAAATGTTGACATTTTGACGAATTACCTATTACTTCATATGCACTTTCCCCACTTTTCTGTTTTGTATCCTGCCTTTGCAACCCACCCTTTGTGAATATAAATAATGCACTGCCCATGTTCTTGATAACTGTATTGAAGTACAAACATGAGATATTTGTAGTTGATAATAGATAACTTTGCACTTCTGCTGGAATTTGGGAAAGCTAATGTTGTCCAGTCATTTTTACTCTACAGTTTTAAATGGACTACAGTATATATTATTCACTTTACAGATACATAATATACAAATAACCTGATAAATATAATGTTTAAAGTAGTTAGTCAGTAACAAGTTAAGTGTATGAATTAGTTCCCCTTTTTACAAGCTACATATCTTGATGTGAAGACATTGCAATACTAATTATATTCCAGTGATAAGATGCATTCTTGAAATCACCTATTCTGCTGAATGGATCATTACATTTTTAGTACAGCTTGGTCCTTACAGTTTTTCTCGATTGTTTACACACATTTTCTGAAAGCATGCCTCATACTCTCAGAACTCTACACACAAATCAAAAATCACACACACGATGGGCAAAACCCCTCAGTTCTCCTGCAAAATGAAATTTTACATTCAAAACAATATTATTTCTTCTCAAAATGATATTTTGTTTTCTGATGACACACACAAACCACCATATGAATAGACATTTATAAGAACCAGTTGAACACTGATGTGCTCAATGTAGAACACTTCTTCTCCATTCATCATAATGACTTAGGCCTTTTCTTGTTCAGTGTTACACTCACTACAGACAGTACATACAAAAGTGTGTTGTACAATATTTTAGAATATTGTTTTTATACTCTAAACACACAAATACACGGTCACAAATATATTTTATTTTCCCCCCCAAAAAACGATGTACACAGTGTTCATCCAAACCAGACAAAGGTGCACATACAGTGGTCTATATATAAAACAACAGAATAATTTACTGCATACAGTTACAGAAAAAAAAAAAAAAAAGTAAAACTATGCAGCATCCCCTCTTCTGTTTCGGTCTGGCCACAGCACCTCATCCACATCACAAGCGATGTTTTCCCTTTGCCAGCAGCAGGGGAAATAAAGCTCTGATTGCTAATTGTAAAACCGTGTGACAGGTGTTTGCCCATGTGATGAGTCAGTGTGCATTGTAGGGCAATTAACTTTAGATTTTGAATGACAGTGTGTTCCATGTGAAAACAAGAGATTTTCTTCATGGAAATTGTGCCAAATGCAGAGAATTGTGTGAAGTGTTTTGAAAAAAGTGTGTTTTAGAACTGCAATTTGAGTGTAAAGCAGGAATTGTGCTTGTAGTTTAGCAGAATTGGGTCAGGGGGTTGGTGCATGGGTTACATGTTGTGGTCATTGTGTCTCAAGTATCAGTATTTGAGTGTAAACAATCGAGAAAAACTGTAAATGATCTACTTTTACTTCCATTCTTGTTGTTCTCACTCTCATCAGTAGATGTCATACTAATTATACCTTTACACAGTCTCTACAGAATTAAACTGCTGCAGCCCAAACACTAAGATGTCAATAAGATGATGTGGAAGTCTTAGAATACATCAGTTTTCTTGTTGTTTTAGCAGTCTTCGGTTCCGCACACTTTCTCAGCCATCGTCCTTAATTAAATAAAACATTATCACAAACTTTCCTCTCATCAAACACTGCTACACCTGAAAATGACCAATAAATTCTCAGAAAGAAGTTGAAAACCAAGTTGAATTTTCCCCTAGTCAGAGATGTTTTCCAATATTATCAAAATGTTCCCAAACTGAAATAGGTCTTCTGATGAAAAAAAAACCCAACTTTTTTGATAACAAGGGAGTAGGCTGTTTGTGCTTTGCACAGCTGATAAAACAAAACCCAGTTGGTTCCTTATCTTACTCCACCACATAAAAAAAAAGCTGTGATGATATGTGTTCTATGTTTCTCTGTGGATTAATCTTATCAGTTTGCTTGGTCAAATTAATGAGAAATACTTGTTCACTTGGACGGAGCAGTGTAGCTTTATCTGTTTGGTGGACATGTGTACAGAGAGCAAAGTTCACAAGCCTGTACCCAGAACAAGTGGAGAGATAATAAAACTCCAATAAGCTTCTTCTTTATGACTAACGCTCAATAAACATGTCATTGAAATGCAATCATTGATATCCAATTGGAGCATAAACACAAATAACCAACCTGTACATATTTTTTTAGGGCCTTGTCTCAGTTGGTTATGGAGAAAAAGAAGACAGAAATACTCTGGACAGGTCACCAGCCTGTCACAAGGCCAACACACATGCACACACACGCGCACACTCAATAAGTTTACTGAACTCATGTATCTTTGGACTGTGGAAAGAAAATAAATAGAAAGAGAGGACATGTAAATTAAAGAGCTCAGCCATCTGGTCTTAAATAGGCATTGAAATAGGTCCTTTAAAAGCAGAACTACAGACTTGTCATAATAAATAGAGACAATAACGATGTCTACATTTAATGATCCAAAAATGCCATGAAACTGCAACGGGACGCTTTCAGGCACATTTAATAGGAGCCTGAAAATGAAGCAACAAAAAACAGTCCATCTATGATTGATTCTACCGTTTACAACATTTCTCTTTATTATATGTCCTCCAAATGTCCTGCAGGAACTGGATTTTCTTCTTGTAAGACCACTTGTTAAATGGAAATAAATTTACTTTTATTGTGATAATCTCAAACTTATACTTCAGGGCTAAGTTAATTGTTTACTATTTGAAGCACATTAATTGTAGTCACACTTGACAACAAATAACTCCCACAGTTAATAGTATACCATACAATTTATTGACATTCAGGAAAAAAACAATTCAACAGCATAGTTCTGAGTTTATTGTCCCTGCAGTAACACCAGAGGCAGGAATGTGATGTTCTGATCAAATGTTTCAATGGACAGAAAACAACATGGGTGTACAAGTATACGATTATAGTGTTGAGTGATTGAACATGTAATACCTGAGACCATTCCTTGAAAAGTTTTTGCTTAACATGATGAAAGATTCAACAGATTTATCCAAAACAGAAAAGCTAACAGTTCAAAAATGTTAATTTCATGATCCTTCTTTTTATATATACATTGAGTAAACTTTTGCAGTTAACGGCTATCCCTTTTCTCAAACAGATTATTTCTATGGTTCTTTTAAAAAACAAACTTATCATTTACATTTACAAGCAAATTCAAATCCTCCTGGCTTAACAACAGTTATTGTTTCAAATTTTGTCAAATGAACTTGATGGGCACATACAAACAACCAAAAAGCTATTGTCCTCTTCAAACCTTGATTTTGATAATTCTCTGAGAAATACAGTAACATGTAAAATCCTCATCTGCTAATAACAATCTCTACATAATAGTAAAATCCTAAAAGACAATCTGCTACTCTTAAACTCTGTCAATTAACAACTGTGATCCTGGATAATTGTTTTCTGGAAAAAAAAAAAAAGATTAACTGTATTTATTTTCTAAAGCTTGAAAGGTTGGTTTATTGAGCTGTCAGTCTACTCGATGGTGAGGACGCCCTCCTCCCAGCTGAACTGGTTCACCAGCACGTCGTCTTCCTGCTTCATAGAGTTAAGCAGATACCTGACCCCAGCTTTCACCCCTGTCTTCACCCCTGCACCCAGCGCGTAGCCCGCCACCCCGGCAGTCCCCCCTGTGGCCACCATGAGAGCATCTGTACCGAGGTCTACAGCGCTGAGGATGGCTCTCTCCTTGGCTGTTTCAGAGCAGTTGACCGAAGCGTAGTACACAGCGGTGCCCAGGTTGTAGAGGGTGCTTACCGCAGGGATCCACTCCACCACGTTGTAAACGCGCTCCTCACTCCTGTTGATGCAGCTCCTTTGGGGGCTTCGCTTCAATCGTCGACTTGAACCTGCAGGGGTGAAAACATCCTCTTCGGAGCTGCACTGACGGATCCAGCTCTCAGTCTCTGAGGATTCAGAGGGCAGTATGCGACTACCTTTTCTAAGCAGGGCCTGGTATTTCCTATATTTGAGTGTCCCACTGCTGCTCACACCAGCACACAGGACTCCCAGCCTCTCACAGGTGCTCACAGCCTCCTTCAGATCACCTGCAGCTCCTTCCACGGCTGTTCCTACCAGTGTTGTTCCATTCACCCTGCTCCAGCCCTCACAGAGCCCTTCCATTTTTAATGTTCCCTCTCCCACTGAGGCAAGCTGCTGGATGTTGAACATCACGGCCTCTATGTGGCTACCAGCTGTATCCGTCTCTGACGGCACTGCTGCTGATGCAGGTGCTGGCTTAGTTGCAGTTTTGCTCATCCTACTCTCTATCAGGCCTTCCATCTCCATGAGGAGATCCTCCGTGTCTGCCTCCCCTAGCAGCTCGTACAACTTGAGCACCAGGATCTGAGCCTCCTGTGTGCAGCCTGCCACCGTCAACACGGGCACCAAAGACAGACCCAGCAACTCCTGTGGGAACAATGAGGATGAGGAGTCATCCAGGGTGCTAGCTGACAGCAGTTCAGCACAGCTCACGTTCTCCTGAATGTGCACATAATCTTGAATCTGACCCTGAAGCTTCTCCCTGAGGACTGAGGTTATACGTTGTGCTGATTGAACTCTCTCCTCTTTTTGTGCAACCACTGATACAAGACGAGGTTTTCCTGCAGGAGGAGGGAGGCCAAGCTGGAGCTGGGATCCTAGGATGGAGAGATGGTCCTGGTTGGTTGTCTCTTTTAAGTCTTCATGAAGGTCAGTTTCTGGCAGCAGAGTATTTCTCTGTCCCAAAGAAGGCGGGACCCTGCACAGAACCTGTTCACTCAGCAGGAGCTGGATCACAAGTAGCCACTTCAACTTGGAGGACATCATTTCAGCCCAGTTACAGCTTTGTTTTCAAAGCCACTACATGAGGCAAAGGAGAAAACAAGCCAACAATGTTACAGTTGTACAAGTATTTTAAGTTTGATGTGCATTATTAGGTAGTCTTCTTTTCCTCAAAGCTAGCCAATAGTTGTGATAGTTTTCTTCACACACTAAGAAAGTATTGAACATCTTATTGGTTCTCATTTGCTTGTTTTTTTTACATCATTTCTAATTATTGGTGTGTTTTGTATCATTTACACATTTTAATCTAATCTACCTGCATATGGACACCGAGTGCGTACATTGGAAATATATAACAAAGTTTAATACTTAAAAAATAATAGAAGACCATTTCAACATTTTACATTGAAAGAGAGCAGCAGGGAAACTAAGAAAAGGAAAGGCACTATCACCTCTATAAAAAAAGGATCAAATCAAACATCTCTCTTAAAGACATTTTAACATTTTTTAACAATGCTGCAAAGAGATCATTCTATATTCAAATCTGATTTTAAACATTTACGCGGTCCTTTTTTCTGCAATGACAGTAACTAAAAATAGAAAAGCTTCTCCACCCACAACTTCATAATTCATTTGCATCTTTTGGTCCTATAGCTGCTGTACACAGAACACCTACCTTAATAATAATCTGATGTGGAGTTCTGGTTGTAGCAGTGCAACCAAGATGGCTTCAGCGTGTGTGATGCTTCTTTTTTGTCCCTTTTTCCCCTCAAAACATGTAAAGCACTCTTCTCTCTCTTTGCCTCCAATGAGATTCTCCCTCTTTACACATGACATCCCACAGCCCTCCCTCTGTCTCATCTGTCTTTCAGCCTCCTCTTCTCTTTGGCCTCATTGCTCAAAGGGAGATCAGTGCTTGAATGTTAATTCACATCGGGGAAAGTCCATGTGTTCTGGAGCAGTTTTGTTTGCCTGCCCTGCAATCCTCTCCACCCCGTCGCCCCCCTGCCTCCTCACTCACTCAGTCGTTTGTTTTTGACCCAAATACTTGAAAGAAATCTCCCCTCACGCAGTGAGCAAACATATCTCCTATACAGCCAAGACAAGTGAGGAGAACAGGGGGCTATCTGAGGTAAAGAACAAAGAGTGGGAGCTAAAATATATACAATATACTGTTAGGATGTATTCTTCCTGTCTGTTCGATTTTCAATTATTTTCAGACCTCAACACATTACTGCACCAACTATATTATAATCATGACTTATTTTATCCCCAACAGCATCAATAGACATTGTTCATGTCTGCAGTGAGACACCAAAAGAAGCCCAACTTCTCTTTTCTGCACACCATAAATGTTCTATTTATACCACTTTTTTTTTTTACAAAAATAGACAAAATAGTGTTGTCTGCAGATTTGCAACTTGGAGGGTTTTTTTTAGATAATTCAAAGGATTTCAAACTTACCCCAAATTGGAGAAACAGGGTTTTCTCTAGATAGCAGTGATCTGCCAGTTTGCAATGTCACCTGAGACTCACTCTGATGGGGGATATACAGTAGTTTTTGTTGGCATACTGATATGTAACATTGCGGTAATTGTGCCTTTTAAAACTATTTTATGAACATTTGCCATAAAAACAGTGTAGTAAATTCAATGGGCATACAAAAGAAACACGGTAAAGAATTTCACCTTGTTTCCCTCCCCAGCTCTTCTTTAACCTTCTGTACTTTTCTTTCTTCGCAGTCGCTCTTTCTCTCTGTCCTCTTACACAAAAATGTCTTTATCCTGTGAGAGCCACCCCCCCCCCCCTTTTTAACCCAAAGAAGACAAGACTTTTTAAAGACAAAATCTTCCACAGTGGCCAAAAGCATAAGCATCAAAGATGTATTACATTAGAATTAAAAGTAGAGTATTTGATCAATGTTTATATAACCTGGGATATAAGACATTTTTGTCTGTCACAAGAAAAAGTTCTACAGGTTTACAGTTTGACAAATGAACATATAAGTGTAGTGTTGTCTTAAAGGTTGTGAGCAGCCTACATTTAGAAGTGTTGCTCCTCTTATGGTATATTAAACTTTAGATTATCTGGACTTTAGTCAGAGAATGACACGTCTTTTTACACATAAATAATCATACCAATAAGGATTTAAATTCTAATTACAGCCATTGCATACAGACCAATGTCTCAGCATGTGATGGTTTTGCAGTGCTGTCACTCTACTGTCATTCTAAGATCATTTTTTTAATACAAGAGAGGTCTGATTAAACTTTTTATACTTCTTTCTTGTGACAAAGTGTCTTAAAAACAAGGACAAGGCACAAAAATTGTGCAAAATGTTAAATAATACAAAAAGCTGTTGATTTGAAGTGCGGCAGTGTCCTGTTGGAACAGAAATAAACTGATTAGAGCCTGAATCTAAAGGGCCCTCGACTACTTTCATTTTATGCCTTCACACTGTCACACTAAGTTTATTTTCGATAGCTTTCCTCTCTGCGTACACATTTTAAATGACCTCTTTTTCTTACATTAAAGGCTTTTTACTTATTATAATGCATTGTTATTCCACATCTGTAACACAGGGTGTCACTGTAGCCTGCTTTACTCAATGTTGTTCTGCATCAGGCTTTACCTTTCTATGCAAGAGCTCTTGCATGACTTCAGTCACTGACTCACCAAGAGGTCTCGCATTACTTCAGTCAATGCCTCACTAAGAACCTTGACAGAAAACAAATAAGTCTTGGTGATCGCTTCTTTCAAGATGCATGCCATCTTGAGACTTTATTCTGAAGTTAGTCCTATAACCTGCTTTTCTTTCTTTCAGTATTTCATTACATTCGCAATGAATGCATGGTGTCTTCCCTAGTGTACCTAAAGTCAAAAGATTTCACTAGTTCTCCCAAAGCATAAAGAAAAGCATCTACAAATTCCTCTGGGAAATGTAATACAAATGAGCCTGTGTCTTCCTGAAGAAAAGAGAGAAAAAATAACTGGCCAATGCTTCAATAAAATGCAGGAGTGTCACTCCCTTTCTCTTTCCCATTGCATCCTTGAATCTGCTCAAAACCTTTAGAATATGTATGATTCTGTCCTTAGTTTGTATTATGTGTACAAAAAGTCAACTCCCTGTTGAAACTTGGACTCATTGTTTGTCTTATGCTTGAACCTGTTCTAAACCATTTTTCATTTTGACCATGCACCCAAACTGTCATGGTTTTATTAGCTTAGTTTTGTGCTTCATGCCTTGGTTCCTTCCCGTGTTTATTCTGTATTTGTTATCCTTTGTCTCCCTGTTTGAGTGAGTGTTTAGTGACCCATATCTCTTGTTGTGTTTTCTTAGTCTAGTCTTGTGTTTACTGTTTTATTTTGTAGTTCTGAATCCTTGTGTCTCCAGTTTAGTTTAGCGTCATACTATGTTTCCCTCCCTTTGTTATTGCCCTCATTAGTTTAACACACCTGTGTTGATTACTCTGTGTTTAGTTCCTCTGTTTCCCGTGTCCCTTGTTGGATCATTTTCCCTGTGTTTGTCTTTCCTGTGTTCTGTGTTCCACTTGTTCTTAGTGCTCTAGTTTTTCTGTGGATTTTTTTATAGTACGTTTTTGTTTGTCTATCTCAGGTTGGTGACACAAACAAAACAAAAGTAAATACTGGACACTTTCATGAAGCATGTTTAGACTTAACTGTGTGGGTGGATGGATTGCCACCTGCCTAAACCAGTTCAGTGTAGATAAGGAGAAAGAGAGAAAGAGGGAGGACGACAGGCAATGAGGGAGCTGCGACAACAAAAGAAACAATACAAAAGTCACTGTGATTTCAGACCACAGGCTCATACATTTCTTGTTCTACTATAACCATTACAGGTTGAGACCCAAAGAACAGACACAAACAGAAGCAATGAGACTTATTTTATTCCAACAGTATCAATAAATGTTGTTCATGTTAACTTCAATAAACACAACGTTTATTTCTTCTTCAGAAACATTTATTACCGCTCAGGTAAAATACACACCGTTACACCGCGGCTGTCTCCCCGCTCTAAAACAACACACAGCACATGTGCCCCCCAGTTCAAGGGTCAACCTCAAAACACATTTTACTGTAACGAACACAGCAAAGATACATGTTAACAGTTCATGTCTGCAGTATATATATATATGTATATATATATACATATATATATATATGTATATAAACAGTTTGCAGCATACTTAAGGTATCTAGGAGCCAAAGTGTTGGTAAGTCAAAAGGAGAGGGCCCTGATAATTGATGGCCCTACCTCCTGCACTACTATTGGAGACTTTGGGGACCATAAACTGGCCTGTATTCTGTAAGTATAATGATTTAGACAAGCATTTGCCAAATATCTAAAAATATTTTTAAGGTTAATCTACTTGACTCTTTTTAACTCCTTTGTCATTGGAGCTTTTTATTATACCCAGAAAAGCTCCAATGACACTAGACTCTCATATAATTTGAACTTATTGGTTTCCCCCTCCAAAAAAACAAGATTCACACACACATAATCCCAAATACTTGGTTCAACCATTCCATTATTTTTTTCTTTTTGGGGAACCAATAAGTAGAGACAAGGCAAGTAGAGTTCAAAGATACACCTTTAAACTGAGTCAGTGATGTGTTCAAAAACATATCTTTGCTGGACCCCAAAAATCAACTATCTCAGCTTCAAGTACTTCAGTGAGCAAAAGATAGATACTGACTTTATGGCATGACTGAAATAAAAAACATTCAGTAATTTTGATGGAGGGGTAAGTCTGTCATTGTCTTCTCTTTCTCTTTGGATTTTAATGAAGTGTAGATACTGGATCTCTGCTGCCCCTGTGAGATAGAGAAAGCTAAGGAAAAGAGGTTTGACCAGCGGCTGAACTAGTCTGAAGAAACAAAGTTCATGAATGACTTAAAGTTGAAACAAAAGTGCCACACTATATTCTCACCTGCTTCACACAGGCAGTTTTTATATAAAGAAGTACTCCATTTGACTTATAATCAATCACCCTGCGGTGCGAGATTCATATGGTAAATCTATTAATTGGATCCCTGCTTGCACAGTTTTTTCTGCAGGGAAATTAGTAGAACTGACACTATCCATCAAGTCCAATCAAAAATCATCAAAACCTGCTGATGCAAGCTGACTCTCCAGCTTTACAGCTGAGATCTGATCAAACATCAGGGCCTGAGTCTTCAGAGTATAAGCTCATTTCATGTGTCACCATCATGACTCATAATCACACTGATACTCCCACGCCAATTATCATGTTTGAGTCTGTTGTACATACAAAAGGCGTATAGGCTATATATCAACAAACACTATAAATACCACCCATGCACACAGAAGCGCGATCTGTTCAGCAGTTTTTCTAGTATCATAGGAGCAAATACATCTTTCCATCGAGCTCCACCTACCTCCCAAGAGCTCCACCTGAGGGAGATGCACCCACCTCCGAAACCCCAATCCCACCCCTCCACACACACACGCACGTGCGCACGCTCACACACACACACACACACACACACACACACACACACACACACACACACACACACACACACACACACACAAACATACGCTTATATTTCTAAAAATTAGACTCCATCTTTTCCAGTTTGCTGCCAGGCTGACATAAGTTGCATAGCAAGCTTTGAAATGAGTATTGAACCTGCTGGTGTTTGTAGTGAATTTGATTGCACAGCGGCAAAAGCTTCTAAAATCAAAATTTGTAAATGCACTCTGAGTCAGTGCCTTTATTTATCAAATAAAAGCATGTTTTAATTAAAAAAGAACACGATCATATTTTTCCCACAATAATGAGTCCCACACATGCTATAAAAGATTGTAGATATCCCCTACAACAGTGGTGTCCAAACTTTTTTCAAAGAGGGCCACATTTGACATTGTCAGAATACCTCAGGGCCAGTGGCTCCTCCTGAGACTTAGTAATTATAAAAGTTATATATGAAATGTCTATTTAATAACAATCATTTTACTTTTTTGTTCTCAATAAATCAGTAACTAGGTAGCCCTCAGTTCCCCACAAGCCACGTAAACATGAGCAAACTTTATCTTCTTCTGGAGGAAAATGTTTTTCATTCATTTTTCATATTGTCTCATTATTTTGTGGGAAAAATATTGTCTCATTTTTTTGTGGGAAAAATAGTGTCTCCTTATTTTTCTATGGCCGGATCACGATCTGGATTTCATCTCACTTCTTTTCCATGTTGTTTTTTAGACTTAGACATTTTTAGAACAAAATAATTATTTTCCTACGTTCTGAAAATTTTTTACACACCACATGTTGCCTTCTCTGCACAATTTCATAATTTTGATCTTGTCTTGTATCCTCTTTTGTGTCTTCTGAACTTTTAGTGTTCATCAAGAACATTTTCACATCATGATAAAAACATTAATTTGAAAACCTGTGAACTTTAAGAGTTCTTGTGTTTCATCTTTATTGTCGTCTTGCAGAATTCCCAGTTCTTTGGCTTAGGACAGGTAGTCCATATGAAGCTTTTGAGACATTTCTGGATTGACTTTAGCGTTGTGTGTGCGCTTGAAAGAAACTGCAAATGTTTAGATGATTCAGAAGGTGATTAATTTCTGTGCTATAAATAACACAATTTAAGATGGGAGCTTGGG
The DNA here is from genome assembly GCF_009762535.1 of Notolabrus celidotus. Lineage (NCBI taxonomy): Eukaryota > Metazoa > Chordata > Actinopteri > Labriformes > Labridae > Notolabrus > Notolabrus celidotus. The sequence continues at coordinate 4,857,817 of NC_048272.1, read as the reverse complement.
GCCATAAATAAATGGACCTTGGGCCGTGACTGGCCCCCGGGCCGTACTTTGGACATGCCTGCCCTACAACATACATTTTGGCTTATCTGCGCTTTTGGGAATGAACTTGAGGCCTTACGTTGGTCGTAAAATGTTTAATAGCAGCCCAAGATTCAATAAAGGCTTGGCTCAGGAGAGGGGTAACAGAGTATACAACTGTGTCGTCTGCATAAAGAAACACTTTGGCCATTCACTGGTCTCTCCTGGTATTGTTTATGAAAATACAAAGTAAATAGGACGGTTTTACAAAGTCCAATTCTTTCCACTGATCAACAAAAAAAAGCACAATATTGCTTTTTTCCAGTGTATAGAAAAACATCACATGTGTTGGAACAGTGATGTGTAACAAAAGAATTTCCACCAACGGGGGACAAATAAAGTATATCTATATCTCTATCTCTACTAGGAAACCTGACTGTTAGTTTTTTGTCCTCAGCAGAAGGTATCTTCTAAGAAATGGTTGAGATGACAGGGAGAAAAGACAGTTCTGAAATATCAGTTAAACCTGGGGATTATTTAATTAATCACTTTTCTAATCCCTTTAGTTTAGGAGCAATCCAGGTATCCTCTATTGAAATAGATCTAAAAGCAAAAGATGCTTGTTTTGCCACTGTTTTGGATACTTCAGTGCTGAAGTTGGAGCGATAGGTATCTGTTTTAGACTCACTGTAAACACAACTAGCTGACTCCAAATGCTTTTCAAAGAGTTAAACAAGTTTCTCTTTGACAATAAGTTTAGGGAGACATAAACCAGGTTGACCAAGAAAGAGAAGCTTAGTCTGCTTCAGAATTTGGAGTGAATATTGAGGTTTTTCTGACACATTTAACAGAGAGTAATCAGCATAAGTTTTTATTTTTTATTGAATACTAGAAAGCAGATCCAAAGCACTAACTCTTCAATGAACCAAAGATAAATAATCTAATTCATCCCAAGAGCACACGTCTTGCATATAGCTGTAATGGTATTATGTCATGCATTTATGCACCTTTTTTCCTGAAGTTTAAACCTGAACCTTGTGTATTATGTAAATTCTGAAGAGGCGCTAAAAGCAAATAAACTAAACAACTTCTGGGGTGTTAATTAAGTGTGACTGATTCAATTAGCTGGTGCAAAGACAGGTTAACATGTGCACACATACACACACCCCAATGAGTTCTTGTATTGAATTATGATCATATACATGTGCATGAGGTTTTTGAGTCATTTGCATTCATGTGTCTCTGCTACCTAAAACAAGAGGTAATCTCTATCAACACACCTGCAGTTTTTCTTGTCAGGGGACATTCCTGTCAGTGGTGATGCTAGATACCCCCCAGTTCAACAGAATTGTTATTTTTAGACACTGACTGTTTTACTGGTTAAACATTAAAAGAGCCCAAATGGACATAGTATGAACATTTGGGCTCTTTAAAAGTGCTGGAAGGCAGAGTTTGTTCATGTTGACAACCCAGAACCGGTTTCCCGAGTGTGATGTACAATTAGAAGGCCTTAAATACAGAAAAACTACAGTGCAAGTGCAGCAGTTCTTTAAATAAATGCAGAGCTGTTGCAATGCATAAAACAGAGTGCAAATATTGAAACTAACGTAACACATTCTGTTAAACAGGATGAGCGGCTGAAGTGAACCATCATAAAGAATTACTCTTCACTCAGACTACAGGATCTAAATCCTATTTTTACCAAGCCTCTTGAGTAATAAAGTAGAGTTTTTCAGCCGATACCTGCTTTCTATGAAAATGGATATTAAGCATCCATTTATTCCTCAAAACAAAAACATGTGTGAGATCCTCTGTGAGCACCAAAACTAAACATTAATAGAAATGCTCATTTGGTGCATTCTGATGCAGTTTACAGAGAAATTGTAGTAATGAAATAGAAAGAATAGTGTAGAGCCGTTATGGGTGCTGAGTGGGTTTGTACTGTAGGTGAGATGTTTTGTGAAACCCAGAGATTTTAGTTGTTCATTTGACCTTATAAAATCCAGGTGGGTGAAGTGAAACGTCTACATTTTAGTCAGTAGGAGGAAAAGGTCAGTCGAAGGTCTTCCGTTTGTCATTTGAGGGCTCATTGATTCGGAGAGCGTGGGAGTTATTTGGCTCTCTACTGCTCTCACACACCAGCGCATGACGGTACCAAGAGAACTGAAATATCTGCAAACAGGCTGTATGCTGTTTCAAAGCTCCATCACCTCAAAAAGACACATTACATTTCTTCTAAAATCAAAAAACATACTGTAGTTTTTTATGTTTGCAGTCTTAATAAGTCAAAAAATACATTGTATTTACCAAAGAACAATATCATGCTAAATCATAATCTTCAATGTTTAAACACTACATGCAATTACTATAAGTGGCTGCCAAGCTGTATGAGACAGACATTTTTTTCCTCATTTTTAATCTTTAACACAAAATGTTAGGATATTTTCATGGTATTTCATCAAACTACAAAATATTCCAGAAAATGTCTCCAATCAATCATTAAATGATAGATAACAGGAAGTTAGTTTATGCGTATGACATCCAAAAATCTAGTATTGTCTCTTTCAGTAACTAGATTGGACTGTATGATGCTACCTACATTTGTGTGTGTGTGTGTGTGTGTGTTTGTGTGTGTAGGGGTGGGATTGAGGTTTGGGTGGCAAGTGGAGCTCTAATTGGATTAGAAATGGGCTCTTGGACTATAATAACTGAGGTACAGTGGCGGCTCAGTGGAAAGACGCATTTGCTCCTATGATATCAGAAAAACTGCTGAACAGACAGATCACTGGTTTATACTATTGGAACCATAAACGGGTAAGACTTATTGCTCCTAAATTATTTATTAATATATATTGGTGATAAAACAGTCTAATTTATCAGGCAGAGTATGATTGGAGTTTCTGTTAAGATTATCTTACTTAAAAATACTTCAATTTTCTACATTTCCTGCAATTTTTCATTCATATTCATCTTTCATTTCTCCCTCCAGGAGACCATAACAAATGATATAGCATGCTGTGTGCCTTTTTTTCCTCTTTTAAAATTCTCTCTTAAAAAAGGTATTATCATGAAGTGCTGGAGGTAAAGCTCTGTATTCATAAGTTAAGCAGCTATATTTGTAATAGCTGTTATAATATTGAGTATGTCACTGTCAAGATAGGTGCATGCAATTAAAAAATACAGATTGAGTTCAAGAACAGGCTTTTAAGGACATTGTGAGAAGTAGAGGCTGTGTATATGTGTGTGAATTTTCAGATCTATTTTAACACAGAGGTTAATGGATGGGTGTAGTTTTATTCACATAACTTTGAGGTCTATTGTTGAAACAACGCCTAACACTTAGATAATTATACTGTTGTGAAAGAAACTATCTGTTGCTGAGGTAGTTGTTTACAAATAACTGTGACCTCTTTATGATCTACAATAGCAAATGAGATCATCAGGAAGAATAATGATTATTTCCAATTATTACTAATGCCTGTCTCTGCAGCCATCAAGTCATTGCAAGGGATTTACAGCACCTGGGTGTGATGAAGCGTTTTTTAAGATCATATCCACAAAAAAAAACAAAAACAAATTTGTTGTGATCAGAAAACAAAATATATATGAAAAAAAATTAATATCATGAAAAGTTTTTTTTGGAGTGGATAATTGAATTTAAAAAAAAAAACTTTCACTTGCTTCTGTTTTCTTTATCATGTAAAGGGATATATTTCAACCCTTTTATTGTAACGATTCTGATGATCATAGCTTTATGTAATGTATTTACCATAGACTGTATAAAATATGGACGTAGTATCCGTGATGTCACCCATCTGTTCCTGAGCGCTGTTTTGAAGCCAATCGATGGCAGCCATATTGGAATACGGCACTCAACCAGGCAGAGTGTGACGTAAAGGGGCGAGTTTGAGCCTCTTAGCCAACAGCTATGTGTTCCCGTCCGAGAGTCAAGTCAGTCATGTCCTTATTTGGGCAAAAACTCCTAATCTTAATATCTTCTGAACCGTCTCGTTAGAAAAAAATTCCCCCCCCCCCGTACAGTGTGTGCTGATAGAGGAATTAGCTATGTGGAGCCAAGCCGTTTTTTGAACCAGGCTGTAAACATGTTTATTAATGCTGCAAAGATCGTCTTTTTAGAATTGGCGTCTATGTGGTTTCCGGTGTTTCTGCAGCCAGCCTCAAGCGGATCCTCGATGAATTGCAGTTTATAACACTTCCGCATGGGCTTCATAGTTTGAGACCGGAGGTTGCCGCGTGGTATTTACCCATGTAAAGGAAAACGTCAACTAAGAGAGGAATTAGTACTTATCCACTGAGGTGACCAGGTTCAACAAAAAACAGAAAAAATCTCAAAGAAGTTTTAGCTGAAAGAGACAAAAAAGAAGCGTAACAGCAAAAATCTCCAAACTCAGAATGTGACATTAAATTTACAGTTATCACAATTTCTGCAAATAAGTATTACAATTATGTCTTAAAGTCAACACTTCTCTGTGTTTAGTTGCTAAGTTAAAGTTGGAAACTTTAACTGATGCTTAGAAAAAGGACTTTCCATGTGAAACTTCAAGAACAGTAGGTCAGAGATGAGAAACTAGTTTTTTTTTTCATTTTCAACTGTGTTACACAGTTTCAATCTTTGCAGTGGACAATGTCAATAAAGGTTGTTTCGGCAGTATTCTTTCTGACACCTACCCGGCTGCAGTGGTTCCATGCATTTAGAAAAACACAATAAAGAAATAATCTTCTCTCTGGTAGTCTTGATTGCTTTTGCAGATCATATAAAGTTATCAGTATTCATTTCAGTCTGTCTCATAACTTTAAAGCTTTAAATCTTATCAATGTTCCAGAGTAATGGCTAGAAGTCCGAGCTGCAGCACTCTAGCTTCACTGCTTGCTTTAGTCTTCCTCGTCTTACTCCCTGTGACATCTTGGTGTAAGGCGGAAACCTACAAATCAACAACAAAGGTAAGTCTACAAGTACAGCTACCAGGTTTTCAAAATAACTTTGTTGTAGAAAGGTGAAATGGAGGGACCAACTAGTAATCATTTGTGTTTTAGGGGAAGGCAGAGTGCTGTGTGAGTGAAGATGCAGAGCTGAAGAGGTTTGATGACCTTGACTATGACAGCTTTGTGAGTCTTATGGGGAGGAGAAGCGAAGCTCAACCAAACAGTGAGTTATTTGATACAGAAACATACCAATCCTACATCACTTTCACTGACATTTATTATTTCTATCTCACCCCAAACTTCTTTTTCAGGTCATAAAAACACTCTGACGCAGAGAAAAGGTAAGAATCCAAATCAAAAGACAAACTGATATTTTTCATATATCATTTTTCAGCTCATTTGATCCATATATCCATCTGATTCTTTTAATTTGAAATATCACGAGAAAGTCATTTTTAATGTGGTGCAAATGTCCCATTGTAATAAAGGGATAACCATAGACTGTAAATAAAAATGGACAGCGTTGCTCCGCCTCTTCCTGTTGTACGGTTCTGAAGCCAAAAAATCCCTCTTCTGGGCGCCGCCATTGTGCAGCCAGAGCCTGCAAAGCCACTGTAACGAGCTCCACCCTACAGCGTAGCGTCACAAGACGCTGTGTGTCCTTTGAAGTTTCCCTTTACGGCGGCTGTGAGTCTTGACTTTGACTGCGACAGATTTTTTGACCAACACTGCAGCCAGCCACCAGGGGGCAGACACACTGCTGAAAGCTTCACCACCAGCCGAGGGAACTTCTCCCTTCGGGATAGCTGTTTAGGAGTTGTGGGTCAAAGGTCACTGTGTTCTTACTAAAAAAACAACATTTGGTTGTCAGTCAATAGTTTATGTTAATTTCACACTTCTATAACAAAATGATGAAGTCATAACATTTTTCCTCTGAAAATAAAGCAAATAAAAAAAATCATTTTATAGACGTTATTCCCATCCCAATATAATGTAACATAATATTCCAGTATAATAATAAAGGTCAGGCACACCATATGAAGTGAACCATAGTGAGGCCTTCTCAGATGTTACCCCTGTCTTTAAAGGGGACATATCACGCTTTTTTCATCAATATATATTGGTCTAAGAGGTCCCCAAAACATGTCTTTAAAGTTTATGCTCAAAAAAACACTTTGAAATCAGATTTTGGCATGCCTGAAAAGTCCTCTTCTTCATTCCTCATCAGAACACTCTGTTTTCCCTCTGACCACGCCCCCTCCGGAAATGGATGTGCCTCGGCTCTCCAGCACGTTGATCTAATGTTTACATGTTGGCTGAATATACACGGCTGGTCAGAGATTGCGTTACTTCAACCCTCTGAATCTGATCCTGACGGAGAGGCGCCTGTAGCAGGACCTTTCTGAAGGATTGGTCATAGATTTAGTGTTTCTTGTTGTTTTATTTACCAGTATGTAGACGTGTGTCTTGGTACACAGCTACGAACATGTAGCTATGTGGCTATGCTAACTAGCGCTAGCACTTATCCATGATAAATAAAAATCATCCATTAGATCTTCAAATCTGCAGACGTGGGGAGTAAAACCGACCTCTGCCAGAAAGGCAGCAGGACCTTTTCCGAAGGATTGGTCACAGATTCTGTGTTTCTTGTTGTTTTATTTGTCAGTATGTCGACGTGTGTCTTGGTACACAGCTACAGCTACAGCTATGAACATATAGCTATGTGGCTATGCTAATTAGCGCTAGCACTTATCCATGACAAATAAAAATAATCCACTAGATCTTCAAATCTGCAGACGTGGGGAGTAAAACCGACCTTTGTGTTTATTAAGACAGCCTACAACTAGCATGCCTCCCCCCTAAGCTCCTTGTTAGCACACATTTGTGCAGGTAATGAAAAACGGGGGAGGGATTCAGTATTATTTTATACAGTCTATGGGCTGAACAAGCTCCGAGCTCTGACTCCGTGACAGACCGGATATTGTTGTTACGTAACAAAAACACGGAAGTCTGAAACGGCTCGTTTCACACACATTTACAGAAAGGTGTAGAAATCAAAACAGGGGCAGAATGGATTTTTTTCATTCTCGGGGGGTTTGTAGACATGCCAGGGACACATATTTCAGGTAAAGAACCATTAAAAAGTCAATTTTGCATGATATGTCACCTTTAAAATGACCTCCCCTACAGTTTTACAACATGTAATGAGTGTTGTTTGTCTCATACAGGACACATCAACCACATCCTCACTGACTTGTTGGGCCAGAAAAAAGGTGAGTGACTTCAGCCACAGTGACAGGGATACATTCAGAAAGTCATAAAATGTTGATTTTGGTTTTCATTATTTACAATGTACAGTGTAGCTACTTGCTCGGCAATACTGTTTGGGCATATCATTTTGAACCATTACAGGGAATGAAATCTTACAGCATTTTAAACCTAATGACATGTTTCCCTTTAGGCTATGTTTTCACATTAAATGATAATGAAAAGAACAAATTATGCTGATAAAAAAAAACCCTCACAGGTAATCAAAACATGTACTTGACTTCAGAGTGCTGTAAGTTGTCTAGTTTAGCCATCATACGCAGAGCACGCACTATAACACTGGACCCCCAACACCCCCTCTACTCAGTCTTCACACTACTCCACTCCGGTCGCAGATACAGATCCCCTTACTGTAGGCGAGCCCGGTTTGGCAGAAGCTTCGTCCCATTGGCCATAGCAATGCTAAATAGAATGCCACTGTAATGTGTCCGGTGTGCTTATATGTGTCCAGTGTGTTCATATGTGTTCGGTGTGTTTTACATGTGTTCAGTGTGTTCATATGTGTCCGGTGTGTATATATGTGGGATGAGGTGCACCATTGCTGTGAGGCTGGGCGGATGTTTATTGTTTATTGTGTTCATACATGTATTCCTGTACAGACGGTGGCAACAAATCTCCTTATTAAGGACAAATAAAGATCTATCTATCTATCTAGTTTGACACCTACTTCCTCTCACAGTGGTTGCAGGCATTATAAATTACAATATAGAAAATGTGAATCTTGTCATTGATGATCTTGTCTGCTTCTGGAGGTCATAAAGAGGTATTACTGTTCATTTTGGTCCGTCTCATAACCAGTCGAACCTCCTTAGAGGAGCTTTAAAGGAATACTAGGAAATACACATAAATAGACATGTTAGCATTACTGTGGTGCTGCCCCTCTTTTATACCTCATTTATACCTTCACTGCAGTTTATGTTATTTCATCTTGGAAGTGCAAGTACAAGGAATTTTGGTCTTGGTAAAAGTGTTTTGCTTAACAAAGGTTAAAATTCATGAGACTTTATTGAAATGGTTGAATCTTAATTCTTGAATATAGCTTGGTATTTCTTCCACACTGGCCGCTGCCAGCAACTGAGACTGTGAGAAAAACACTGTAAAATCCACAAGTCTCTACTACACACTGCAAAAACTCAAAATCTTACCAAGTGTAATTGTCTCATTTTTAGTCAAAATGTCTTATCTCACTTCATTTAAGAAACATTTACTTAACAAGTAACATTTGAGCAAGATAGAAGGACTTGTTTTAAGACATCTTAAATACCTTGTTAAGTCAAACAATCTTGAAATGATCTTGTTTTGAGTTGTAGTTTAGAAGAAACAAGGTTTATTTTACATTTCATACATTTTTCAAGCTGAGATCTTATTTGTAGAAGACGGATAATCTTGATATAAGACAAACCCTTTACTTGATTTAAGTAAATGCATTTTATTGGAGAATCTATCAGAAAACAGCTCCATTGATGAAAGAAAGAAAGAAAAAGTTGTTGTTTTTAAGGGTGGGTTACAGTTTTCAGGCACTGTTTCTTCTAAATCAGATAAAAATATACATCCTCAAACTACATGCACACAGTGAAACACCTACTTTAGAGCATAACTGGCTTATCCTAAAAAAAACAACATGAATGAATATTAGTATATCCAGCTAACTATGAGAAGACATTATATCTCAAAATGCTCAAATTAAACTTTGTCATCTTATTTCAAGTACAAGATAGTCTTAAACCTAGAGAAGTGCCGCTATAATACAACTCAAATTAAGGTGAATATATCTTAGATGAAAAAGTTGACATGAAATTTATTAGTGCAGAATATTTTTTTGAGTGAAAAAATACTAATTGTTAACATTCCTGGCTTATTCTGAGACACTGAGCTTTAAAATACTGGTAAAATATTGCTTAAAATAAGTTTTCCCTGCTAATTTTAAGATCACAGTTTTCTAAATATTACTTCTTATTTTAAGTAATCTGACCAAGCAAATTTTCACTTGTTCTATTGGCAAATTTTGTTCTTATTTCAAGTCCAAATTACCTTGAAATAAGTTGGGTTTTTTTTGTTTTTGGAGGGGCATTTTTTTCAGTGCATCAAATACATTTGAACTATTTGAATCTCCATTCTTATTAAATCACATTTCAATTCAAATTCAGAATCTCTAAAGTCCATAGCAATAATTCCCAAAAGATACAAGTATGAACAGTTGTAGATGGAGTAAGGAATCAATATTGTGCCTATGAAGAGCATTTAAATTTTTGCACCCTGACTCTGTGACCACAACCACATTGATCTCATGCTTGCTATGACTGATTCATTTTTGTTGTGCTTTGATCTTACTAGATGAAAGGGAACGAGAACAAATGAGAGTGATTTAACTCACAAGCTAGCAAGTAACTCCTCCTGCTGCTGTACGCTCACATCCATTTATCATACTCCAGGATATGATGGTTAAAGTTATTATTTGAAAAAGGTTAGGCACTCCCCTATTGTCATTGTAAATACAAAGCACTGAGTATTTGCTGGTTTTCTTTATGTGGAACAGGATTCACTTTGCCAGGTCCTGAAGAATATCAACAGACACAAAGACGTTTTACTGACAGTGGAAGGCAGAGGTGGGAAACACTAACTCACATCCTCTGTTTGTACTAATCTTTGTTGCTTCAACCTTTATGACATTTTGTGCCCTTCTCTCTACTCAGACCTCAACGCATTTTGTAGAGGAGCCATCAGGCCTGCACAACCTCCATCTCTCAGTGTCTAAACATCCTCACAGCTACAGAGGAGTGTATCATGTGTGTTAGAGTTTTAGAATCTCAGCCATATTATTGTGCATGGATGCTTTTGTACAGTCATTGGGAAATGGTCCGACATGAAAATGTGATATGTGAACAAATGTAAAACAACACAAATGTACAATAAAATATGCATTTATTTATAGTGATTAAGGTACCAATCAGTGAAAACAATCCCACACACTGATAACCTGTGCTCACATACTAACACACTCTCATTTACACTCTCAAAGGTCTTGACTCAATCCAGACATAGATACCAACAAAAAAACATGTCAAACATAAACACAGAGCTGTACACATTTCCCTTTAATACATTTGAATGTAGGCAGTAGATTGTCGAGGACCTGCTGTGATGTAAGACTGACTTGAAAAGACTTTTCAGGGAGGACTTTGATGCTCGCAGGAATCTGCAGTCCTCTCCTGCTTAACATGTTTAAAGACTAACGTGTTCATTTTAAAGAAACATTACATAAAAACATGATGATTTGGTTTAAACTGGACTTTAAACTCCACTTTAACAGAAAATAAATGAACAAGCTGAGTTCTTTGTGTACAGAGGGAAAATTGTGTAAACACTTAAAAAAGGCATTTTTAGGCATTAGTTCCACCACATTTTTTTTAACCTTTGGGGACAATAAAAGGTTCAAGTGGTTAAAAAGAAACACAATTAATACAAAGGAAATGCATGCAACTGTTTCATACATCTTTAAAATAATAACTGAATCCTGTTTGATGCCTGCAGCCATTTTTCTTTTTTGTATTTGGCAATTACTGAATCTCCCACAATATTGATTCTCTGTTTGGTTGAGACATAATATGTACCTTAAATAATATCTTAAAAAGTTCTGTCCCACATAGAGAGCTTTAAAATCAAACATCACAGTAAATAAAATGTAGATAAACGGTTTTCTTCTTCCATTCAACACATCGGAAGGATTCATTATAGTTTGTATGACAGCAACTCCCTCCTCACGGTGAAGTCACAGTGCAAAGTCATGTGTGCAGCTAATAGCTCGTACAATCTCAATTCAGAAGGCACAAGCTAATGAGTCATCTGATGCAGGGAGCTGTGAAGATTGTGGTTTATGTGCCGGTAGCTGTACTGCCAGTAAAAGTGGACGATCGAGTGCCAGGAGATTGTGTTTCATTACAAAGATGTGCCAAACCATGGGGTGTTAAAAAATATGTCAATGCTTCAGTATCACAGTATTATATGATGTGATATGATGTAATTTTACTCCCTTTGCTCGGACCGTACAAAAAGTAATGATTTAATGTTGGATGGACTGTAATACAAATGCAGATCACACTTCTCTGATTGGATTAAAAAGGAAAATATAATGACATACTTCAATCTAAGTTCGTGTGCTCTTTATAATATGTGGATATTTTTAAATTAGATTAAAAAAAAAGAGAAAATGAATATATTGCCTTGCATACTTATCCTATATTGTAAGCCCCTAAACTGTATCGTATGAGTACTGTATCACCCAGCAATCACCATTACAAAAAGCGCTACTCACCAGTAGAGGCAGATACCAGTTTAAATGATGAAAATACTGCAGAACAGATATGAATGTAAACCGTCAACTAAAGGTAACCTATTGAGAAAAACTATAGATAAATTCCAAGACTCAGCATTAACAGCAAGACGGCACCAAAACGATGATCACATCTGGTATCACGCCTAATTGGGTGGATTATATTCAGTTGGTTTTAAAGACTAACATTTCCAAAATGTATCCAGATTTATGTTGTTTTCTAATTCCCCTAAACTGGTTTAAAGCTGCAAGATCATGGCTAAAATTGTAGTCAGAATGAATCAGCTGTCCATAAAGCTGAATGCTCTATAGCACTTTCACAGGAAACTGATCTCCTTACTTTCAGAACATTGATTTTAGAGTTGAAAATGTTTTGTGATTAATCAGAATATCAAACACCAGAATTTAAACATAAAGTGAGACTTTAATGTTCTGTCGTGAAAATGTGTTGAAACTCTGAATCCTGCCATAAGTAAGCAAACTGAGACGCTCCTGCAGATTAATCGCAATGTGCACAGAACAATTATCCACGACTCATAGAGACGTAATGTTAACTTGATGCACAGGGTTAGGCACTTTGTTTCTAATTGGTCTAATGTATTCTTGGCATTATTCCAACAGTTTTCTCTCACCTCAAGGTAAATATGCCTTCGAGGCACAGCAAATCAAGTCCAACAGTTCCAGCAAGACAAGAACTACAGCCCTCTATAGAGTGGTCCATCAGGTTTTGGTGAATTTGCAATTAAAAAGAAAGAATAAAACATTGGTACTCAGGTTGGTACAGATTTAAAAAATGACTAAAGCTAGTTTTTGAATGGATTCAGCTTACAGAGAGCTGTTCCTGCTTTTTAAAAGGATAAACCCTGTCTTAAAAGAAGGGGGGAAAAACACCTAAAAATCGAGGATTAAAGTTCTGAGAGAAATTAACTCTTCATTCTCAGATGGGGAATCTTCTGTCAGCATGCTTGTACTGTGTGTAGGGACGTTTAAAATCAAGGGAAACTTTTTCTTTCCGTTCTAGAAGAGCTGAGACCATCTAAATGAATAAGCAAACACTCAAAAACACAATCCCTAATGATACTAGTCTTCACACACCCAAACAGTCCTACTGTTTTTGGCCTGCTAAAGCATCAGGAGAGTCTTTACCAGCTACTTGAGGGGGATCTGCATCATGTTTCTTGTCAGTCCTGGACGGATTCTTACCATCCACACCTTTCTCCCCAGATCCTGGCTTATTGTTCCAGAGATCTGACTTCTCAATACTGTAGCCTAGCGGAGCAGGGGGCTGGTAACGGTAGCTGTAACCAAAGGCACGCAGGTGATAGGTGTAGTACTCCAATAAATACATCAGTGAGGCATCCACATAGTGGAAAGACACCGACAGATCTGAGCAGCAGTTTGGACCCTGAGGAGAAACAGAGAATAAAGTGATGTTACATTAGAGACACAGTGTCACATTTTCTTTTACACAAAGCAAACGTCATTAACGATGGGAGGTGAGAATAATTAACATGGTCACATGTCTGGAAATATTTTTAAGTTGACTTTAGCAGTGTCTCCTTATAATCTAACTTTTTGATGCTTTCCATGTGACTTCAGCTCGGCTAGATTCAAGGAAAAAATAATAAAATGGAATAAAAAAAAATAAAAAATCTACAAACACAGTCTGTTTGAATATTAAAAAATACAACTTTATAACACTTTCAAAAGAACATAATATTTTCTGAACTTGCCTCTGAGATAGGGTAGTAGCAGTAGCTCCAATACCAGAAGCTCTTGGGGAACTTGGTAGTGAGGTGCTGCTCTGGGACAAATGGGTGAAATGTCTCCCTGTGCCCACTGTCTCTGGAGTCCCCTGCCAACACCCCAACTTTCTCCATGCACTGTCCCATTGCAAGGTCCTCTACAGAGCTAGTGTGGGAGCACACTTTGTTTTTAAATCCTTCTACAAATCTACGCAGAGCCTCTTTGCTCAACACATAGCCTGCCCCACCGCTCATGTAGCCCTGCTTTGTGAAGGGTTTAAATTTTCGTCCAAAGTAGATTGGCTCCTCTGGTGTGTGGTTAGCAAGAACCAAACGCAGGTTGTCTACAATTACATAGGTGTCGTCGTCTGCCTTGAGGAACCAGTCTGCCTCGTGGAGGTGATGCTCATAGGCATAATGGAAGGCCTTGATTGTTTTCCAGTACAACTGGTCCCTACCCTCCTTTGTCCCCAAGCCCACCGTGGGGAAGTTGGGGTCATCCACTGAGCTCATGAAAATCACCATGTTACAGTGGCGACTCCAAGTAGACTTCACATGGCGAGTCTTCTTCTCCAGGTTGTTTGGTCCAGTCATCACCCAGCAAAGAACACGCACCTTTTTATAGAGCTCATCTGCCATCCGGCTGTCCTCGCCTGGTATAGAGATACAAACGTAAATGTCTTACAAAATTCAAACCATCAAAACACAGAGAAGTAGTGGCACTGCTAATTAATGGTAATCAATATGTTTCATTAAGTTAACTTAACAGTCAGAGGCTCAGCAACAAATATGAACCAAATTCTGTGAGAAATCATCAAAAATACACTTAAGGCAAATTTCAAGAGACTATCTATACCCGTGTTCAAGTTTAGATCATGTCTAGTGCTAAAGAGCATGTACAGTGCCTTTACATGATTTTAAAACTCTTGTGAGGAACTTTCAGTTTGTGGCGGCTTTGGCGCCCCCTATGGACAAAGCTGTCTTTAATGATTTTGTTCTTTACATGTGTGATCAGTGCTTGTAAACAAAATATCCCATCCTGTTTTCTTTTTACAGTCAAACAATCAAACTTATCACCCATTAAAAGAAAGTTGTATCAGAAGTATACAATTAACCACTTGGTTGAATGACTACCACTCGCCATGGTTTCAGACACTCATATCAAAATAACTGCATACAAATAGTCACTTGTTGATGGTTTCATTTAATATATTAAGGCAAGGCAAGGCAAGGCAGCTTTATTTGTATAGCGCATTTCATACACGAGGGCAACTCAATGTGCTCTACATTAAAACATTAAAAGCATTGGAAACATTCAGACAGGCATAAAATAACACAATTAAAATGACAAATATGATAGAACAGAAAAGAAAAGGAAAATTAGAAATATATTAAAAATTACATTAAAATTTTAATTTAAAGTGGGTTAAAATAATCTAAGATAGGAAGGCAGTGGCAAATAAAAAAGTCTTAGTCTTTGATTTAAAAGAGGTGAGAGTTGGAGCAGACCTACAGCTTTCAGGGAGTGTGTTCCAGATATGTGGTGCATAATGACTGAACGCTGCTTCACCATGTTTCGTTCTGACTCTAGGGACTGAAAGCAGACCAGTACCTGATGACCTCAGAGGTCGAGGTGGTTCATAAAGTAGTAGCAGATCAGCAATGTATTTTGGGCCTAAACCATTCAGTGCTTTATAAACCATCAGCAGGATTTTAAAGTCTATTCTCTGACAGACAGGAAGCCAGTGTAGAGATCTAAGAACTGGAGTAATGTGGTCTACTTTTTTGGTCCTTGTTAGGACTCGAGCAGCAGCATTCTGTATGAGCTGCAGACGTCTGATGGACTTTTTAGGGAGTCCTGTAAAGACCCCGTTACAGTAGTCTAGTCTGCTAAAGATAAATGCACGGACCAGTTTTTCTGCATCCTGCTGAGACATGAGTCCTTTAACCCTCGAATCATGAATACACAGCAATAATGACTTCAGTCTGTTTCGACACCACTTAAAAAAACTCCTCATTGCGGTTTTTAGAAAACTTGTCACTCAAGAAAGTGTTGTACCAACATGTGGCACACGTAAAGCAGGTTTTTCATTCCTTTACTGAACAAATATCTCTGAAAGTAAACCTCTACTGAGGAAACAGATTTAATACTTTTACTCGCAAATTTGTTCTGTATTCTTATTAGAATATGCTGAATCTCCACCTGTTTCCCCGTCATGGGAACATTTGAGTGTTTGTGTGTCCAAAGTTAAGTGGTGGAAACGTGGACTTTGATGCCTCCACAGGAACCTTTCTCCAGGGAAGAACTCACAGTGGATTTAACCTTTTGACAAGTCCCCTACCCTTAATACTGAAATAATATTCCTCAACTGCATGGCATCAAAGGAATCGGCTCAATGGACATAGCCAACTATGAGCACATGAAAGTCAGTACTACGTATTAAAATTGGATTTACTATTTCCCAAATACTACAGCTGAACAACAAAACAACAGGTGAGGACAAAAACTGTACCCTAATCAAGGACCTGCTCTGAAGACACTAAGGAAATCTAATGCAATTAGTCCAAATATTAGTATGAAGCAGACTGTGGAACTATTTCAAACTAAACGTTTTCTCTTTACTAACTTCAGCAGGCCAGGGAAGGGAAAATATTATGTATAGATACCTGAATGATGAGGATGCATCAGGTTGAAAAGAGCAGACCTTTCTTTCTTCCATATCGTGCTCTCTTCCTCGATCCCTTGCGGGGCATTATTTTCCAGGCTGGTGGCCTGCAGTGTTGACCAACTCCTCTCAAACCACACCTGCCGCAGGAACACGTAGAGCGTCAAGGTTCCCACCACGAAGCCAGCGCAGAAGGAGAATCGGGGTCCGAGGGTCTTCATGCTGCACCAGGTCTCAACGTGGGTCGTTCAACTCGACAGGGACTAAATAAGAGGTGGAGAGACAGCATGCAGGGAAGTTTAAAAAGAGAGGTTGTAAAGTGAAGTGTCCTCGTCGTCTTCGCCTGTGGGACAGCTGTACTCGACAAAGTGATAACTGTCATTTGTCACTCCCCTAGTTGAGGTGTGGTTTACTTACCAGCGGCACTGCAGGCACCATGGCAGCTGTTTTATCCTACAGCTACTTCATTACACAGAAAACATTTCCTGGAAAGGAGAGCCAGCTTCTCTCACGACATTACGCTTTTCTCTCTCAGCTCACCTTCTTACATCAAATTGTTGCTCACGGTTAAAATGTACTAAAACAGCGACTAAGCAAAAACGCCCAAACATAAAATCCACAGGGTATTTATAAAAATATCAACTATGATGCCATTCCACAATACTTGGCTCCTGTTGGGGTAATTCGCGTTAGCTAACAGGCTAGTCCGTTATTCGACAACATCCAACTTGTGTTCAGTGAACCTTTGTCTCTTGTCGACATAGCTGACGGAAACGTTACTGCGTTAGCCTACCGACCGAGCGATCTGACATGTCAGTATGCTGAGACAAGCTCAGTAATATCATGGAATTACAATACTGACTAAAACATCAACATAAAACCGTTTCAGGACGTTGCAACAACTACATCCAACTTGTCGAGCTGCTAGCTTCCGCCCGTTTTTTATCACTTCCGGTAAGACATTTCAAAATAAAAGCGTAACGTGTCCTGAATATAGACCTTTTTATTACATAGACTGTATATAGTTCTGAACGTGTTCTGAACATAGACTGTATATAGTTCTGAACGTGTTCTGAACATAGACTGTATATAGTTCTGAACATAGACTGTATATAGTTCTGAACGTGTTCTGAACATAGACTGTATATAGTTCTGAACATAGACTGTATATAGTTCTGAACATAGACTGTATATAGTTCTGAACGTGTTCTGAACATAGACTGTATATAGTTCTGAACATAGACTGTATATAGTTCTGAACATAGACTGTATATAGTTCTGAACATAGACTGTATATAGTTCTGAACATAGACTGTATATCGTTCTGGACATAGACTGTATATAGTTCTGAACATAGACTGTATATAGTTCTGAACATAGACTGTATATAGTTCTGAACATAGACTGTATATCGTTCTGGACATAGACTGTATATAGTTCTGAAACATGTTCTGAACATAGACTGTATATAGTTCTGAACATAGACTGTATATAGTTCTGAACATAGACTGTATATAGTTCTGAACATAGACTGTATATCGTTCTGGACATAGACTGTATATAGTTCTGAAACATGTTCTGAACATAGACTGTATATAGTTCTGAACATAGACTGTATATAGTTCTGAACATAGACTGTATATAGTTCTGAACATAGACTGTATATCGTTCTGGACATAGACTGTATATAGTTCTGAAACATGTTCTGAACATAGACTGTATATAGTTCTGAAACGTATTCTGAACATAGACTGTATATAGTTCTGAACATAGACTGTATATAGTTCTGAACATAGACTGTATATAGTTCTGAACATAGACTGTATATCGTTCTGGACATAGACTGTATATAGTTCTGAACGTGTTCTGAACATAGACTGTATATAGTTCTGAACATAGACTGTATATAGTTCTGAACATAGACTGTATATAGTTCTGAACATAGACTGCATATAGTTCTGAACATAGACTGTATATCGTTCTGGACATAGACTGTATATAGTTCTGAAACATGTTCTGAACATAGACTGTATATAGTTCTGAACATAGACTGTATATAGTTCTGAACATAGACTGTATATAGTTCTGAACATAGACTGTATATAGTTCTGAACATAGACTGTATATAGTTCTGAACATAGACTGTATATCGTTCTGGACATAGACTGTATATAGTTCTGAAACATGTTCTGAACATAGACTGTATATAGTTCTGAACATAGACTGTATATAGTTCTGAACATAAACTGTATATAGTTCTGAACATAGACTGTATATCGTTCTGGACATAGACTGTATATAGTTCTGAAACATGTTCTGAACATAGACTGTATATAGTTCTGAAACGTATTCTGAACATAGACTGTATATAGTTCTGAACATGTTCTGAACATAGACTGTATATAGTTCTGAAACGTGTTCTGAACATAGACTGTATATAGTTCTGAATGTGTTCTGAACATAGACTGTATATAGTTCTGAACGTGTTCTGAACATAGACTGTATATAGTTCTGAACATAGACTGTATATAGTTCTGAACATAGACTGCATATAGTTCTGAACGTGTCCTGAACATAGACTGTATACAGTTCTGAATGTGTTCTGAACATAGGCTATATATAGTTCTGAACATAGACTGCATATAGTTCTGAACATAGACTGTATATCGTTCTGGACATAGACTGTATATAGTTCTGAAACATGTTCTGAACATAGACTGTATATAGTTCTGAACATAGACTGTATATAGTTCTGAACATAGACTGTATATAGTTCTGAACATAGACTGTATATCGTTCTGGACATAGACTGTATATAGTTCTGAAACATGTTCTGAACATAGACTGTATATAGTTCTGAACATAGACTGTATATAGTTCTGAACATAGACTGTATATAGTTCTGAACATAGACTGTATATCGTTCTGGACATAGACTGTATATAGTTCTGAAACATGTTCTGAACATAGACTGTATATAGTTCTGAAACGTATTCTGAACATAGACTGTATATAGTTCTGAACGTGTTCTGAACATAGACTGTATATAGTTCTGAACATAGACTGTATATAGTTCTGAACATAGACTGTATATAGTTCTGAACATAGACTGCATATAGTTCTGAACATAGACTGTATATCGTTCTGGACATAGACTGTATATAGTTCTGAAACATGTTCTGAACATAGACTGTATATAGTTCTGAACATAGACTGTATATAGTTCTGAACATAGACTGTATATAGTTCTGAACATAGACTGTATATCGTTCTGGACATAGACTGTATATAGTTCTGAAACATGTTCTGAACATAGACTGTATATAGTTCTGAACATAGACTGTATATAGTTCTGAACATAAACTGTATATAGTTCTGAACATAGACTGTATATCGTTCTGGACATAGACTGTATATAGTTCTGAAACATGTTCTGAACATAGACTGTATATAGTTCTGAAACGTATTCTGAACATAGACTGTATATAGTTCTGAACATGTTCTGAACATAGACTGTATATAGTTCTGAAACGTGTTCTGAACATAGACTGTATATAGTTCTGAATGTGTTCTGAACATAGACTGTATATAGTTCTGAACGTGTTCTGAACATAGACTGTATATAGTTCTGAACATAGACTGTATATAGTTCTGAACATAGACTGCATATAGTTCTGAACGTGTCCTGAACATAGACTGTATACAGTTCTGAATGTGTTCTGAACATAGGCTATATATAGTTCTGAACATAGACTGCATATAGTTCTGAACGTGTTCTGAACATAGACTGTATACAGTTCTGAATGTGTTCTGAACATAGACTGTATACAGTTCTGAATGTGTTCTGAACATAGACTATATATAGTTCTGAACATAGACTGTATATAGTTCTGAACATAGACTGTATATAGTTCTGAAACATGTTCTGAACATAGACTGTATATAGTTCTGAAACGTGTTCTGAACATAGACTGTATATAGTTCTGAACATAGACTGTATATAGTTCTGAAACGTGTCCTATTGCAAACTCATATGGTGTTACAGCAGAATCCATTGTGTAACTGCATTTGATTATTTAGTATTGAGTCCTTATTGAAGCTGATGGATACACCAAAATGTTACCTGTGACCAGTGGTGGACATTAACAAAGTAAATGTACTTGAGTACGGTACTTAAGTACATGTTTTGAGTGTCTATACTTTACTTGAGTATTATTTTTTATGGAAACTTATTACTTTTACTCCACTACATTTCTATCAATGCTCTAGTTACTCACTTCTTTTGCTTTGAAGTCAGCTGATGAATGTCCTCTCTTGTCCTCTTTTCTGAAATCTGATCCCTAAGACAGTGAGTTCTGTTTGAGTAGTTCTGTTTGTTTCTGTGGTTTAGTCATACCTATATATCATGTGTCTGGTTGAACGTGGAGCAAACACAGAGCAAATGTTACTCAGATTAGGCAGTTCATTTAGAGGTGGTAATGATGGCTATAATTCTCCACCTGAGCACCCATGGTTCAAGAACATTGTCATTTTATTTCCTCCCTTTACTGTAAGCGGAATAAGACAAACATGAGTTTTATTGTACACCTGTGGTTGTTAAACAGGTGCTTAAACTACAAAACTGTCCAGCTCTCTTTTGATTACCTGGGCCTGGCATTGTCAATGTTTGATGACCATTTCATGGTAATTTAGTATTTATCTCTGTTAACTCTATCTGGCTACGAAAGAGTTAAAGGGGAAGTAAAAAAATTTAACTGTATATCCAAACTCAATTCTTTGACTCTAACAAATTCGGTTGTATGATTAAGAAATACACCCACAACGGATGAAGCCGTTTCCTGCTTCCTTATGCCTCAGTGACACATTGAAATAAAGCTTCATATGCAACAAAGAACAGTCAGAAAACTGAATGTGTTTACTCAGGTAACTCAAGCCCTACTTAGTTTGTGCTAATATACAACAATTCATTTCAAAAACATATTAACGCAGTAATTATGTACAAATTAAGTTCCAGGCAGTCACAAATATTCACAAACTTTACAAATTCAGCCCTTTAAAGTACACCGCAGAAGGATCCTTACAAAAGTTGTGTGTGGATTTATTATTTTTGATTACTAGAGCTGATAAAAAATGTAGCTCTCTTTGTTTTCTTTTTCTTAGCTAAGTCCATGTAAATCAAATATAGGCTGTCCTTGTCAGAAACAAAAATAAAATACAAACTGAAAATATTTCTGTCCCTATGCTTTTTGAGTGATTTTTCCTTTGAATCCCTTTAACAGCACATGGCAACTCAAGGGGAAGCCATTAATTCAGGGAAACAATGATTATATAATGAGTTTCTAGACATAACTCTAAGAACATAAAGTGCCAGAGGATGATTTCGGACACTTTGAGGATCTTTGTCAGAAAAAGACAGGCGAGTACTGAAATATCAACCTTTGAGAACATGTCCTTTGTTTTTCATACCTGGACACATTCTTCATAAAGTAAAAAATAACTGTGCAAACACAGGTCCTTTTTTGTTTTTAGTCTGAGCAATGCCTGGTTATGTAACTTAAAGGTAGAGACTTTTTAAGATGAAGTAGTTTAATTGTGGACATGGTGTGTTTCTGAAACTTAAGAACTAGACATAAATATTCAGAGAATCCACTGAAATACTTCTAAGAAGGTACATATTGTACATCATTGGGTTTTTCCAGCTTTCTTTCAAAACTGAATCCCATCAAAAAGGAGGAAATGCATAACTTAATTCAACTTCCTCAGGTAAAGCTGACCTGTTGCGGCTTCACTGTGCAACATAAACTAGAACTGGTGCCTCTTACAGACACATATTGCCTATTGAAAACAGACACACACATTTTCTAAATGTGCAAACAGGTGAGTAGATATTTTCTGTCAAGTTTTAACAGCAGTATTTGAATCATTTGGGCTCTCCTTTCAAATGTGATGCCCTTCAGAGTCGTCCCCTCTGCTGGTCTCCACAGGAGTTCATTGTCTCAGAAGGTGCACTGAACGAGCTCAAATGTCCACATCGTCTGAGTCAGAGGTGCTGGATGACTGCGACTCCTCCTGAGACTCTCCCCAAACAAACCTATAGTTGTTCTCCAACTCCTGGTGCCTCTTCTGCTCTTTGTAAACCTCTTCTGTGCCTCCAGTCTGTGACGTTAAAGAGAGTAAGGGTTCAATCAAAAACAACACTTTACTCAGGCTTATTTGACTTGCAAGACGATTTAAAGTTTCCAAAAAGGAGAAAGGTCTAATTAGCATGGTGGTAAGCCACCCAAATCCAAACATATCCTGTCTTTAGGTGAGTAAGTTAGAACATGGCAGCCACAACAGTAATCACCCACACAGGAGGGGTGATTTTCTTGCGTGTAATAGCACATCCACAAGTTAATGTTACATCTCACAAAGTGCATTCATTTTTGGTAGAAGAGGATGTTTGGCTCGGGCTATTATGAACAGTTGCAGAGAACTCCCATTGTAAACTTGAAACCTAACACTCAAATATTTCAGGGATTCTAAATCATTTAAGAATGGCATGTCGACTTTCCAGTTTACCTCCTGCTATGTTGTGATGTTGTGGAATGTGCCATTGTGCCGTTCTGCACGCCTACATTGGTATGATTGAGAGTTTTCTTTCTCTTAAATCTCTGTTGTATAAATGCAAAGTTCATATTTTCATTAAGTTTAGAATATTCAAGCAATTTAATCTTGACCAAATAGCTGTAGAAAGAGAGCAAACACATTTTCAAAAATGTTCAATCATTAATTTAGAGGTACAGTGAGTAGAATTTGGCATGAATGAGCTTTTTATATCAACATATGGAGCGGGTCCCCTCCAACACAGGATCTCCTTTCCTCCCGCTGTCATATTTCTACATTAGCACAGAAGAGACAAACTAGTGACAACCATTTTTGTATTAAGTGAGTGGCTGTCAAAAATGCGTCATACTTCTCATGTACCACAGCAGCTACTTGTCCTCAGAAGCCACTGTTCTGGGAGGGATGAGCAAGTGAAGATATCGAATTTCTACACCTTTACCTTCAAGTCTTCAAGTGTCAAGACTAGGGATGACAACAATACATCTAGTATTGATTAATTGATTGTTAAGAACTTACTTGAACACATTTCTTTGTTTCGATTTAATATCACGTGGTACAAACATCATGTGGTCTTGTATTTCATTCAGCTATCAGGGAGGTGTTTTAAGTTTAAAGCATGTTTCGATGTGAATCAGCTGACTACAGGTGTTGTGCACAGCGGAGACGCTCAGCTGGGGGCTGCAGCTGAGTGACAGGTCTCCACGAGCGCTTTTTTTCTCCACCGCCGGACTGATTAAGACCCGGTTGCGCTCCCGGCTGACACCTGACCACGTTCACATGCTTATTTTTCTCAATACAAACGAGAGGACTCGTGGAGTAGACAACTGGTTCAGTTCCCTTGTTGAAGTCTGAGCCTT
The DNA here is from genome assembly GCF_009762535.1 of Notolabrus celidotus. Lineage (NCBI taxonomy): Eukaryota > Metazoa > Chordata > Actinopteri > Labriformes > Labridae > Notolabrus > Notolabrus celidotus. The sequence goes on along the minus strand of NC_048272.1, from coordinate 4,834,323 downwards.
CACTTTTACGACTGTATGTCCAGAGGTTATTTTTATAAGCCTGCTCCTCACGTTGATATTCAGCGTGTTTAACATTTTGAACTACCTCAATATTATCCATATCTATTCAATACTGTCAGTTATATACATTGTGTGGTGAAGGAAAATTTGATTCAGGGGAAAAACGCATTTGTCTTTGTTTCTGACATGGAAAAAGTTAAGTTTTTTTTTAATGATTAATCAATAGTTGATCGTCAACATTTCCGAAGATAGGTCACTGAAAATACTTGAAATTGACATCCCTAGTCCAGACTTGTTGTGCTACAAGAGGTTGGTTGCTCAGCAATCATTGTTCAAGCAGGGAGGCAAGACAACAAGAACAGATGTCATCTTTAGACAGACGTGGCATAACCGTGCGACTCACATTCAAAGAGATCTAAGTGAACCCAATAAAAAGTCACCATCATGTCTGAAATTACCAGAAGATTTATGAGCAGCTCCCTGAAGGACTTTGTATCTTCTTCAGTTAGCCACTGATCACCTGCTTCCTCTGCACTTTTTCTTGTCAGGATCTTCACCTCGATTTTACCTGAGGAGAAAATGCAGGAGAAGAGACAGGCTTGCTGGTTGAGCACATGTACTTCCTGGTTTCTCAAGAGTGAAACAAGAAACACGTTAAAACACGAAATAAACACGATAAAGAATGGAACGAACACAACAGTGGATGGAAAAGAAAGAACACACATGGATTACACACCTTTCATGTCCCTTAGTCTTTGGTTTAAATTCAGTCTGAGGTGTTTTGCTACCATGACTTTTTGTCAGCTGTGTTGAGGAAAAGAACATACCAATGTCTAAACACTAATTATGGCCAAATATTTTTTGGATAGTCTTTAAAAGGCTTTGTGATCAATTGATTTCAGCATGAAAAATACATGCAATCACTTACATATATTATAGACGTAATATTGTTTTAATATTATATCCATAATACTAAGTTAAACCCTGAACAAGTCTACACCTGACAGTAGTGTTCTTTTTGACAAAGATGGAGAGGAGGAAAAGGCTGAAGATTACAGATGGAAGAGAGAAAAGGCCATGAGTGTTTCGGGCACTCCCCCCTCGTACCTTCTGCCTTCAGTCCTGCTTTCTCTAGCTGTTCTTTAACCACGTCCTTTATGTGCTGCCACTGGGGGTCTCCTTCGCCCATCTCCTGAACTTTGACCTCCCCATCAGGGCTGCTGCCCGTCTTATACTTAGTAATTTTGATCTTAACATGGTCGTCAGCCGCTTGGTCTGGGGTGACGAGACAAAAGAGGGGACAAACAACACAGTTCACCTCAAAAGCTATAAGCAGGGCCACATGATGGAGGAGGCAGGAGCCACAGATGAATTATGTAACACATTTTACATTTAAGCACTGTTATACACATCATTTACTGTGATTGATTTCGGCATTTTTGATTAAATCACTCAAAATTACCCAAAGATATACTTATGGCAGCAGGAGAAGCCATCTGACTAACTGGAACAGCCCGAATATCATTGTGAAGGTGTTCAATTTCTGTGGATTAAGGCATGTATGTGTCTATTCTGGGACAAAAGATGTCACAACAAACATGAAGTCTGCATATGAGTGAAATGAGAGGATGATGGAGGGGGACGCTGTGTGCACAGACATGAACATGACCACAGCAGGGCGGTCTGCCTGGTTACCTGGCTGCTTTGGAGCCAGGCTAGGACTGCCTCTGGTCGGGTCGCTGCCTCTCTGAGCTCCGGCTGTTTGCTGCTCCGTGTCCTGGACTTCTTTCTCCTCCAACTGATCGAGCAGCTTGTCCAGTGTCGTCTCCAGTGTCTGCGTGGCCTGAGTGCGATCGAACTCCCCTTTCAGACCTTCTGTCTCTAACTCCTGCTGGGCCTGAAACACAGAGACAAGCCCCATATTATGTTACAGCATTTTATTGTAGCAGATTGGCCTCTGAGATGTCAACACGTGATCTCTCTTTGTGAACCTCATTTATGATGTTGTCAAACTCCTTCTGCATTTCCTCCTTTATCTCTTCAATCTTATCCGAGGGCACCGAGAGGTCTGCCATCTCCTCCTCAAACTCTTGCAGGTGCTCATCATCCTCTTTCTCGTCTGCCCTGAGTTTCTCTGTTACCCCTGTTGGTTTCTCTCCTTGATTTTTAGCTTGGTTTTGTGCTTTCTGTAAACATACGCATCAGTGAGAAAAAACACTCCAAGAGAGAAAAAACGTATCATATCATAGTAATCATAACACGTACTGACCTTCCTGTTACTTTCTTTGAGGTGTTGGACAAATTTCATCAGGTCTGCAGGGTCAGTGATGATTTTGAAGTTGAACTTTTCAACTGAAAGATATTAAAATGCAGAGAAAACTCCTTAGTCGTACAGTGAATGAGAGCATTTTAATAAAATGATCAGAAAGCAGTTGAGCTGTTATGTGTGTGTGTGACAGGGAGGCTGTGTGTCGTACCTTCCTCACCGTCTTCAATGACTTCATTGTCTGTGACTGAGTTATAGCCATCATCTGCTGCCTGTAAGAGGGAAAAAAATAGTAAGCGTTGTGAAGTTAAATGAGAAAATATCAACCCACAGCTCCCTCTAGTGTCTGGTGTAAAACAAGGCCACTCAAACTGATTTTAAGAAGTGTTTGTTCACCTGATCGTGCTGTTTAGATGCTGTTGTTTTTGAACTCCTGGGCTTGGTGACCCCCTCCCAGAATTCAGAGTCACCTCCCTCCTCTGACCCAGCATCCTCAGAAACTTCTGCAGTTTCTGTTTTGACACAAAGACACGTCATGCATGATGGAAAACATTTTTGGATGCTTTTATTTAGTACCAAGGCAGCTTAGTAAACATGACAGTTATATCACTTTGTACTAGTTTGTGGCCGGACAAGAAATTTCATCTGAGTATAAACTAGTTCATGCTTTTATAACCTGTAGAACTGACTACTGTAATGCTCTTCTTTCTGGTCTCTCCAAAAAGAACATCTCTCAGCTTCAGCTGCTCCTAAACTCAGCTGCTAGAATGCTGATGAAGACCAGAAAGAGAGCCCACATCACACCAGTTTTAAAGTCTCTGCATTGGCTTCCAGTATCTTTTAGAATAGATTTTAAGATTATTTTATTGGTTTTTAAATCTCTTAATGGTCATGGCCCTTCTTATTTATCAGATTTGCTTTTATCACATGAGCCAGTGAGAGCCCTCAGGTCTTCAGGTAGTGGACTTTTAATGGTACCAAAAGTAAGAACTAAGACCCACGGTGAGGCAGCTTTTTATTATCACGGCCCACGCCTGTGGAACACCCTGCCTGAGGATCTGAGGGCTGCACAGAGCATAAATATTTTTAAAGGCAAACTCAAGACCTACCTTTTTAGTCTTGCTTTTAACTAAGTTTTATTTTTATTCTTAATAGTTTTTTCTATTTATTTATTATCTATTTCAAATGTAGTCACTTTTATTCTACTTTATTTATTTATGTACTTATTTATTTAAAGTCTAGCATCTTATGTTCTTTTAATTGTTTAATATTTTAGTGTTTTATTATCTTAGAAATGTATTTTATTTTTGGTGATTTTAATTTCCTGTGTTTCCTCATTAAGATGTCAGTTCGTTCAGCAACTTCTTTTTATTTTTTATTTAATCATTTGAATTTTTATTGTTTTTATTACTATTGTTGCATATATTGTGTTCTTAACCTTAGGATTGTAGGGTGGGTTTGGGTTTGGGGCTGGGGGTGGGATCTTTTTCTTAATTAATTCTATTTTAAGTTGTTTTTATGTACAGCACTTTGTGTTACAATGTCATTGTATGAAAAGCGCTTTATAAATAAAGCTTGATTGATTGATTGATTGATTGATTGATTGATTGATTGATTGATTGATTGATAAAAAAAATGCACCTTCTTTTTCAGACACATTCGAGTCATCAGTGGCTGCAGGTGATGTTTCCTCTGTAGTCACTTCTGCTGCTTCGCCTGTTCTTTCATTTCCTTCATTAGCAGCTAACATCTCATCAAGACTCCTCAGCTCTTCCGAGATCTGCTCCACTTTACGCTTCGTGTCCGCTGGGAGCAAACAGAGGGAAAAAGGAGGAAGGAGAGAAAGAAAAAAAAAATCACACATTTTACTTTATATTCTACGACGACAGAAAAGGTCACGTCTCAAACAGCTTTTGACAATACATGTTTTTATTCTGACTTATCTGACATCAACGTTTCATCGCCAGATAAACAGCATCAAGGTAATAAAGTTACGTCAGTTGCACCAAAACTGCGTCATAGTGACCTTCATTTTTATGAACTCACAGACTTGAGCCTTGACGTAGTCCATGTACTGTTGGGCACTTAGTGCGGGTTGGCACACGATCCCCTGGGGCTTGGCAGTGGATGGTGGCTTCAGGAAGGGATGTTGGCAGGTGCGACTGGTGTGAACTGTCAGCACGTAACGGCACGACTGAGGCTCGTCCACTCGGGCAATGTAGTCACTCGCACCTTCTTCACACAGGAACTGAAAATAACGAGAGTCCGATTATGCAGGCGTGTTCAAGAGCGTCATGTTGGTAAAACACGGGTAATTACATTGACTTCATCTCTCTGTTTAAGATAAAACAGCTGCTGACTTAAACAGAACGGAAACTAACAGACAAAACCACAGACAGCATGAGATCTAAATACATCTTGTATTTAAATATCTTACTCTGACTTCGGTCTCTCGGGGACTTCCATTTAGGTCACACTTTGAGCCGTTTATGTAGGACTGACTGTGGTAGCGCTTCAGTCTGTGCTGCTTGGACGCCTGCAGAATACACAGAACAAAAACTCATTTGTAAACATCTTGGACATGGAGGCTCAGTGCAGCATCCAAAAATTAGATGTGTTGCTTCAGATGTCAAGTAACTAGTAAAAATCTATAATACTGACATCTGAAAAATCACACTGAACAAACACTTTGAAGAACAGAAAAAAGCTGCACCAAATCTGGAACCTCTTATTAAGTTCTGTGCGGTGCATTTGACTTTCACTAGCAGAACAAGCGAAAACAAGTCTCAGCTAGTTAAGATCTGGAGCAAGGTCTGTGGCAACCAATGTTATGCTCTGAAACTTCTTTTTCATTGCTGCGCGGCTAATTAATATCTTGCAAGTCACAGAATATAGGTTTCATGTTTATGAGAGGAGACAAGCAGATGTAAAGCTGATCTGATCCATCAGTCTGTTTTTTCATGCTGTTCCTTAATGATCTATCCCAACCTGATAAAGAAAAATCTATATATTCATATGCCATCACAACATGATCAGGACATGTGATGGCAAGAAGTTCAACAGCTGTGCAGTGATGAAACAGTAAAGTTTCATATTGTGGATCTGAGCATTTACGAAAAGGAATTGCGGCTGTTTTTTTTATGTCATTGTAAGCAGAGACTTTGGTCTGCTGTGATCTCATTCAAAAATTAACTGCTGAACTGTAAAGGAGTATCAGAGCAGATCACTATCACCTCACTCTCTTACTTCCCTCTATCCCTCTTTGAAGACCCAACTCGGTTGAGGGATGATGGCTGTCTAACATGAGTCTGGTCCTGCCTGAGGTTTCTGCCTGTTAAAGGAAGTTTTTCCTCGCCACTGTAACTAGCTAAATACTGCGATGTGCAAAGCTCATGATGGATTAAGGTGGGGTCAGACTGAGTCTTACCCTGTCTTGAAGTTGGGTCTCTGGTCATAATTTGACATAGAGTGGTCTAGACCTTTTATGTTTGTAAAAGCGTCTTGAGATAACGTTTGTTGTGATTTTGCGCTATACAAATAAAGATTGGTTGATTGATTGATCAGAAATACTTAATTTATCCCGGGGGGGCAATTCAGTCATTTAAGTTGCTCCTATACACAATAATTAAGAATAACAAATATTATTATTATTATTATATCAGGCTTCATGATCAAACTTGGATGTCACTGCAGTTTGTTACAGATCCACTCCTCTGTACTACCTGGTCACATGATCACATTTCTCCTACTCTTTGTGCTTCAAAGATGACCATCATTTTTAAAGGCTAACAAGGGTGAACGAGACTCTGTGTTTGTTTGCACATGAGGTTTGAAAGTGAGATCCCATCATGAGTGATTACTGCAGACACATTTAGAGACGCACGGTCTCTGGCCAGGTATAAACACCTGTGCTCAGAGCGCTGTCCATTTCTGATGGGATCAGCCGATACACGCCGTACATACCGCATATTCAACCACCCACCACCCACCCCCCACCCCTTCTCCCTCCCTCTCTTTCTGAGTTGGCATAGACACACGGTGCAGATACCATTATTTTAGCTCCATTCTTACCTCTCTGATGTTCTCATTTTGAACCGCATTGAGAGTAACTCACACTGCACTCGCTTTATTCAAAAAGGCTCAACAGATGTCATTCGCGCAGGGAAAGTTTAGGGGAGACAAACAGAGCAGCCAAAGTGTAGCAGCTACCTGACATCAAAGTGTCAGTAACAGTAGTGGCCGACAAGTGAATTCTTAATTTTCTCAGAGTAAAAAAGTCCATTGTGATTTTTTGCAAGACATACAGTACATACAAACGATAAAAATGTTAATTAAATACAGTCTTTATGTTGCATTATGAGGAGTTCCCTTTAATGAGTTATTTCATGCTAAAAAGGGGGGAGGTGAAATGATGATGATGATAATAATAATAATAATAATAATACCACAACTCTTTATGCAACTTCACCTTTGCTGTTTCATTGCTCCAATCAAACTCGGATTCGTAATAACCCAGAAAGAGGATGTCCCCTTTGATCTCTGTGTCTGAGGAGAAAACAACATGTGGAAAAGACAGCTTCTGAGCAAAAAGTGAATGTGAAGAAAACATGGAGTTAAAAAACATGGATGTATTCTCTCACCTTCAAGGTGGTACTGTCTGATGTGCTGACCATGGCAGAACTCATACGTCCACCAGTCCTTCGTCTGCATGAAGCACAGTCACATAAAATGGATGACAAAAGACACAGGAAGTGACTCAAAAGTTTTGCTTGCTTAATGTCAAAACAGCACCAGAGATCATCCACATCATTTCACAAACATTCAACATATTATAACTCCATGAACAAAAAGAACATCAACATCAGAATCAGAATCAGAATCAGCTTTATTCGCCAAGTATGCTTGAACACACAAGGAATTTGACTTTAGTAAACTGTGCTCTCTTTGTACAAGGCATAGGAATAAGAATAAGAATAAGAATAAGAACTACAATAAAAAATAAAATAAAAAATATAATAACAATAACCTTAGCTATAAATACAAAGAAACAACAAATAGGCTTGACTAATATGTACAGGCTAAAATAATATGATTAAGTGCAGAGGTGAGTAGCAGAGGTAGTTTTTACATTATAAAAATAGAAGTTAAATAATACAAAAAATAGAAATATGGAATTCTGCTTGGAGAACTGTTGCATTGTATATTTACATGTATATTTACAGAGAGTATTTATCTGACAGGTATGACACTGTTATGGTTTAGTGTTCATCAGAGTGACAGCCTGGGGGAAGAAACTGTTCTTATGGCGGGTTGTTTTGGCGCACAGTGATCTGTAGCGCCTGCCGGAGGGGAGGAGTTTGAAGAATTTGTGTCCAGGGTGTGAGGGGTCAGCGGTGATGCTACCTGCCCGTTTCCTGGCCCGGGACCGGTACAAGTCCTGGATGGGGGGCAGGTCGACTGCAGTCCTTATAGTCCGTTGCAGTCTGTTTGTCTAGTTTGGTTGCAGAGCCAAACCAGACAGTGATGGAGGTACACAGAACAGACTGGATGATGGAGGTGTAGAACACGATCAGCAGCTCCTGGGGCAGGTTGAACTTCCTGAGCTGACGCAGGAAGTACATCCTCTGCTGGGCCTTTTTTCTGATAGTGTCTATGTGGGAGGTCCACCTCAGGTCACTGGAAATAGTGGATCCCAGGAACCTGAAACAGTCCACAGTAGACAGAGTGCTGTTCAGGATGGTGAGGGGGGGGGGCTTCTCCTGAAGTCCACTGTCATCTCTACCGTCTTGAGCGGGTTCAGCTCCAGATGGTTCTGACTACACCAGAGTGCCAGCTGTTCCACCTCCTGTCTGTAAGCAGACTCGTCTCCGTCCTGGATGAGACGGATGACGGTGGTGTCGTCTGCAAACTTCAGGAGTTTCACCGAGGGGTCTCCTGAGGTGCAGTCATTGGTGTAGAGGGAGAAGAGCAGTGGGGAGAGAACACATCCCTGTGGGGCGCCAGTGCTGATTGTCCGGGTGCTGGATTTGATGCTCCCCAGCCTCACCTGCTGTCTCCTGTCCGTCAGGAAGTTGGTGATCCACTGACAGATGGAGGCCGGCACTGTGAGCTGGGTGAGTTTCTGGTGCAGGATGTCTGGTATGATGGTGTGATCTTTTACATGTTTTTATACTAAATAGCTCATTTTTAACATCTGCTTTTGTCAAAGTCAGGTGTTCTGATCATATTTGTAACGTTTTAAAAGTAAGCACACAGGCTGTATTGTGTTCCTGTTACAATGATACAACATAGTCTTAATTATTCTTCATGCATCTCATCTCCAGGTCAAGTTAATTAGAGGACTAAGGCATTGAAACAAAATACTAATGGTGAATATATGTGGCATTTTGTTGTGTGAAATATCACCTCTTAACTCTTCCCTTGAAGTTTCATTTCTTATGTCTTGAAATTGTCATTTTTTCAAAAAGAAGTGGTCTTTATCTTCAGTCTAGTTGGTTAACCACTGACACATTTCTGTAGTAAACCCTGAAAACCTTTTAAACTCAATTCATGAAAGCTTCTGCAAACTGTTCACTTAATCCAAAAGTCATCTGCACAGCATTGACTGACTGAAAAAACATTAAGTTCTCATCAGTGTTCAACACAGTCACAATCATCTGATAGGCAACAAATACGCTTTGTTATAGGTAACCAGACACGGGTATATGATGAGGAAGCAAGTATGTCATTGTTCACTGGTTACATTCATATCATCACAAAGAATAAAGGCTTTATTCCCATTGGTCACATAGAGAGAAAGGTTTGTGAACACAAGTGAGATCTTTAAACTGTCATGCTGAAACACCCATAGCTCTGTGATGCTGTTATAACTTCTATTTAATATTTTGTCTCCTTTTTCATGGTTGTTGTGGATTTTTTGGAACACTTTTGTAAGAATCTGACTTAATCTAACCTGAACCCGGAACAAGTGTCACATTAGACTATTTCCTGTTTTACCGCGCTTCAGTGCAGCTAAGATTTCTGACTGCAGCTATTCTGAAAAGAACACGTGTTCACTTTGTCTTCTGTGAAAAGGTAAATCAGGGTAGATCTGTAGATCTGGTTCTTCTGACAGATTATTCTCTGCACACTGAAACATGTCTCAAATGCTTGAACAGACTACATGAGATCAGATTTCACATCCAAATCCAGTTTTGATTAAATCTCTGAAGAAAATTTGAAAAAAAACAAAAAAACATCCTCAATTACTGGACAAGTGTTTGCTTTCCTTTCTTGTGCCCCAAGTGTGAATCTTAAAATTTGGTCTGAGTTGTATAACAGTGACAAATAGTCTACTTCTATGTATTTAAATGCTGTGTTATGCACACTGTTGAGTTGACACAGACATTGTAAAAACGTGTTGTGAACAGTTTATCTGCTGTTAGCAGGCTGGTGTATTCTCCTTATGGAGTGATCATCAGTTACACTTTATCAGAAACACTTCAGTTCCAAGGTACGACACAATGCCTCCACAATTATAATGTACTTAACACCACACCAGTACAGTATGTACCAAAACGTACATGTAGATATGAGGGAACATATTACGTAAGAATGGAGTGAAACTTGAAAAAAATGAGCTGACATTGAAAACAGGTAATTAATATCTTGTACAGTATGTCCATGTGTGCAACAACATACTGTACATATAGCAACTCTAATATAAGCGTGGCCATCGAGGAGAGCCCCATTTACATAACTTGTCATCATCAATAATTAACCTTTGCTGTAGAAGTGAGTGGCAGCTAAGGTTTTTTTTCCCATGGAGCAGTTGTTAAAACACACTCTTAGCATGTTTAGGAGTCTGTTATCTTGAGGCTCTGATATGAGGTCTAAAAATGGCTTGACATTTGTTTTCTGTTAGAAAAAGAGTTTGAAAGGAATTAGATTGCTTATAACTTGTCTGTTTTGCCTGTTTGTTTATGCAGAAAGATGTATGCCCATATATAAAAAAGTATCCTGATTTCACAGCACAAACCGTGGCCTGCGCTCAAGTAACTTCATCAACCTCATCACACCCAAAGCCCACCGGACCTCCTTGGGCCGCACCTCCTTCCAGTTTTCCACTGCAAATGACTGGAATCACCTGCAACAATCCCTAAAGCTGACCTCTCTCATTCTACTTGCCACTTTCAAAAAAGTATTACACCCCATAACTCAAAATCACTGCACTTGCTTTTAAGTTGCTTTTAAATAGTTCACTCCTGTCATATTTTTGTATTGTATTGTTCCGTTTCTAGGTTTCTCTGTATGTCCTCTGTTATTGTAAATGAGAATTGGTTCTCAATTGACTTACCTAGTTAAATAAAGGTTAAAAAAAAAGGTGCCAAAATAGGTAATCACTTATTTAGGCTGTTAAGAACTTACCTTTACCAGACACTGGTTACTGTGCATTGGATTGAGTAGGTCTGGGATGTCAGGCCCGGTGTACCCTGTTGATTCTGGCTCAGATGCTAGATCCTGATGAAACCGTACAGCCATGGCCGGGAGTCGACACTCATACATCTGCTTGTACTTGTTAGACACCATCATAACTTCCTCTGTTTTGGTCTGAAGAAAGAAAGATATTGTCAAGAACACACAGCATCTTTGGGTGTGACAATGAAATAAATGAGTTAATTTATTTAGATAGTTTAGAGAGTTACTAAGCAGGTTTTCAGCTATCCTCTTAATTTTAAGTTGAATGCCTAAAGCAGGTGTAACTATAAAAAGGTAAAAGTGAGGGAGTTCAGGTTGTTGTGACAGCTGTCAACGTTTGCTGCGTAGGTCAGTTGGAAACAGCCTCTACATTCACTCTTTTAAATTAAACTTCTTAAATAAAATTGCAAACAAACTATATATTAAAAGCTACGTTTGCCCCACAGCTAACATGAGGCATGTTCTTTATTTGCGTGACATGAAAGAGATGATATTTCACGCTGTGTTGCAGTAGCCTACTTTCGAGTAAGCTAACAGTTAGCTTCCCCAAACACCCAAACTCACCTGGCCCATGATGACGGGATCGGGGAGAATCTGAATCCCATATTTCATCTCATTCAGCTCCTCTAAATTTAAGAAGGCTGGGACACAGAGCGGGCATGTCCACAAGAATACACACAATGTTTTTAGCCACCGTACCAAGGAAGCAGCCATGACTGACTCTCTCCTCAGTAACCCCCATTTGTCTCTGACAGCAACAAAACACAGAACTCCTGACATGGGAGCAGCTGATTGGTCAATAAGAGAACAGCTGCTCTGTGATTGGCTAATTTTCCTTTTCCAGTTCTAGGTTATAGAGATGGGATTTATGGCTCTTTGAAGGGAACCGTTTCTTTAGGAGCCGTTCATTTCAAAGAGCCGTTCAAAAGATTGGCTCTTTGGCTCATTGTTATATTTATTTCTTTTTTAGAAGTCAACCAGGGGTAACTTGTTTTTTATCAAGGAAACAATCACAGGTAGCAGTTATAAGATACGATTTGGATCAGAATAATTCAAAGTTACACATCCCACCTGTAATTGAAAAGTTAATTTGCTAAAACAGATAACTCACTTTAAAAAAATTTAAAAAATGTTTCAAAAGCATAATTTTTCTATTTCTAGCTTTAGGTATTATCAATCAATTGAAGTTGGGTAGCTCTTACTAAGTCAAAATGACATTACTAATTAACTGTATCTTAAAAATGTAACTTGATTAAAAAATTATATTAAAAGGATTTTTTTTTTGAAAAATTATAAAAACGGAGATATTTTTTGCAAATGAACACTTCATATTTTGTTTTTAGGTCACTGCATGATCTGACACCTCAGTATATCTGATCTCATAAAAATCTACGCCCCCTCCAGAGTACTGAGGTCTGCTGACCAGATGCGCCTTGTTGTGCCAAAAAGCCGACAAAAGACAAGGGGAGATATTTGGGGAGCTTTTTCAGTGGTAGCTCCTAAATTGTGGAACGAGCTACCCACCCAAGTTAAAATGGCCCCCACCCTGGAAACTTTTAAATCACGTCTTCAAACTCACTTTTTCTCCCTGGCTTTTAATACAGCATGAGAGTTTATGTTGCTCTCTGTCTTTTTATTTACTGTATTTTAAATTTTACAATTATTTATTTCTACTGTTTGTATTTGTTGTGCAGCACTTTGGCTGTGCTATATAATTTAAATGGATTGGATTGGATTGGATACATACTCTATTGGTTGGAATTATTCTGAAATATTGATTATAATTTAATTTAACATTGTAAACATTCCATAAGATGATGCCATATCCCCATGCTTTGACAGTGAGATCACTATTTTGAATTTTCCCTCACCTAAAAAAACTTTGTGGCACTATAAAAACTTTGCAGGCCACAGATAACTTCCATGCAAAAAAACATTGCTGTAAGATTTTCCACACAAGAACATTTTAACAATACAGAAAAAATTATTAAAATAATAAACAAAAATAAATATATATGTAGGCTACATAAAAAATATAAATACAACTAGAATAAAAATTAGGTTATTATAAAAATATGAATGCAGAATTGGACTACCCCAACTGGTGTTTCTACACCTGAACTACTTTACAAACAGGGGCTCAGCTTCTTGACTTGAATCTGCTCAAAGCTACGGTGGCCCTGAAGTGCAAATCACAACGGCAAATCAGAAAACACTACGGCATTAACCAAACCGGAAGAAGTAGGTACCCTCTGAGAATTGCTGTTGTGTTTTCTGATTTGCCATTGTGTTTTCTGATTTGCCGTTGTGTTTTCTGAATTGTCGTTGTGTTTTCTGTTTTGTCGTAGTGTTTTCTGATTTGCTGTTGTGTTTTCTGATTTGCTGTTGTGTTTCATGATTTGCTGTTGTGTTTTCGGAATTGTCGTAGTGTTTTGAGCATCAGGGCCACCTATGAATCCCCATCAAAACAATGTAAACAATAACAAAGTGTAGGACAAAAGTCTCATGGGGCACGCTGGTGACACGTGAAGGCAGCGTGGGCAATCTGCATACAAAATTGGCTCCCAAATGAACAGCTCGCCACTGCGAATCAGTTCTCATCAGTCACTGAAAAGAGCCGTTCAAAAATCCGACTCGTTCGCGAACGTCACATCTCTATTAGGATATGTTAGTTTTCAACACAGGCGCACCGTGAATGGGCGGTACTCATATCAGAAATCATCATTTAACAACGCACATGTCGGCTGTCAACGTGTGTCTTTCAATGAAATAAACTCACACAATGCTGCACGAAGACACCGAAATTACACGTCCTCCTGGACGAGGCGTGTCACAAATTGGCTTGTTTATGATGCGGATTTTTGGGGGGAAGGTCCATATTTTACAAGTAAAATTAATTTGTTTTCAATTGGTGCAATGATACACATTGGTACACATTTAAACTCTTTACAGTTTGGTATTCATGGTAAAAGTATTATTTGTCATGAAGACTCTGGAAATAAAGTCCAACCGTCTGACAAAACAAAAAATACCGTCCTCACCAACATTCCCACACATGATTCCAGACACAAAAAACACACCCATATGTGCAGACTGTCACATCCACCCATCTGCGCACCCTCACGAATACACATTTTGCTGAGTGGTGTTTATGAACAGGAGTAGTTGTTAAAGCAGGATCAAAATAAAATGCGAGCATTTCAGAAATGGGGTGTGCCGTATGCATGTCGGAGCTCTGTGATGCTGCCGCTCCGCAGATTGACCGCTGAGTGTTGCGTTTAGGTGCGGTGCGCTCTCCGCTGCGCTGCTGCTGCTGCTGCTGCAGGGGGAGCGTCCGTCCTCAGCCTGCAGTGCTGCGATGTGCGGCCGCCTTACTTGTCTCCCGGCTGCTTCGTTTCTGCACATCTAATCCAATTTGCAGGACCACTAAAGAGGGGAGTCATTTAGAGGAGCGACCTCCATGCAGGAGGAAGGTGAAACAGCTTACATCGTGCATCTTTGAAACTGAGGTGAGCTCCCTTTTCATATGGTTTGACTGTTCTTACAATAGGCCTATTCATCTTGCCTTATTTTTGTCAGTATTTCTGGATTTGGTATAACATTTGACGGATTCTCTACTGGACAATACACGAGAAGAAAAAAGAAATGAGTGGAAAATCTGAGAGCCTGGTGACTGCCGAAAAGCTTAGGGATTTAATTAGACGTGTTTTAGCATTTGAGCAATGTTATCGAAAGACATATCAAGCTTTCCCCCCCTGCAGTCTTACTCTCGACAAGGTAGGCTGATAGGCCCGTCTAGAGATGTCGTGTTAAATCTGCAGCCAAGCAATTATGCTCGCTGGTCCGGATTGCTGGACAGATGGATGTAATATACTTAGACATTTTCTTATTATTGAGGATGATGGCCGGTAAGGAGGGGTCACTGATGCAGAACAAAAATGCGGTAATTTAATGTCCACAATCTGAATAAGGCAACAAATCTGTCACGCGCACTTTGGGAGGGACCCACGGAGCTGTGCCCATGTATAGCATGTCCACAGCTCTCCTTACCTCCCCATTGGCCTGTTTGTAGGTTAATTAAAATCAGCAGAGCTACTAATACAGACCGCAGTTTCATTCTGATTGGCCTCTGGATATTTCCTCATAATTTAGATCCTCTCACATCATCTCTTCTTCGATTACTAATCATTCCAAATGCAAAATGTCTAAATCCATGTGAGGGGAAGGTTAGAGCCACCATTGTAGGGTTTATTCAGTGAGCCTAACAGGACGTGAATCACATTTGGTTGGATTGTTCATTATCCTGTTCCTCATAATGATACATATTTCAGCATTCATGTTCTTCTTGTCCATGACATTCCACTGCTTTGATTCATAGCTAGAGATAAACAACCCTATTACTGATATGGTTCTGTTGGATGCATGATTTTATTGTCTGATAATAAATTGTTTTTCAATCTTAAAAGTCCATTTAAAATCTGAACACGTGGAGATTGTATTTTCATGTTTTTAAAAGAGAAAAGAAATCATAAGCCTGGGAGTCTGATCACAGTGAATTTGTTATTATGGATGAAATTTCCAGCTATATAATTAAGTAAATCTCCTTTGAGGCTTCACCTGTGTGAGGAGTGGCAGGACTACATAAGAATTTGTCCTGTCTCATAATACATTGATCTAGCCACATCCTTCATCGCTGATGGAGGAGTGCTTTTAAATGTGCTTTTAAAAAGAGCTTTTAAAGGAACTATTTCCTGTGTGAGATGTTCATAAGTCTAAAACAGCCCATCTGACTGGCTGTTCAGCGCTGATCCTATCAGTCTGGAAACTATATTGATTTTTTTCTTCCTTACTACTCTATGCTTAATTATTCTCCCCGCAACCCTTTTAGTGTTTCTCCCAGGGGATTAGAGACCATGCAATCAGCTGAAGCACCATATGGATATCAGACCTTGCTTTTATGTGATTATTTCTACAGACAAGTCTGTGTTGATTTTTTTGTCCTGCTTTTATAATAACCTCATCATTTTGTTTTGTTTTTTTGTTTCTAGATGGGGAAGGTGCTCCCTCATTTCTGTGACTATTTACATGGTTTCTGGAGATGCAGGTGCCTTCAGAGGATACCCTTTCACTGACTGGATAGAGGCAGATGGGTAAGGTTTCTTTCTTTAATCAAACATTCAGGGATGACACTCAACAATGAAAAGTAACTTGAGTAATTAACAAATTACGTATGAGAATTTAAATTCCACAAACCATGTACATTGTTTTTGACTGTTTTTGAGGTGTTATAGAGCAGGGGTTCCCAAACTTTTCAGCCTGCGACCCCCAAAATATAGGTGCCAAAGACTCGCGACCCCCACTGTCCCTCAAAGTGATTTAATGTGGCTTCATTTAGCTGGTCTGCAGAAAATGACCCTACCTATATGAGCATGTGTCTGTGTTTCCTGTGCCATTATGAATTAACCTACTGCTACTGATGCTTTTGTTATTAACTGTTCACTAACACTAAACTTAGGAGTCATCTGGTAAAAAAAAAAAAAGGCAGAAAACTCAATACATTTTCTATTTTCAAGGTTTTATTTGCTACTATTTTTGTCAATATTTTTTTACTTTAATGAGTAAAATGTACTATTATTAGATAACATTAAAAAAAAAATGCGGAAACACATCTCACAACCCCTCATTTGTGTTTCATGACCCCCCAAAGGGTCCCGATCCACACTTTGGGAAACCCTGTTCTAGAGGATGTTTTACAAAATATATACAGGTCTGAATTAGTATGTGCAACAACATTTTGTCCATGATTGGAGGATGCATCCTGTAGAATCCCCCTGAATATAGTGATAGAAAAAAGGATAAAGGGAAAGAAAGAAAGAAAGAAAGAAAGAAAGAAAGAAAGAAAGAAAGAAAGAAAGAAAGAAAGAAAGAAAGGAAAAAAACAGAAAGAAAAATGGAAGAAAGGAGAAAAGAGAAAGAAATAAGGAAAAAGGAAAACAAGAAAAGAAAGAAAGATAGAAAGGAAATATTTGGCGCTTTAGATAGGATTACAGTGTTGTAACTTCAGAGGTGGACAACAGTCTGTCAGAGAATGACCATCACACAACAAACTCAGCCCTTGTCACTCACACAAAAGCGGTGTTTCATTATCATGCAGAGCGGAAATAGTTTTTTTTTGCTCAGCAGAGCTGGAATGTCAAATAGAGAGTTCATTGTACTGAACAGTTTAAAATGTGCCAATAGCTGCAGTGACAAAGAGAGGGGAGAACAAGAAGGAAAACAACTTCCAGATGTTTGAGTTCTTGCTGTATGAATCTTACTCCATCTGCCTGAGCATGTGTAAGCCAGTTGTTGTATAATACTCTGAAATATGAGCTCAAGGATGATCACAGTTAAGGAGCAGAAAATTCCTAAAACCACACTGCTGATTGTTTATCATCATTGTGACCACACTGAAGGCGTTGGTATGTTTTCCTGCATCAAAAAGAGCATCATCAATATGTGTGACGCTTTCTACTGAATAGCTCCTGATTTGAAGAATGCTTTAACTTCCATTTCATTTTACACTTCAGTTTCTCTTCCACGTATGTGACCACGGAAAATCTGAAGAATGCTTGGCAGCTCTGAGTCATGATGATGGTTTACAGAACGTATTTTTAAAAGTCTGCCTTACATAATCTAAAAAATGTATAATAAAGTTCATCCAGAGCTAATGGACGACTACAACAGCCTAAATTTAGTTAAATCATGTGGATATTTTCCAAAGTTTCAGGCTTTTCATATGAAAAAATAGCTCTCTGTGTTTCCCTGGAAAGTGTGAATTTGCTGAACTGTGGTAGTGGGATAGTAACACAGAATATCTCAGTCCTTGAAAGATATTCCAGATATTCATTCCAGCCCCACATCACTGATGTCACCCGGTCAGAACACTTCCATCTCTGTAACATCTCTCGCCTGCGTCCATCTCTCTCCCTCAACAGTACATCCATTCTGGTTCACACCCTGGTCACCTCCTGCCTAGATTACTGCAACTCCCTTCTTTTTGGTTTACCTGACAAATTCATCCATAAACTTCAACTGGTTCAAAACTCTGCTGCCTGCATCATCACCAGAACCCCCTCCACCAGCCACATCACACCTGTCCTGTAGCAACTCCACTGGCCTCTCATTAAATACTGCATCTTTTTCAAGATTCTGTTCCTCACTTTCAAGGCCATCAACAACTTAGCTCCTTAGTACCTCATTGACCTCCTCCATATCAAAATACCCACCCATAGTCTCAGGTCATCCTCTTCCATCCAACTCACCCTCCCACCTGCTTGCTTGATCACCATGGGGTCGAGAGCCTTCAGCCGCTCCCCCCCTCCTCTGGAACTCTCTCCCCCAGGACTCTTACAAAATTTCACCTCTCCCACCACCTTCAAATCCTGCCTAAAAACTCACCTTTTCCGCCTAGCATATTCACTCTAATACGTCTATTTCGGACTGGAATGACTTCCACTCCCCCTTTCATTTTTCTAGTATTGTATTCTTTATTCTAATGTATGTATTTATTTACAGTTGAGTGTTGCTTTTATTGTTGCTATGTTGTAAGGTGACTTTGGGTGTCTAGAAAGGCGCCTATAAATAAATTGAATAATTATCATTATTATTATATTCACTGGATTACCTAAATGGGTTACTATCAGTTGAGGATAACATTTAAATGTATAATACAACAACTGTTTTGTAATTTGATTGGACCAGAGGCTTTCCATGAGCGCCAATATAGGGTACAACAGCACTGCACCACTCCTCCCCAGGTGTTGAATACTTTCAGTTAAAATCACAGTCTATGTATAGATTGATCAGTCACTGAAAATTGAAGTACTGATAAATCGACTTTGTACAGTTCAGGAAAGTGTTTGTGTTGCTAGGCCGTAATCCAGCAACAGACAAGTTTTGGTATAAGTTGTTTTGGCAAAGCAAAATGAACAAAAGAAAAGATCAGGTTTAACATTTTATACATTCCCTTGTCTGTGTCAGGTTTTAGGATGCGCTCCCTAAGAAAGACTGTGTTGCTGGCCATCCTGGTGTCAGTGGTGCTGGTACTGGCTCTCCTCCACTCATGGCCCACTCGGGGTTACACCACAGTGGATGTGTGGCAGCGGCCGGGGCTGATAGCAGAAAGACATCTAGAGGAGAAGCTGCCAGAGCTAGATCACCGATTAGACAACATCCCTTTTCATGTGAGGGACAGCGTGGCAAGGTAGGTGTAAACCGAGCATTTTTTTAACCATCGCCCATCTCATACCTCACTGCCTTACATTTATCTCTGATCTGTGCAGCTTGTTGGCGCGTAATGGGTGTGTATGTGAGGGTGAGAGTGGAGGAGTAAACCTGCCCTTTACCCAACTCTTATTCCCCCGGGTGTCAGCACACCCACTTCACACTGCCTTTGAGGCCTCTGAGCTGGAGGAAATAAAGAGGAGACGGGCCAAAGAGTACAACAGTTTCCAGAAAAGGTATTTATTGACTACGTAACCTAGTTTTATTCATCAGATGTAAACTGCAGTCATCTCTGGATCATTTCTAGAAGACATTTGTGTCCCTTTCCTTCTGTCATCCTGAAATAACCCAGATCACAGCAGCAGTTCTGTTCAGGAGATCAGAATGGAAAATGTGTATTAATCATGTGCTGTCTTCATACTGGCTGCCTTACAACCAGAAAAATTCAATCTGTTCTCTACATCTTTTTTTTTCAGAAGGTGAAAAGGTCTAATATTATTAGCTCATGCGTTATCCAGCTTAAGTGCTTCCATAAAGAAACACAGTTCAACTGGATTTTAAGTGTACTTGTCTAATCTTTTCCTGTTTGTGTTTGTGGAGGATTGTTGTGATTAAAATTCAGCATCTTCCTGATGTGACATTTTGTCCCTCAGGTCACAGACACCCGCAGATGTTCTTATCATTGCAGAGGCGAACAATCCCTTACAATATCCAACACAGGGCGTGGATGTACGACCCCTGAAAACAGTCATCATCCCAGGTGAGACCTTGGACAGAGTGAGACGTATGAAAGTGGCTGACGTGGTAGCACAGTGTTACTGTAATAAGGAAATAAATAAATAGGAGAAGAACAATTACAATGAAAAATGTCACATGTTGAAGTAACTACACACTTTTCTGAATTTATCTGAAAGCTAACATAATGTGTGAGAAATTAGGCAGAATGTTAAAATACAAGTTTGTACTGTTTTTTCACTTCTGTCAACCAGAAGTTGATAAAAATATGTCCCTATGCTGCTCTAAGTTATTTGTGGTCATATCCTTTCAGGCTTGGCCTTACATGACCTTCCCAGAGACCACTACTCGGTAAGTGCTTCAGTTTGACCATAATTATCATCTAGCCCTATTCTAGCTCTCTGCCCTCCTTGTCATACACTGGCTACCTGACACATCATTTCAAAATGTTGTTGCTACCAGATGATGTAAGACTAGCCCTGCCTCTGACCACCTTTTAGTCTAAAACTAAAAACTTTTTTTAGACACAGCATTCCCTCTAATGGGTGCAAACAATGAATCATTTAAATTAATTTTAAGCATTTCAATTATGTGTTGAGATTGGTAAATGTTGGACTGTGTTGGACTGTGTAAGGTGCCCTGCAAGTCAGGACAGAGCAACCAGTCAGTCTTTATCCTTTGGAAGACATTCGTGGGTGATTCAAGACTTGGTTTTTGGTGGACTTTAGAGCACAGATTCTTGTGTCTACGCAGAGCTGATTACTTATAGTAATCGTTCACTGGGTGAATCATACCACCACAGCCCCTCTGTGCAGGGTTTCTGGGGCAGCTTAGGGCTGTGGCTGACACGGACAGAGCAAACTGTGAGCATAATTTGAAAGGAAGGTTTTCTAAAAGGGATTGTTATACAGAACTCATTTAAATTAAGGCAAGATCAGCAGGTGAATCTGTGTCCATCAACAAGACTCTGCAGCTAGGATCCATCTGCTTTTCTCTCTGTGCCGCTGTAGATAAACATCACTGCCACGCTGGGAACTCTAAATGTGGCTGCAGAGGTACAGGGGGTTAAAATCAAAGGCGATGGCGAGATGCACATGACTCTGTCGAGTCTCATCCTGCCCAACCTAAACCGGCAGCTTCAGTTTGTCACCTACACAAACACGCTGTTCCATCCAAGCACCGCAGATACAGGTGAGGCCTTCAAAATATCTACTTTTAACCTAATCTACTCACCTTTCTCTCCTATTCTTAATTTCATTCAAAATTGGAGGAATTTGTTTTTTTTTTATAGTTTTAACATATCAAACATGTAATTTATCCGTTATGTTCCAAGCTCATATTCCAAAATGTTAAACGGACAAATTTAGCCTCTGCCCCACTGCTACAGGTAGTCTCTGTTTGTTTTCCATCAGTCCACTACAAGGACACAAGACATCATCTGTGTATTTATGGATCTATGGACAACATACATAAGAGGAAATGAGACGTGATTCAGAGCCAGGCTATCAGTTTCCCCCTGCTTCTAGTCTTTATACTAAGCTAGGCTAGCTGGCTATAGCTATGGACACATGAGCATAAGATTGGTACTTATCTTTCCTTGGCAAACATTTGGAACTCTTGCTTTAAATGTTTGATTTTACTACAGTTTTTGGCAAGAAAACATATATTTTTCCTTGGTTTATTTTCATTTCCTTTTTATTGCTTCACAGCAGCTATATGTCTTTAAACATTTAAACTGTGAAACAGAAAAGGAGTCAAAAATTCATCCCATAACTGTGATAAAATGAACTAAAAGTCATATTTGTTTTGTATTTTAGTGCAGTTTGAGACAGAGGGACATCAAGCTGTCTTCACTATCAAGATCCGTCACGGTGTAACACCTAAACTGTACAACACAGGATCCAAAGGAGGTAAACCACAACACCTGCACAATAACTGTGTTAGGAACAGAGGTATCAAGTAACAAAGTACAAATACTTTGTTACCTTACTTAAGTAGAAATTGTGGGTATCTATACTTTACTGGAGTAATTATTTTTCAGCTGACTTTTTACTTCTACTCCTTACATTTTCATGCAATTATCTGTGATTTCTATTCCCTACATTTTAAAAATAGTCTCGTTACTCTTATTTCATTCCAGCTTGTCATCTTTAAAAAAAAAACAAATTTATGTACATTTACATTCCAATAAAGGCTATTGATAACATGCCTGTGAAGTTTGACTTTTCGCACCATTAAAATACTTATAGGCAACTAGTCATCATATCCTCCGCTCCATGAAACACGTTAATGCTCAGGAGTACACATATATGGTCCTTTAATGTATTTGCATTGTACAAAAATGAGTTCATTTTCAATGGGTATACATGCGGCTGAAACAGGTGCAACCCAAATATTTCAACATTAACATATTAATATAACACTATAATAATTATGGCCTCTAGAAACTTGTTTTTTTTGGAGGTGGGGTAGTGCGCTATAGGCCCCTGTGGCACAGCCTAAACTTTTGTCCTTAATGGCATTTTTCCCATTACATTACTTTTACTTTTATAATTTAAGTAGTTTTACACTTTTACTTGAGTAAAAAGCTTGAGTTGATACTTCAACTTCTATAGAAGTCTTTTTAAACCCTAGTATCTATACTTCTACTTGAGTAATGAATGTGAATACTTTTTATACCTCTGGTTAGGAAACATGGCATCATTTAACCACAGCATAATGTGACAATTCATTTTGAAGTATTTTTTCTTTTAAAAAACGGTTGTTTGATCTTTTGTCTTTACAGAGTACAACGTCAGCGCTCTTGTTACAATAGCTACAAAGACCTTCCTCCGCTACAATAAACTCCAAGATCTTATCGACAGCGTGAGGAGATACTATCCTTCGGTGACCATAGTAATCGCTGATGACAGTGAAAATCCTAAATCCATCTCCGGACCTTACATCGAACATTATATAATGCCTTTTGGAAAGGTAGAGAAAAGGGAGAAGTCTTTTATTTTAAGGTCCTTGTTGTGTCTGTTGGTGTTTCTTCTGGGCTCAGAGCTCTGTGTTGTGTGTCTCAGGGTTGGTTTGCGGGACGAAACCTGGCTGTTTCTCAGGTGACCACGAAGTATGTATTGTGGGTGGATGATGACTTCATCTTCACAGCCAACACCAAGCTGGAGAAACTGATAGACGTTCTAGAGAGAACAACTCTGGACCTGGTGAGGAACAAACAG
The DNA here is from genome assembly GCF_009762535.1 of Notolabrus celidotus. NCBI lineage: Eukaryota > Metazoa > Chordata > Actinopteri > Labriformes > Labridae > Notolabrus > Notolabrus celidotus. The sequence continues at coordinate 4,811,379 of NC_048272.1, read as the reverse complement.
TTTGTTCTTTTTGTTAGTATGCTGTTGTAAACTGTCAGTCACATTAGTTTGTTTGTTTGTGTGTGTTTAGGTGGGTGGTGCAGTGCGGGAGGTCACAGGTTACACAGCCACCTACAGACAGACTATCTCCATTGAGCCAGGAGAGGAGGATGGAGACTGTTTACACATGAGGAGAGGGTTTCATCACGTCATCCAAGGCTTCCCTAACTGTGTGGTGACTGATGGAGTCATTAACTTCTTCTTGGCTCGCACCGACAAAGTGCAGCAGGTCGGCTTTGACCCCCGCCTTGCCAGGGTGGCTCACCTGGGTGAGTATGTCTCAGATTAAATTTTATCCATGTCAAATATACAGTCAGAGCTGGAGTTAAGGTATGAATTTAATGAATATGATGCAATTTACAAGTTTATTTGTACATGTTCAAAGCTAGGTTTGGCATTTATTAAGTTTATTATAGTCTTGAAAGATCCATCAAATGTACGATCCTGACTGGCATCTTGCAACACATTAACCCTCATGTTATGTTGTGGGTCAAAATGTTGTGGGTTAAGTTATTGATCTATGTCAGTGTGTATATACTTCAAATAGTGGTATGAATTAAAGGACTGAGATGAGGAGTTCTTTTTTGCATCTAAAAGATGATCTGGTGTATGTTAAACCGTCGGAAAGATACTGATTAAACACAAGATTTAGAAATACATTAACACAACCATCAACTCTCTCTTCTCAGTAAATTGTTCCAGCAATTCATCTTTTGAAGATTCAAATCTCATTACAATGTTTGAGATGATATCATATGCCGAGATAATGCTGCAAAGTAAATATACTGTGAAGTTATCTCATCTTCAAATGCAAGTATCACAGAATCTGTGCTCCACTGAGATTAAACTAAATACATGAATTAAATTAAATTTAGTTTCATTCAATTAAGGGCCCTAATATCTAGTTTCCAGCTTCTCTTACTTTTAAGGTTGTTGGAATCCTTTTTCACATTGTCGTCATGTCTTGATTGTTACTTTTTCCATCAATTGTATCCTTGATGTCCAGTACTTTATGTTGTATTTTACACGCTGACATCAACAGGGATGTATTTTGACTGCAAAAGCTAACGAGAGCATCATCAACAAAATTGACAAATCAAATGGCTGCTGTGAGGCGGTAAATGTCCGACTAAACTATTGACATCACATTGCAGAAAATACTTTTTTGTTGAATTTTACCACTTTTGACTGTTAAATAAAAGCAGGATGAGATCATCAGAAAACCCTTCTTACACATATGCAGGACAAGATCAGTAGGAATATAAGAGGTATTACTTTGTCCACAAGGGGTGCCCAAATGGACACAATCAAATATCTCACATGATATGTAACAACGATTTTGAAGGGTATAATACAATTTAATATAATTCTTATTGATGGGATCCTTTGACTGAGTGATCAATGCTAGTGCTAGTTCTAAACTCCCCAATTCAAGCCTTAAAATGTACAGTGTAACTAAGTTAAAAAGATTTACGTACCCCAATAAAAACAGAATTTTATGGTTCGCAAATATAGATAGATAGATAGATAGATAGATAGATAGATAGATAGACAGACAGACAGACAGACAGACAGGTAGGTAGGTAGGTAGGTAGGTAGGTAGGTAGGTAGGTAGGTAGGTAGGTAGGTAGGTAGGTAGGTAGATAGATAGATAGATAGATAGATAGATAGATAGATAGATAGATAGATAGATAGATAGATAGATAGATAGATAGATAGATAGATAGATAGGCAGGCAGGCAGGCAGGCAGGCAGGCAGATAGATAGATAGATAGATAGATAGATAGATAGATAGATAGATAGATAGATAGATAGATAGATAGATAGATAGATAGATAGATAGATAGATAGATAGATAGATAGATAGATAGATAGATAGATAGAATTCTATCTAATGATTTCTGCCCCAGATGATGGCAGAAATTCTTCTTTGACAGGGCTCAACAATTATTGAAAATGATGCAAAGAAACTGAAAAATGTTATTGTTTTATGAAAAATTGAAAACCGCTTAAAACTCATTTTAACTGTGATGCGAACAACACATTACAAAAAAGTTGGGACAGGGACAATACAACACTTTTTATGTAATGATAGCACCAGTACTGGATAGCTGCGATCTTCAGGCCCTTAGGCAACATTGCATTAAAAACAGACATGACTCTGTAGTGGAAATCACTGCATTGGCTCAAAATCTTTTCTAAAAACCATTGTCTGTGAACACAGGGCATCATTGCAGCAACAAATGTTGGTCAACACGGTACCATGCAAAGAGGAAACATACATAAACATGATATAGTTCACATTTTTTTCCACCTGGTAATATGTTCAGAGTTTGTAGAAGTCTATGAAGAAAGCTGTTTTTGTGAAATTCTAGTCTCTCTGTTACTGACATGCTGTATCTTATGTGTTTTTAAAGTTTTTGCTGTGTTTTTAAGTTTTGTATTGTTTAAAAAACACAAGAACAATTTAGATAACACTGAAGGGGACATTTTGAATGTGTCTGACTATTATGTTATTGTTTGTTGTTCAGAGTTTTTCATCGATGGCCTGGGATCCCTTCATGTCGGCTCCTGTGATGATGTCATTGTCAATCATGCCACCAAAATCAAACTCCCCTGGGTCAGCCAATCAGAGAGCGACAAGACTTACGCTAAGTTTCGTTACCCACCAGCCTCCTCTGATGCCACACACACGAAAAACGGCCTCCTTTTCTTCAAGAACCGATTCCAGTGTTTGACTCATAATTAGCTCCTGTCCTCTTTATCCTGAGGGTTCCTCTGCTCTTCCTGAGTTGCCAAAGATGTTCTCCCCCACCGCGTCCCGTCAGATAAGATTTCAGACAAACACTTTGGTTTACTTTTTACCAAGAACCTGGACAAAACATCGTCTGGCTTTACTAGATTTCATATGTGTTGTTATTCAGTGAAGTTAGAAGAAGTCCAATATAAAAGTTCTGAGTGGAAACATATCCTCTCGTTTACAGACTCAGTTCAATCACAGCATATTCGTCATGAGCCTAAGATTATAAAGGGATTTTACTTTTTGTTTGTCAAATTTTATCTGGCTTGACATCCTTGAGTTGTTGAGCTTTGGGGAAAACATGGTAGCATCTGTGGGGTCTGAGTCACTTTGTTATTACTGTATGCTGATGTGGGAGGAGGTTCATGCAACCTCCTTCGATTTGCACTATCCATCTAGATGCTTGAAAAAGCAATAGTGACATCAGCGCACCTGCAGAGGAGGACTGAGCCTTAGCGAGAACAAAAGGACACTTTCTTTAAAGGGACAATCCTGTACACACAGAGCATAGGTATCCTTTTTACCAATGCCACATGAAGAACGATCCAGAACTTTTTCAGCTGTGGTACCCGCGCTCTTTGTGCCAAAGGTTTGGGCTGCAGGCTTTGGGGAGTTTTAATCTGTTTGTGTTCTAGTTTTGCTGCCCCCCTTCTTTTTACCAAAAGTCTTCTGTGTCATCGAAAAAGTTTGGTCCCAAAAATCTAGTGTGACCTGATCTAAGAGCAGATTTGTTTTTTGTCCCCTGCTGTCCATTGCTCTTCATGTTTCCAACATCTAAGGAAGTGATGCTTTCGGGTCCTGCGTTGCTGATGAGAAACGATGAAAATGATTGCATCTTAACATGCTGCCTACAGAGAGAAGTCGAGTGAACCAAAGTGCATGTTCATTTTTCCTCGTTTGAAGAGAAGTAAAGAGGAGATCAAACACACACTCTGACAGATTTAACAAGAGCATCATGATAAACTGACACAGTTTGAGTACATGGAGCATGAGCGAAATAACTGAACGATACCCAGTGAGACAACGTTAACAATACAATGAAACAAATCCATCTCCTTTCCTCTTCTATGAGGACAGTTAATCAAAGACTGATACACTCATGCCTGAAGTGACGATGCCGTTCTTTTATACCATGGCCTTTAGATGGCGCACTTGTATCCCTCTTTGATGTAATAAGTCAAATCAATTTTTAAAAGTAATTTGCTCTTAGTAAAGAGATGCCAGAAATTCACACTCAGATTTGTCTTAATCTCCAGAGAGAGCTTTTTAGTGCAATGTTTCCATTCCACATTTTTAGGGTTTTTTCTTTTCTTTTTTCAGTTTGTTCAGCGTCAGCTCTCTTAACAGGAACCAGCTGACAATAATATGCTTTTGTGTAGATGTGTGTTCAAAGTCTGTCTAATTTTCTGGTTTGCAGCAGCCAACAAATCTAGAGCTGAGCTGATTTTTTTAAAGAGAAAAGAAAACATTGATATTTATTGTATTACACTGAAAATTTACTTGCCTGCCTCACCCAAAAAAAATCACTGGTTTGAGTCATCCAGTCACAGCAGTTTCATTATTTATTTCAGATGTTGACAAATAAAAAGGTCTGTTGAAATGTCTCCTTTTTACTGCCCACAAAGAGATGTGATATGTTTGAGGTCTGGGGTGAAAACAGTTCTAAATAGCTTCTTTCAGCTACAGTTAAAAGGCTCTTGTCCTGCTCCACAAATGTAAGACAGACTATGATAGAACAATACGTTTCAGCAATGGTCAAAGTGCAGACATTATCATCACCTCTTTAAGTGTTTGAGAGAGACTCAGCTCTTTTGATGTACAGATAGAGATAAGGGACTGCTAAATGTCTTGTGTAATTAAGCTCATATAATCATTCATATTAATCTCCTGTAATACAGGTGTTATTGTGTGATTCATGTCATATATTTGCTGGTCAAATTCCTATGCAAAATCTGTAACAACAAACTGCAATTAGATGTCAATTATTTAAAAACGAAGTCACCTGAAACTTGAGCTAATGCTGAACGAAACAAGTGTATCTTTATGTTGAAGGACATTTTTTTTAAGACAAGTACAGTTTTCAAAGAAAAGGTTTCAGTTTTTAGCATTTTTTGTTCAACATTGTGTCATGTTTAGTATAATGTGGAGGAGCTACTGTGATAGAATCAGCATTTCTTTATAGTTTTTAACAACATTTCTAAATTTTTATCATGAAAAAAACAATATTTCAAAAGTCAGCCCATCATTATACAATAGTCTTAGAAACAGAAAAAGTTAACAATCAGCTCGCTAGCTTTGGTGCCTGGTACAGGACCTCTTCAATAAAAGAGAAAAATAAACCCCTGTTCTTTTTAGCGCTAAGTCTAGACCAGGGGTGTCCAAAGTACGGCCCGGGGGCCAATTGCGGCCCCAGGTCCATTTATTTATGGCCCCAAGCTTCCATCTTAAATTGTGTTATTTATAGCAAAGAAATTAATCAGTTTCTTTCTACAAACAAAACTAAAGTCAATCCAGAAACGTCTCAAAAAGCTTCATATGGACTACCTGTCTAAAGCCAAAGCACTGGGAATTCTGCAAGACGGCAATAAAGAAGAAACACAAGAACTCTTGAAGCTGACAAGTTTTCAAATTAATGTTTTTTATCATGATGTGAAAATGTTCTTTATGAACACTAAAACTTCAGAAGACACAAAAGAGGACACAAGACAAGATCAAAATTATGAAATTGTGCAGAAAAGGCAAAATTTGGTGCATCAAAAATGTTCAGAACTCAGGAAAATAATTATTTTGTTCTTAAAATGTTGCCTGCTTGTCAGAAAGGTCTAAAAAACCACATAAAAAAGAAGTGTGATGAAATCTAGATCATGATCCTGCCATAGGAAAATAATGATACAATATTTTTCCCACATTGCCCGACCCTAATGAAAACATTTTCCTCCAGAAGAAGATAACGTTTGCTCATGTGTACATGGCTTGTGGAGAACTGAGGACTACCTAGTTACTGATTTATTGAGACAAAATTTAAAATGATTGTTATTAAATGAATATTTCATATATCACTTTTGGGATTCCTAAGTCTCAATAGGAGCCACTGGCCCTGAGGTATTCTGACAACATCATATGTGGCCCTCATTGAAAAAAGTTTGGACACCCCTGGTCTAGACAGAAGGATTGTGTGTATGAAAAAAACATAAACAATCCATTGAGCGTCAAAACTTCTGTTGAGCTCATTTTATTTCAAGTCACATCAGGTTTGTCAATTCTTTGATAAAGCTTAAATTCCCTCATCAAAGCAACTCCAAAACACACTGTAGTGTTTAGACTTAGTCTTATAGTATCTTTTTTTTTAAATCTACAAGCTGTATTATTTTCCCACATATGAAGTCTACTATAGGCTACATTTAATGTGAAATAGGTTGGATGTAGTTAAAAGCTATCAGTGAGAGATGAGGAGTTAAAAAAGGATCAGGATCACAGCTTTCATCCAAGGTGTTGATGCTTTGATGCAAAACAGAAACAGGACAAGATCATTTCTCGCTAATTTACAAGGTGTAAGACTTGCACAGAGGGAAGCACAAAGTGTGAATGGGAGCGGACCTGTTGTATAATACTGCAGGGAAATGGTTAATAAAGGCAAACAGTGTGAGTGCTGAGCTTTTGGGGCACAATGTGTCATAAGTAGTGGTCCAATTTAAAAACTAAAATGGTGTGTTACAGAGAATTAAAAGAGTTTATCAGAGAGTATTCCACCTGAAGTGTAGAAGGGCTGAAAGCTTTGAAAAATGTACCTGTTACATTATCAGGTGTAGAGCAGCAGTGAGATATGGAGACTGTTGACATATCAGGGCATTTCCTTTTTCCACCTAGTTTTTAGAGCTCTAGAAGAAAAGGGGGATCTGTTTTTAACTTCCTGTTTTGCTCATATGTGCTGACAACATCTCCACCTGCTCAACTTTAATTCACCTGCATAAATATTAATATTTATTGATATAAAGTTTGATATTGAAGATGGGGTAGGCAACTTAGAAAGAACACAAATACTTAAACTAGATTTTGAAAGTCCCTCAACTGTGAGTTTCCTACTAGATTACTAGGTTGTTTTTTGGATTGGTTGGTTGGTTGCATTGCACTTACACATACTAATTGCTCTATAGATGTAAGGACCATTTCAACAAACATGCCAAAACGTTTCTAAATTAAATTGCCAACCTAGCTTTAAAAAATAATGTAACATCAATTTGACTGTGACACAAACATGAGTGTGTACAAATTTTCCACAAGAGGGCGCTGTTCACCAAAAGGTTCTCATCCGGACCTGAATTATTACAGTTTTAAATCAGGTTGAGGCTTATGTTCTTGTTATTCAAGACACAAGATTTAATAAGAAGCTGCATGTTTAAGAGGAAAACTGCTGTAAATGTTTTTGTAGGTTCCTGCAACTTGGGAAATCACTTTAAGTTAAACTGCATTGAAAGAATAAAAAGTAAAATTTGGAACTTTATTCTGAAAAACTATCAAAATGAAAGTTGGATGTACATTAAAACTTAGTATGCCTCACAGGCTCAGGGGCCAAAAGGATGTATTGTTGGATAATTAAACAGATGACTACTACAAAGAGCCATGAAACCACCATGTATGCATGAAAAACAACAGACAGGAGATGCAGATGCTTCAATCACCTGAAGCTCAACATCACCAAGACTAAGGAGCTGGTGGTGAACTACCGTAGGAACAGGAGGCCCCCAGCCCCAGTCCTCATCCAAGGGGGGGAAGTGGAGAGGGTGGACTCATACAAGTACCTTGGGGTCCAAATAAACAATAAACTGGACTGGTCCACCACCACTGAATCCATCTACAGGAAAGAACAGAGCAGACTGTTCTTCCTTAGTAGACTCAGGTCCTTCAGTGTCTGCAGCAGGCTTCTGAAGACATTCTACCAGTCTGTGGTGGCCAGTGCTCTCTTCTTTGCTATGGAGTGCTGGGGTGGAGGCATCAAGACGGGTGAGGCCAGCAAGCTCAACAAGCTGGTAAAGAAGGCCCGCTCTGTGGTTGGCCTAGAACTGGACAGTCTGGAGTCAGTGGCTGAGAGGAGGTTGATGGACAAACTGCGAGCCATCCTGGACAACCCCTCTCACCCCAACATTGTATATATCTACATTGTACTCTATCTTTATTTATCTTTTTTTGTTTTTTACTTATTTTATTTTTTTTACTTATTGAAACTTCTTCTTGATTATACCTATGTCTGGGTTGCTGTAACAACTGAATTCCTTATCTTATCTTATCTTAAACCCACTATTAAGATAAGCATAACAGCTTTAAAGAAATGTTGCATGGCCACCTAAAGATTTCAAACACACAAAGGATGAAAACACTGTAAAAGTGAAGCTTGCTCATCAAGAAGAGACTGAAAGAGCATAGAGACGTGCAAAACAACCACAGATCGAAGAATACTGCAAAGAAGAGAGCAGAATAAGTACAAGACAAGGGTCATGGGGTTTGACTATAAATGATACAGCCTCTGTTTGTCTTCTTAGTGTTTGTCTCTTCATGTCTGTGTGTTTTGTTTTCTCATGTAGAGGTGTTTGGAGGCCTTTTACCTGTTTTTGTGCAGAGGTCTGTGGTGTGTTGTAACATACAGAAACTAAAAAAAACATTTCTGGAAAAAATCAGTTTACATTTTTCTTGAAAAAATTCACAGCACTTCTCTTTCATTCCAAGAGTTTATCAGGACACCACATGTCGAAGACTTTTATTGATATGATCCCACATGAGATTATTATACTTTGCAGATGACAGTGACATATATACACCTCTGTTTTATATTTTTATATTTATATTATATTTGTTGCAACCATCTGGCTGCATACAGGAATTTGAGGGCGTAGGTCTCAGGGGGGAATAGGGTGAAATTGGGCTCTTGTGAAAATATTATGCATTACAAAAATATCCATCAAGGAATTTTCATTGGAAAAAGTAAGAAATCTATGCATTTACAACATGGAGCAGAGTTTCTGTCATGCTTTATTTTCACTTATTTAATCTCATCAAGGTCTGTAGAAGTATGTGCATGTGGAGTTTACACACACATGCACACAATCAAACTGATATTATTACACAAGAACAAATCTGGGTAAGCCTAAACCACAGAAGTATTCAAAGGAAAATGTAGGACATTACACAGAGACAGAAACAGTGAGATATCTGTGACCTCAGAACAGGAGTGAAACAAAGATCCTGACAGAGCACCACTGACTGCATGTGAAGAAGACGTATTCAGTCTATGACTCCAATAAGTCACTCTTAATGCCAAAAACAGAGTCCATTTCTCTTCACAGGTCATTGCTGCTGATCCCGTTTGTTTGGTTGACGTGCTGAATAAATCCCGCCCTCGTTTAATGTGCTCACCTGGAAACTGGCCGTCACACCCTGAGAGAATAAAGAATGGGACAGATTCAATTTTTTTGTACCTGAGTGGTTAAATGTAGAATTTCAAATAGTAGACAAAATATTACTGCCATACTCTAGTGTCACAGGAATATATATTTGTTTAAATTAAACTACAAAACAAATCCTTTACTAATTATATTGTTAAATTGTTAAACATCATTCTGACTGTTTGAGAGCCTGGATGTAAATGAAATAGCAATTTATATTAAAGGTGACATATCATGCAAAATCGACTTTTTAATGGTTCTTTACCTGAAATATGTGTCCCTGGCATGTCTACAAACCCCCCGAGAATGGAAAAAATCCATTCTGCGTTTTGATTTCTCCACCTTTCTGTAAATGTGTGTGAAACGAGCCGTTTCAGACTTCCGTGTTTTTATTACGTAACAACAATATCCGGTCTGTCATGGAGTCAGAGCTCGGAGCTTGTTCAGCCCATAGACTGTATAAAATAATACTGAATCCCTCCCCCGTTTTACATTACCTGCACAAATGTGTGCTAACAAGGAGGTTAGGAGGGAGGCATGCTAGTTGTAGGCTGTCTTAATAAACACAAAGGTCAGTTTTACTCCCCACGTCTGCAGATTTGAAGATATAGTGGATGATTTTTATTTATCATGGATAAGTGCTAGCGCTAGTTAGCATAGCCACATAGCTACATGTTCGTAACTGTGTACCAAGACACACGTCTACATACTGATAAATAAAACAACAAGGAACACTAAATCTGTGACCAATCCTTCAGAAAGGTCCTGCTGCAGGCGCCTCTCCGTCAGGATCAGATTCTGGATCAGATTCAGAGGGTTGAAGTAACGCGATCTCTGAGCAGCCGTGTATATTCAGCCAACATGTAAACATTAGATCAACGTGCTGGAGAGCCGAGGGCACATCCACTTAAGGAGGGGGCGTGGTCAGAGGGAAAACAGAGTGTTCTGATGAGGACTGAAGAAGAGGGATTTTCAGGCATGCCAAAATCTGATTTCAAAGTGTTTTTTTGAGCATAAACTTTAAAGACATGTTTTGGGGACCTCTTAGACTAATATATATTGATGAAAAAAGCATGATATGTCACCTTTAACAATACACATCTGAATTAAAGAAGCTCATTTGTTTTAGTTCTAACCACCAACAGTTAGTTTCATGTGGTTTATATATAAAAGAAAGGTGTTGATAACCAGCCCTGGTAAACATATTCACATTCTGGACAATGCACTTTAACCCTCCTGGGTCCATTTCCGCACCGGCGCGTCCAAATGATGTATTCTATTCACGATCACGTGGCAGGAAGACGCAACATCAATTAGTCATCTTTCCAACTTCAGTGTAAAGTCCGGACTTTGAGGGGTATAATGAATTATTAATTGGGTTGATTTGCAACATAATCACAGAGTTATGTTGGTCTTTTTTCGTCACGTTTGGTGCGTGTTTTTGTGCGCGTTTGATGTGTGTTTGGTGTATTTAATGTCAATAGTTATAAATAGCTTTGTTGTTTACTAAATTTGAACACATTTCTTTTTTAACTTACAAGTGATATTTGCATTCTATGTTTTAAAAATGGTTCATAAAACATGTTAATGGTTTTCACCGTTAAAAATCTAACTTTTTCCTATTCGGATTTTATGTTTTTTGTGTGATTTTAGGTCTTGTGTGTTAATACTTTATATCAAAATGAAAAAATTACTGCATAGTCATACTTGTGCTGAAAAAAAATGACACCAAACACGGCAAGGAAAACAGTTTTTAAGGGGAAATATAAAAGTAAAATCAAAATGAGTCAAAAACAGCTGACTATACCCTAGACCCCATAGGGTTAAAACCTTGATACTGCGTTTTAAAGCTGCACTGAGTGATTTTTGTTATGATCAAGCTTCAAACACATTTACCACAAAATTAAAACAGCTATCATGTTAGCAATCATTGTCTTATTTAAATGTAGCAGTGACTGAGCAACATCATCATGTCCCTGAGGTTGTATTTGAGCCCCCCTAATAGATGATAGTTCAATATTCACTGTCTTTTATATCTATTTTTGTTCTTCACCTATTCCTAAGGGGAAAAGAGGCTCTGCAGCTGCTTAATGCTGGACCATTTCCACCAGCTAGCCACTAACTACTGTTGGATGAGAAGCAGGAAGTGCATCTCAGGTTTTCAGTTGTTGTTTTTTTTCTCACTTTTTAATTCACAAGGGCTTACTCAATGGTGGATTCAGTTGCCTCTCTTTCTATAATAAAACAAAGAGTCAGCCAAATCCCAATCTGTTGGAAGGTAAATAACTTTTGTGATTGGATGCCATATGAAGGAAATATAATAACTGTAAAATACAGTAATATTGTGGATGGTGAAACCAAAACAAATGTCTGAAAGACACCAAACATGTTTTGGCTACCTGTTTAAGGGGGACTACTTTGAGAGCTCGTCTAAATAGATGACCCAGACAAAATTTGACTTGCCATTAAACAATTGTTGATATAAAATAACTGAGCTTTCAAAAAATACATGTATTGGTCTTTAAGCTGTTGTAAAAAAAAAAATAAGCCATTTCTGTGCTTCCCCTAGTTTTTGCTTAAACTTTGTCTGGACTAGATTTGACTTCTACAAAATGAAATAAAGAGCCGTAGCGCTAAAATGTCATGTTGTTAAAAACAGATGTGCAGTATTTAAAGCCTAGACATACTTTTCCCTGATGGATAAGCACCGTAGAATAAATAATTTTAGCAACGTGGGAAACCTGCCAGAGTTCCTGCCCGTATAAAGCAGGATGGAAACACGGCTGATCCAAAAAACATGACGGGGAAACGAGAGGACGAGAGTATAGTTTATGGAATCAGGCAAGATAAGCATGTCTAATAAAAACTATGTGATCAAACCATTTCCTTCTCTCTGTGGAAGTCTGAGACGATAAGATAAACAAGCAGGTCAGTGGTTCCTTAAAAGTGGATGACTGACTGACACTAGCTACAGATTAAGTCCCCCAGGTTTGTAAAGCCATACAGAAACAACAACAGGATATAAAACAAAGGCTGCATGAGAGTCATTTCCCCTCATCATCAGTGATCATGACAACAAGAGGCTTCGGCTGCTGACAGAAGAAAGAGAGCAGCTCCACCAGGCCAGTGTATCTTATTCAAACAGTGAGTTTGTTTTCATTGTGTATGAATGAACAGTTAACATGTGGGCTATAAGTAATTTAGCCAACCTGACCTGATAGTAGGCGACTGATGAATGAGCCGGTACACAGAGTACTTCCACATCCTCACAGATTAACTCAGTATTCACAGCATTCCCATTTTGGGAAGTTTTACTCAAATTGCAAACATCAACTTTTGTTATGTACTTGACGTCAAAAGTAACTCACTCCAGAATTTTACATAGACTGATAAAAAGGTTAAAACTGTGGAGTGCTCCCTCTAATGTAACAGAGCACTTTGAGGCAGAGCACACTGGAAATTCATTTCACTTGACTTGAGAAGAGCATGAAGCAGCCAGATTACCAAAATAATACATTAAAGATAAATATGTTAACCTTAAAAAGAATACACTACATTTGTGTGTGTGTGTGGTTTTTTTTAAAGTTATATTTTTTTGGCCTTTTTGCCTTTATTCGATAGGACAGCTGAAGAGAGACAGGAAATGTGGGGAGCAGGGGAAGACATAAAGGAAAGGTCGACCGGCCGGGAATCGAGCCGGCGACCCCTGCGACGAGGGCTGTGGCCTCTGGATGTGGGGCGCTTAGACCGCTAGGCCACCAGCGCCCCGACTTTGTGTATTTTTAACTGTTAATATTATTTTAAATTATTCAAAGACTTTTGACAATTTTTTAGGAATAACTTAAAGGCTAAAAGCAGAATTTTCCTACCCTCTCTGTTTATATTTTTCCTTTTTAATTTTCTGTTTTCTACCTGTAACCGCACAATCAAGAAAAAATCACAGTTTACTGACAAATTACAATTTTCCTCGAACGTGTTTGGTTTAAAACCCTGGCAAGGGACAAGGGCCCATCTGTGTGTAGCAGGGGCGATTCTAGGATTGGATGTTTAGGGGTGCTGAGCACTCAGAGAGCTGCCCGGCCGGGCAAGATACATTTCACTGTTTTGTACATTTTAATGCAAATTCATTCCCACATTTGTGAAAGAAAAGTAAAACACTTTTTGTGAAAGTCTGTGACTAAACCATCAAATCTGATAAAGGTTATTGAAATGCTGAGCCACAGAAAAAGAGAAATGGATTGGAATCATTAAAGAAACATATGGTGGCCCTCATTTCTGGGGAAAGACAACTCATTTTGATACAGCAGCTCCTCAACATAAACATAAACAGTATGTATGTTTCTGGAGTAAACCAGCCCCCAATAATGAAGACCAAAAATACCAAAAATTGACATTGGAGTTATTTTTTGGACTTTCATTTGAATTGCAATGCACAACATGTAAAACGCAGTGGAGCTGCTGTATTTTTGTTGTTAAAATATTACGTTTCAACCAAGTACTGTATGGTTTTGAAACTTTTCTAGCTTGTTAAAAAAGACATACAGAAAAAAAATGGAAGAATCGCTAAATTTTTAAGGGTGCTGGGATTCAATTTAGAGGTGCTTCAGCACCCGCCTTTGGTGTGTAGCTTCCATGTTCGTGGGTTTCCTCACACAGGTCAAAGACATGATTGATGGGTTAACTGGTAATCCTCAATTGCCCATAGGTGTGAGTGTGCCTGGCTTTTGTGTCTACATGGAAGTCCTATAATTGACTAGCCAAGGTGCACCCTGCCCCTCACCCAATGACAGCTGTGACAGGCTCTTGATCTCCTTGCAACCCTGAACTGAATGAGCAATAAAAAGTCCTGGATGGAATAATCTTTTTTAAAAAACTAAAGATAGAGTCAAAATCCTGCTGTATAAAAAAAAAAAGGAAAAAAGAAAATCATAACTAAATCACCTTCATTTATTTTGGGAAACTGAAGAAATTTCATTCATAAATATTTGTAAATGAAAACAATAATTCTGATTTTGATATTTATCATCAACAAATATATTTTTTTTTATCACATAGGACCGCCCTATTCAACTAGCAGCCTGTGGGCCACATGCGGCCTGAATGCAACCCTTGAGTGTCCCAAAAGCAACTGCAGAGTGATTGTGACTTGGGTCCGGCAAGAAAAACATATTTTTCTAACACTGACAAGTGCTGCTCTTTTATTGTGTTTATGCCCTTTTGGATGTGGCAATACGTTAATAAACATCCAGTGTGTTTGTTATCTTATCTATTTGTTTTTCTTTTAAATGGTTAACTTTGCTCACTGTCTGCTAAAAATGTCTGGCCCAGCTCATGTCCTAATTCCAAATATTTAATTGAATAGCCCTGATATAGAAGAACTATACCTCTAAATTTTCATGTTAAAAAAGTAAATTTTTCCCACGTTCTGTAAAGGAATAGGGATGTACCTGCATGCTATATAGGCTGCAGGTCAGTCCGTTGGATGTCCCTCTGCTGTGTCTCTCCTCCAAGGCTGGGCTGTGGTGTGTCAGAGAGGGCAGCGAGGTGTTGTAGCTGAGCAGGCAGGGCTGCTGACGTCGGTCCATGGATGCCGAGGAGTGAGGTCTGAAGCCAGATGCTGACCCAGTTGGGGACCTCATGTTCCTGCCCAGGCTGTTTGACTTGCTCTCCTTGCGTTGGTACTCAATCGGAGACTGAAGGGCTGCCGGGTACAGGAAGAGGTGTCACATTACTCAGACGCTCAAAGAAACTCTTGAACTTGGGTGTTACATAAGAAACAGTGAACTCTGGTACCATTGAGGAAGTTCCTCTGTGAGTCTAAGATCTGGACCACGTCACTGAGCCATGCTTCCTGTATATCCGGAGATGATGCCTGCATGATAAAGCGTGTCAAGCTGCTGTTAGTCCCACGGGACGTCAGAGCAAAGCAGCATGGGTCTTCCTCAGAGTGATCCTCCACGCCCAAACAGCTGACCTGAAGCACACAGGAGCATTATCTAACATGAAGAAACAACACCAGGCCATACTGTATATATTACTAAGAAGATTTAAAAACAATGTCACTCCTACCTTGATACAGCTTTTAAAAGTGTACCCCGGCAAAGAGAAGCCCTTTTTCTTGTCAATTGGCTCACTGAAGATGACCAGCTGCTCAAACAGGAAGACCCGCCTCTCCCTTGGCCTGGACATGAGGCCGCTTTCCTGCTCACTGACCAAGAAGGTATCTTGCTGGAGCAGCTTCCCCTGAGCTGTGATTTTCCCCTGAAACAGAGGGGGAAACACAAAACATTGAGTCCTCCTTGATACCATTAAGTGTTTTTATTGTGATAAAAAGACTGAAAGTAATCAGTTTCTCACCTCAAAACCTTGAAGTCTGCCCACATTCATCATATCATTACAACGTTTTGGCACAAAGCACATCACCTCCACCGCCCTCTGATGGAAGACATTGAGTGGAGGAGAATTAGTGAGTGAATAAGTGATATAAAGACTCGCAATTGAAACATTGGTTGCCAGAGTTGCCATAAAGTTTTCAAATTCTGTATCAAACTCATACTTGCAGCTCCTCAACATCCCTTCCAGCTTTGCTGTAGTACTTCAGGAAGTCCTGTCAGAAAACAAGAGGCTTTCTTTGAGTTTCAAAGATTTCAACAAACAAAGAAAGAAAATATAATAAAACACAGTTACAGTTCTGCAGCCGTATGACTCCACCAACAAATTTACATCCATCAGAGTGACAGTTTTAATATGTCCAGGATGAGGAACACATTTGTGTATTAAAAAGTCTTTGAAAAGAAACATAACCTTTGAATCAGAATGACTTAAATAGGCCGACATTAAACAGGAGCAGTTCCAGCACGGTTGAGAGACGTGACACCAGAGAACATCTCTCTACTTCAGTTCTATCTACAATGCATTTGATTGTCTGCAGACTCTTATACACACAACAGACTGAACAGGATATGAAAGGGTATGAGCCTCATTCTTTAGATTCAATAAAAAACTAAATGAACCAGCAGGTCAGAGTGATCGTTACCCTTGACCACTTAAACCTAATCTGCATATCCTTGACTACAAAGGAATGTTTGAGCCTAAGTTCCAGAAATTCACTCAAGGTGTTCCTGAAATTTTACTTTTGCAAGAATTAGACGGCACAGTTAGCAGGAAAGTGTTGTTTTGGGACAATATGATGTCAAGGAGAAGTTAACCTTTCACCTTTTGGGTAAAAACTGTAATCTTTTATCCTGTTGGAACCAAGCGGCAACCTCCGGTCTCAAACTATGAAGCCCATGTGGAAGTGTTATAAACTGCAGTTCATCGAGAATCTGCTTGAGGCTGGCTGCAGGAACACCGGAAACCACATACACACCAATTCAAAAAAGACGATTTTTGCAGCATTAATAAACATGTTTACAGCCTGGTTCAAAAAACGGATTGGCTCTACATAGCTAATCTCTTTTTCGGCTCACACCGTGTGAATTTTTTTCTAATGCAACGGTTCAGAAGATATCAAGATTATGAGTTTTTGCCCAAATAAGGACATGACTGACTTGACTCCCGGGCAGGAACACATAGCTGTTGGCTAGGAGGCTCAAACTCCGCCTCTTTACGTCACACTCTGCCTGGTTGAGTTCGGCATTTCCAATATGGCTGCCACTGTTGATTGGCTTCAAAACAGCGCTCAGGAACAGATGGGTGACATCACGGATACTACGTCCATTATCTATACAGTCTATGGTTGGAACCAAATCCTAATCACTTCATTTTAGAATCCAAGTGAATGTTCATACCAAATATTCACTTTAGGAGTCACTTTTGCTTCAAAAGAATGGGATGGATGCGTGTACGTCTGAACTAAAGGACAGACAACGTGATGATGTCATCGAACAGAGAGAGAGACTTAATCATGTTAAACAGCAAACCTTCAGCAGCAGCTGATACTTCATGATCCTCTGAACGGGTTTGATGAGCAAGTCGTTGAGCTGCAGCCTGTGACCCAGCTGCTGTCTGAGCTCCTGTCAGGAGATAAAAGTGTTTTAATAAAAAGCGTTTCAGGAGCTCCACAAAAACGGACTGTAGTATCAAAGTCAACTAACCTCAAAGAAGGTGTCAATGTACTCAGACACAATGTGCTCTGATTTGGGTTTATTCTGACAGTAGACCACATACATGTGCAGACGCCTTTCCTGGAAGTGCAAGAATTTATAAGAGAGAGAGAAACTCAGGTCACAATTATGACAAATAATCTGAAACAAAGGGGCTACGTGAAGAATGGTAATAGAAAGAATTAAGCTTCTGAGCGGCTTCCACTCTCAGTTCAAGAGTGTTTCCATTCTCTCAAAGGATTTTTTCTGAGAGGTTTTGTTAAATCAGTGCAGGGATTTTGCCTCATTAAATAGTTCCGGTGGCTGAGAACGAATACTTTGATTTGATTTTGCTTAATTAGGCAGCACTGAGTGAGGCGGATAGAGAAGCTAAGCTGGAGAAAAAAAACTGCACCTATTCCAAATATTTCTTCAGGTTTTTTCTGCTCCAACGAGACTAGACACTGATGTACAATATAGTGACAATAAAGAGTCAGGGTTCCCACTCTTTTCCAGAGATCATTTTCCAGGACATTTCCAGTGATGATCAAAATGGTATGACAGTCTAAATTTAGTTCCTAATTTAGTTCCTAAATAGTCTAATATGTTCCTCTCAGTGGAAGTCTACATTGAAAGATGTGCAGTCTATGGCTATCTATGAAATCATCTCTTACATGCTTAACAATTATGGCAAATTTGTTATAGAATAATGCAACCAGACATGTAGAGCACTTTGATGATGGGCAACTCTCATCTCAGGTTTCTCTTTTCTCAAAAAACATATAATTAGCTAAGTAAAAAAACAAAACAAAAGAGCCAGCAAAGGAATCTGGAAGCTGCCTTACTGAAATAAATAAATAATAATAATAATAATCAGAGGAGAACTTAATGACAAAAATGGCCGTAAATGTTTCTCAACTCAACTCAAACTCAAAATATACCTGCTTTGTCATGGTTTAGTCATGTTGGAATCATTTGCCAGGACAATACATGATTTTCCAGGACTTTTTCTCCCATTTCCCAGGTGTTTTCCAGTACTGGAAAACCAGTCAACTGTTTTCCAGGTTTTCCAGGTTTTCCAGGATGTGTAGGAACCCTGAAGAGTTTTTTGCTGTTTTGTAACATTGGATCAAATTTCTTCTGGATTAGCTTGAGGAGATCTGTTTTTACTTAAACATTAAAAACTAAAAAGTTCAGTCTAAAAACTACACATTAAAAACTTTAAAGTGGATGATATTTTAAAGCTCTCTGTAATTCCTGAGTTAGGGTTAGGGACTGATTGTCACCTGTCTCCTTGAGAGCTCTGTAGTCTAACCAGCCTGGTTACTACAGCCTTTGCTCTGCAACATGAAAACACATCTGGATGGCAGGCAGCCAAGACTCCACGTACTGATCTGCATGACGGCCTTAACCTTCAGCTGCACTTAAAAACATCCGCAGAGAGACCAAAAAAAGAAACTTGTCAACCAAACTTTGTGACTCACTGATCTGTACACTCACATGTTTGATGAAGAGCTGAGCCAGACTGTCTGGATCACCCACACATTTCTCCAGCTCTCCCAGGAAATAACTGTGTGACATGAAGCAGAGAGGGTCAGGAGGGAACAGGCATGTTGCCAAGCGCACACACACAGGCAGTAGACACACACATCCCCAAGGGACATGAAAAAAGCTGAATAAACATGAAACATAAGGTGCTCAGGAAAAGTAAGTGTAAACTGTTAGTGACTGAAGACTGAAAGATGTTTTGACTCACTCCTTATGCCAGTCGAAAATCTGGTGGATGTTCCCAAATACAATCCTGTCCCTCCCTTTCATGTCCTCGGGAACCCCCTGATTGACCATGGTGGTCATGTAGCCCTATATGCATGAGGAAAATAAAAATGTTTCTTTCATTTCAGACCTGAATCTGATGGTAATAAAGGAATTTGTTTAAATGTCAAATAGACAGAGAGACACACCTGCACTATGAGTCCAAGATCTTCCACATACAACCTTTCTGTCTCTATCAGCTCTGTCAGCACATATCTGAGCGGGGAGGAGAGAGAGGAAGAGAGAGGGAGAGAGACATTGAATGAAGAATCATACTTAAACTGCAAAAAAATGATCAAATCTGAAATTTAAATCATTGTCAGAGGATGTTTTGCATTGTTAGAAATACACTGCCTGCTCTCATGATTGTCTTGCAGGGGTGATTCTTGGATCAGATGTTTAGGGGTGCTGGGCACTCAGAGAGCTGCCCGGCCGGGCAAGATACATTTCACTGTTTTGTACACTACCGGTGAAAAGTTTTAGAACACCCCCATTTTTCAAGTTTTTATTGAAAATAATGCAGTTAAATTTCTTATTTGTGCTCTGAAATGAAAACATCAAACAAATAAACAATTGAATTTCAAAAATAAATCATGCATTCAATTCATGAACCAAAATGTAGTATAAAGGTTTGACTCATCGATGTAGCCACCTTTGGCACCCTTTTCTGGCCATTTATTAAGCAACGCATTGCTTTCAGGGGTACAAGACTGTTCAAATATTTCTCACGAGGGTATGGTTCCACAGTGTGTTCCAACACTACTTTTATGCAGACAGAGGGGGTTGTAAGTAGTCAAGGAAAGTTGGGACACCTGTAAGAATTGGTAGCACCAACTTTCAAGGCTTGACTAACCTCAATTGCTGCAGAACAGCAACCCATTTCTTGTTCCCTGAAAAAGGCCTTTTCTTATAATTCTGAAATGTACATTTTTTTTTTTTTTTGCCTCTGGCAGTTCACCACTTACCTTGGTACCATTTCAAGCTATTCAATGGACATGAACTGCTTGAATTTCAATTAAAAAGTGGAAATTTTGGGGTGTTCTAAAACTTTTGACCGTTAGTGTATATTTTAATACAATTTCATTCCTACATTCGTGAAAGAAAAGTATAACACTTTTTGGGAAAGTCAAATCTGAAAAAGGTTGTTTAAATGCTGAGCCACAGCAAAAGAAATGGATTGGAATCATAAAAGAAACATACGGTAACCCTAATTTCTGGGGAAATGCAACTCATTTTGATAAGGCAGCTCCTCAACATATACATAAACAGTATGTATGTTTCTGGAGTAAACCAGCCCCATATAGTGAGGACCAAAAACTGGAGTTATTTTTTTGACTTTCATTTGAAATGCAATGCATAATATGTAAAATGCGGTGGAGCTGCTGTATTTTTGTTTTTAAAATATTACGTTTCAATAAAGTACTGTGTGGTTTTGAAACTTTTCTAGCTTGTTAAAAAGGACAAACAGTAAAAAAATGTAAAAATCGCTCCAATTTTAGGGGGGCTGGGATTCAATTTAGAGGTGCTTCAGCGCCCCCAAAAATGGGCTAGAAACACCTTTGGTGTATTGTACACATGGAACAGCCAGTTAGCTCAGCACAAAAACGTTCAACAGGGCGACACAGCTCGCCTGTCCAAAGATAGGAAAATCTGACTCTTAGCACCCCTAAAGTTCAATCATTACTGCTCAAATCCTGTTTGCTTAATCCATAGAAAAACCAAACTGGAGTAACCAAACTCCAGTGGTCCAGGAGTCCTGGAGTAACAGCTGGAAACAATGCAGATACAACTTGTGATTTTTCATCTAGTTTTGTGAGGATAAAACAGGATAAAAGTTGTTGACTTGTGAGTTTTATATGCTGGTAGCTGTTTCTTAGTGTTTCTACTCTTTATGCTTAGCTTCTGCTTGTATATATCATGCAAGCATAAGTCTGGCATTAATCTTCTCATCTAACACTCTATTGAATAGCCAATAGGCATAAATGTAAAAATCTCTAGCTGCTTTAATGTAGGGGTTCACACATACAAGCTCTTCTCTAAGGCAATGTTTCTCTCCTCCTCGCTGTCCACTGTGGCAGACAACTGACTGGCTGAGTCATCAGTCACAGTGCAGCCGTCTTCTTCTTCTTTGAGATTGCTGTCACTGGATTTTTGACTCTGTAACACACAAACAGACAGCACAGCTTTTAGTAGGTTAACACCGTAATATGTTATGTAATAGGAGACATCCTGTTCTGTTTGGCAGTGACTCCCAGCGGACAGCTTGTTTACTCAAAGTCTTTACAGGACTTTAATTATCATTTCAAGGTTCTTTACCGGATTATTATTAGTCTTAGATCTTTATGTAATAGTTGTGGTTACAAAATGCAAGGTTGCATTTAGAAAACATATGATGCACTTAAAAATACAATGTTCAACTAAAGATGAAACCATCTCATGAAAAAAAAAGAGAGTTTGTGCCACCTGATACATTTTTTTGATATCCTCAAGTTTTAGCAATTCCACAAAACAGAGGGTTAGTCTTTAAACTTGGTGTGCTTTTTATTTAAATGGGTCAAATGTTCTTTTATTTCCCAGAAGAGCAGAGGAGAAAGACACCTTGAGAAATGCATAAAAATATGTTTATAAAATGAACATACAAATGTGTAAAAAAAATATAGCAGGTTTGGCATCGGTTTGCATTTTCTTCTCCAATTAATCATCACAATTGAGCAACAGAAAAAGCTTCCAGAGGTCTGACAGATGCACCTTAAGAACATGTTTGTAAAATTGGTAAACAAGTACAGTAATTTTGATCCAACCATAAGTTTTATAGGAGATCAGATCCCCAGCTTGGACACCACAGGACTAAACCTCAACCTCAACCTACAACACTAAAATGCTGTTACATAATGAATGCATCAGCACCATTGATCAAATATCCTCATATGATAATGTACCATGCTAAGCTAGTTGGAGTGATGTTTTTTTTTTACAGCTGTGGGAGCTTTAATGCAGGACTTGGAGTACTTAAAGTGTTTTATTTGTACTTCAAACTAAAGGAAAATATCTGAGTATGCATCTCTTAAACATTGTGGTGTACAGAGACGTCTGACCACTAATTATAATCATTAAACTTAAGCCTCCATGTCCCCTGACCCAGCCAGGCACATCTGCAAAAACATTTAAAATCCAGAGGGTCCTAAAGTGTGGGAACGCTTTAGTAGGGCAATTATACCAATCCCTTTTGGAAAGTCATGCCGTCTATAACTCCCAGGTAACCTGAGATTAATAATCGCTTTTTAATGTGTCATCATGCTGCCGTGGAGACTTTGAGCAGAGACATTTGGTGAATCAAAGCAGAAATAAAAGGTCAGGGTACATGTAGGGATGTCATTAAACGAATACCACCTAAAAGCAGTACAATCTAATCTGAATGTGGCTGTAATCATTTGAAATACTGTAGTCTCATATTTTTTGTCCACCTCTGTGCACTAGCAGATTATCTTTTACCTTTATCAGGGTCAATACCTTCATCTATTTGTTGTACTCCTGTTCACTTTGAATCCACTGTAACGTCCTCATCCATCAGACATCCTTCATAAAAAAATATCTGAGGCTCATGTCAAACTTCCTCTCCCCTTTGGTTCTGATCCAATAGCCAGCAGCCATTAAAACTGCTGAGCTTAACCTGCTTGTTGCAACACTTAATGTTTCCTCCTCTCAGTAATTTTACATCAGCAAGAAGTCCATTAGCCTGTCTGAACACCAAGAAGAAGTAAAAGAAAACCAGGGGAATAATAATTTGAATGTGAGGTCCTGGTAGGTTGATTTTGTTATGTTTATACCAAGCGGCAACCTCCGGTCTAAAAATATGAGTCCAATGCGGAAGTGTTAAAAACTGAAGTTCATCAAGGATCCGCTTGAGGCTGGCTCCGGAAGTTCTGGAAGTCACATACACATGAATGGGAAAAAGACGAGCTTTACAGCCGAAATAAACATGTTTACAGCCTGGTACAAAAGACCAGTGTAGTCTGGATTGCTCATTTCTTGATGTGCTCTCACTGTGAGGGGGGTGAATTTTTTTCTAACGTGGTACCTTCGAAGATATTTAGATTACGAGTCTTCCAATGAGAGGCACAGCTGACTTGATTGACAGGCGGGAACACTGTAGCTGTTTGCTTAGAGGCTCAAACTCCGCCTCTTTACGTCACACTCGCTCGACGGCAGCAATATGGCTGCCGCCGCCGACTGGCCTCAAAACAGCGCTTCAGAAACAGGTGTGTGACAACACGGATACTACGTCCATATTTTATACAGTCCATGGTTTATACACAAAAAGCTAAGCCATCTCTTTTCCATTTCCATCTTTTATGCTAATCTAAACTAACACACTACTAGGTGTGGCTTTAAAATGATACTGACTGACATAGCTGTGGTGTCAATCTCTAATCCACCTCTCTGCAAGAGAGCTCATAAATGTATTTCCCAAAATGTTTCACTTTTCCTTCAAGGACATGATATGGCTTTTATTGTCCTTTCCTGGACAGAACCAGGCCAGAGAGTTCAGCAGCTAAAGATAAAACTGGGAGTAGGAAATTTTATAGCTGTTGCCAAGACAAAGAAAGGAGGAAGGTGAGGACAGTCATTTTTCAAGTCAGACAATGTACTTTATGGATTTAAGTTTTATTTCTTCCTATCTCTTATTCAACACTTGTGTAACTGGACTGTGTCCTCTGAAGGAGTACTTGCCAACAAACACAGACCTGGTTTACACCTTTTAGGTGAGAAACAGGGCTTTGTGATTTTGTTCTTTATTTTGATTTTTTTCTTTATGGTCTACAATAACAGGTGGAAGTGACTGCCCACGATTTTTCTTAATCTTTAGCTGCTTAAATGAACTGAAAGCATGGACAACAAGTCCTAACCAGTTGGACACACCAGGCTTGTCGTGGGCGTAGAGTAAGCTGACAGACAAGAAAGAACGCTTCATGGTTGTAGGGCCTGTGTCCACTAACACTGCTTGTTCTTGCACTGGCAAAATAATACAAAGACAATAAATCAAATGTTGAAACTGAAAAATGTAATGCTTTACGAAAAATATATGCCCATATTAAATTTGATATCAGCACCGTGTATTGAAAAGTGAGGACAGGGATAACATAACACCTAAAAAGTTGTATAGTGCTAAAAATAAAAATTTGAAAATCTCTCAATGAATTAGGTTAATTTGCTACATACTCGTAACATGTATACAAAGAACATCCCAGAGAAGCTGAGTCTCCCAGAAGTAAAAACTGGATGAGACTGCATGAGCAAATACTTCAACAACTTCAGAATAATGTTCCTCAGCATAAAATTGCAAAGTATTTGGGTAATCCACCATCGATAGGACATAATATCATTAAAAGCTGCTTTTTTAATTGATTGCTTGCTATCTGAGGAGGGACACTGATGAGGTTGGTGTTTCAAACATTTACTTTCAACCAAGAGCGCAGTGACAAGAAAGAGCTGACGTGGAGTGTAATCTTGCACTGAGGACACATAAGAGACTGTACAAGCCTCAATCTTTTTAAAAGTAAACTGAAATTATGGCTCAAGGAAAAACAGTCATGTGATCATCTGAATGCATCAAACTAGAGACAATGAAATGTAATTTTAAATGTGTTGTTATTAGTGATGGACAGTGTTGAGTAGCCTATGTATTGTTTTAAATGCTAGTATGTTTTTTATCATTTGTATTGTACTTTCGTTTACATCTTCCTGCCCAGGGACCACAGATGAAAATTAGCTTATAGCTAACTGGCTAATAGAACGCTGAGTGTCATTGGGTTATTATAGAAAATAAGTGCTGCGACTAGTGGGCACTGGCCCTAATGTTCCTTTCAGCAGTCCTGAAGTTTAGCTCAACAAATGAACCCTTGACTGCTAAGGCTGCTTGGGTGTCATGTCAATCCAGTCCTCAACCCAAACATGACCCTGTTTCAGACTGTTATAGACGGCTTAACTGGTTGATGACTTCCAGATGTCGTCTGGGAAAGCCCACAGAGAACTCAGTACAGAGTAGAGTTGCCAGAAAGTGGTGGTTCACTGTATGCTTGTGTACGTATGCTTCTTCTGTGTATCAATATATTAAGAATGCACAAAGCTTTACGTTTCAGCACACTTGGTGGAAGTCAAATGATACGTGGAAACAAGTAACCTTTTACATAATAATAAAACTCAGGACATAGAAGGACAAGTGCAATGGAACAGAACAGAATAGAATGGAACAGAATAAGATAAAATAGAACAGAATGAAATATTGTGGAGTATAATATCGTAGGATAGACATTACTTGACTCTGCATGTCTTTTCTTTGCAAGAGGTCACATAAATGGCTCTGACAGGACAGTTGTGTAGGAGGCAGAGCTTCTGTTCTCAACAAACCGTCTCTCCACACCTGTTCAATACAAACACAAAAACCAACACAAACACTGACTATAGTTAGAAGTGTAAAAAATTAAAGACAGGCGGTTCAAATTGAAAAAAGCTGCATCTGTCCATCTTTTTTAAGTCTCACCGTGTCTCCACAGGGGAGGATGGTGCCTCTGTCGTGCGGCTCCAGAGGCCCCAGCTGAGTCTGAGTGTGGGAAAGGAGCAATGGTGCTTGCCTTCCATCTAACCTACACATCTGCTTCTCCATCTTTCCCACTCCTCCTCTGGCGTCAGAGCTCAGCTTACGGACAGGATTGGTGAGCCATTTCTTCAGGGCGCTGACAGGGTGCCGTGATCCTCCAGATGAGGAGTGTGAGCAGGGGCTGGAGCTGCCTGAGGCCTGGCGGGGCACAGAGCCCACTGATGGAGGAATGCTGCCGTCTCTGCCTGTCACAGTGTACGACTCTGCTGCAGACAGAGAAAGAGAGAGAGAGAGTGGGTTAATGTACAGAAGCTAATTGTGGGGTACATCCTCTCAGGTCAGATACTGCAGACAGATTTCTGCACAAAAATGTTGTTCAATTTCCTGTGTTAAGCCCTAACTGTAACTTTAGTGCAGTACATACCAATCCTAAATCATTATAAACACATCTGTTCTCATGAGGTAAGACTCATAGATTCAGCTTAACTGCACGCAATTGCTATACAAAAAGCAAATTCATCTTAACTGAAAATTGTGGTAATACCAACCATAAGAAAAAAACATTTAGCCATTTTGATCATTGTACAAAATTGTGCTTTATGGTGAGAAATAAGTTTAAAATTCTACAAAATGATATATTTGTTTTTCTTTTGACAATCAGAAAAATTATCAGCCAGCTATAAATTGCTAAAGTTGTATCAGTATCATTTATACAAAACAGTATCCT
The DNA here is from genome assembly GCF_009762535.1 of Notolabrus celidotus. Taxonomy (NCBI): domain Eukaryota; kingdom Metazoa; phylum Chordata; class Actinopteri; order Labriformes; family Labridae; genus Notolabrus; species Notolabrus celidotus. The sequence continues at coordinate 4,784,882 of NC_048272.1, read as the reverse complement.
TTGAGCGATGCATCAAGTTGAAACCTTTCTTTTTGACTAAGTAAATAGTCAATATTTTGACTGTAATAAATAATACTTTATAGTGCTCTTGGGTTGAAATGTTGTTTTGGTACCTACTAAATTGATCCAATTGTACCTGGTCTTGATCATAAAACGGCCTTGTCCTTTTTAAGTATTATTTTTAGTGATGAAAACAATTTTAAATTTCAAAAACAAAGAAAACAAACTTACTGCATGTCTTTTTAAAGTATATTTTGCAGTGTTTAAATGGAATTAAATGTGATCATGTGTGTAAATGAAGCACTTATGGTATCAGTATTTTGATACCAAAAAATATATATATAACCCTCAGTCTATCTGGCGTACGTCTGGTCTGCTAACAGCCATACCTTCTTTCTGGGATCGCCATTTCCTGGCTGTTTGACAGTTGTTCAATGTCTCTGCTCCACCAGTGGTGGACAAAGTACATTTACTTGAGTACTGTACTTAAGTAAATTTTTTGAGTATCTGTACTTTACTTGAGTATTATTTTTTGGGGATACTTATTACTTTTACTCCACTACATTCAGAAGACATTTATTGTACTTTTGACTCCACTACATTTCTATCAGTGCTCTAGTTACTCACTACTTTTGCTTTGAAGTCAGCTCATGAATTTCCTTCTCTTTTCTGAAATCTGATCCTAAGACAGTAAAATGTGTTTGTGTAGTTCTGTTTGTCTCAGTGGTTTAGTCATACCTGTATATCGTGCATAATCCGGGTGTACCTGACACTATCATAACAACAGCAGTATGTAAACCCTTGTGTCTCATGTGATATCAAGGCCTTTGTTTGACATACACAGTGGAATATAATCTAGTTTAAAAATGTAAGTATTTAAATGATACAAATTAGTGCCATCAAATCTGCACTGTTATACTCTTTTTTCAACAACTGAGTCTGAACCCCCTCTTGAGCTGACACCCTTTGACTCCACAGCTGGATTTTGTTTCCAGTTTTAAGTCTCTTGACTAGTATCTAATCCTCAACCACACTGTTCCAATCAATCACCCTAATATTAACCTTTTACTCTGTCCTGCTGATCAGAGAAAAGTGGAATCTGTCAGGTGCCCCGTTTTGTCATTTTGGACTCTTTCCAAAAGCCACTATTCCCCGTCAGCACATTTATGTAAGCGGTAATTATAATAACAAGCTTTCAAGAAGCCAGTGGAAATCTGGGTCAGCCATGTGCCAAAGCAGCCTGATACTGACATTAAAAGGGACACCACAGCTGAGTTAAGATCTGAGTTATGCTCCTTTCTTACTCCTTCCTTTGATTGCATAATATTTTATGAGAACCAGCAAAATCTCCCTTTAATATAAAAGAAAGAAACATAAACAAGATGCAGTTCACAACCATAGACTGTAAATAAAAACACTTGTTCACAACACTAATGTTTCTAAATGTTTACCACAAGTGACTTAACTGTAACAATAACAGGCTAACAATTACATATTTTTCTGCATTACTGTTGTTTATCAACATTATTTAAAATACATATTTTGAATAATTCAAACTTTGTTTATGAGTGTGTTATTTATTGAATATTGGTAAGATTAGCAGTAGTAAGCACATTTTTTAAGTATTTTGGATAGGCCAAAATATAAAATTAGTTGAATCATTGTCTTATGTAGTCCACTGAAATGGCATTTTAAACAGTTTAACTACAACAGCCTTCTAATGAGGTAGAACTGATCCAGCACTTTAGTCAAAATAAACCAGCATCTGGGTTGAATACGTAACAAATCTTCTGGGTTAAATAAGTAACCCATTTTTGTTGGATTACATTAACTCAGCGTGTAGTTGGTCCTAATTTGACCCCGTGGTGTAGCTAAAAATAACCCACATTGGGTTGTTTTAAACCCAGCACTTATAGGGTGTATGAATGTTGAATTCAAATAAATGACTCTTTTAATCAACTCACTGTTTAAAAGAGAATAATTGTGGCTCAGGTGTTTGAACAATTGAACTGTAAGAACATAACATGTCTAACCAGTTAGTCTTTTTGTATTTCATGAAGATACTCATCCAGTTAACTGGGGGAGAAAAGAGAAAAGTGACACAAGAAATTGCAGAACTTCAAGAAAATAGGAAATCTCATAACAGATTGAAAAAGTGACGCAGAGAGAAAGAAGTAATACAATTGCAAGATTTTGACTCAACAACTTTAGGTGCACCAAACTAAAAGCTAACTCCATCCATCCATCTATCCATCAATCTATCCATCAATCTATCCATAAATCTATCCACCCAGCTTTCCATCCATCCACCCATCCGTTTTCTGTTTTCGTAACCAGTGGTAGGAATTAAGGACTTCCTTTTCTGTGCATTGCCATTGTTTGCCATAGTTATTACTAAATTTGTTAGATGACTGCCATTGGACTCTACTATTCCACCTCCCTTTTCCCTCACACTCTGCTCTCTGTTTTCCTCAATTCAATGAACGACCACAGAAACAATAGTGGATCATTTTGCCCAGACTACATAAGGAAACCGAATCATTTACAGCGAATCCAGCCTGCGCTGACAGACTCAACCTTTAAAAATGTAGAATCTTTAAATCCAGGTAAATCTTCCCTATTATTATCCATAAAATCTAAGAGTAACTTTACCAAAAGTACTTCCTTATCCTTAAATATTGACTGAGATAAAACAGAACTAATTCAGCAGATTCAGTCTGTGCAAACATCTGCAGATGTCCACATGCACACATACTGTATGTGATCTGGATGAGCAGAGACAACCATCTGGTCTCCTTGTCCTTTATCTGTCAAGGTCAGCACATTCATGACCACAAACACCACCTTACCATCTGTTAAAGTGATGTAACAAGTGCACCTCTCTGCAGGTCTTTATGTACAAATACATTACCATTTTCTACGAATTGGCCCTTAATGGTGCGTGATGGTCATTGTGTTGTCGAAAACCACAGCTGAGCTGAGAGACACAGCTTGTCATGTTTGTTTAAGACACTTATGTAATGTGTCATTTTCCCACAGTGCAACAGCTGGACCCCATCGTGACTGCAGATCGTCAGCACTGTCTGCTAGCATGAAGGCTTTGAATGCATCCTCATACAAGCTTTACAAAATGTATTATATCATTTATTTTGTGTTAATCTTCTTTATGTAAAAAGTAAATGTTGATGTCTGACTTCCCTTTTGGAAAACAATTTTCATCTTAACATATCACTGGGACAGATTTCTGTGTCCCGCCTGTCATGGAGGGGTTTAATATAGATCATATTTTCTCAGAAAGATGAAAATGTCAGTAACCTTGTTGGCTCAGACAACACATCAATCCAGATGGAAACAAATGACAGGAAACAGGACAATAATTCTCTCTGACAGTAATCATGTCTCAAACACAGGCAGTTTAGATCAGAGTATTTTGCCTTTTTATGAAGTAGGTGACTCAAGCAGCCTACCTCATTGTTTGTAATCACATCTTATTTCACAGCTACACAGAATATTCAACAAGAAAACTTTGGAGACAACTGACCAATATAAGCACTGTGAATGATGACAGTGTACAGGAGTTCACGTCTGACACACCTTTAGAACACCTTTCTTAGATTTGCGGGTGTTGAGAGAGGAAATTCTTTACTGTGAACCAGTAAAGTTTAACCTCCCCATCTCAGGCTTATACGCAGTTAAAGCCATATTCTGCGACATCCTCCTTTAGAAGTTGTTTCTACTGTCTCTTTTGTCTGCAGCAGTTTCATAATTTAATAGATAGACTGGATATTCACTGGATATTTATTTATATGTGTAACTATTTCTTCTTTGCTACTTGTATGTTTTTTTGTTTTTTTTTCTGTTTTACTTTTACATGTTCGAAACAAGACATCAAATCAAATCAAAAATACTACAGATATCTCAGATAGCAATAATTCTTCCTAGTCAAATGAACATTTCAGATATAATCAACGTAGTAGTCATTCAGAGTTTTGCTTTAACCCTCCTGTTTAGTTCTTTTCTTAGGGACAACAATAATGTTCCTGGGTCAATTTGACCTGGGGCATATTTAATGATTCAAAAGTGTCAGAACCCAAAAAAATCCCAATAAACATTTATTAAAATCTCATTATTAACTCCATTACTAACCATTTAAATCAATACTTAGTGCATTGGTGTTCTTTAATTCTCACAGATCATGGTTCAATGAGGATACTTCACTTGTTTTTTATGAAAATTCATGTTAAAACTTTTTTTATGTACATTGGAAAGTGATTGGGCGGAGATATGTCACACAGTTGCAAAGAAACATTTAATATTTGACACTTCTGACCCCTTTAGCCTCCACTTTGACTGCAGGGTCAAATTGACCCATGAACAGTATCTATGTAATATAAGCATGCAGGGTGGGGTTCAAATGTATGAAATGAACCATTTTTATTTTCTATTTTGTTCACGCTAATCAAGCCAAACTTTTATCATTCTTTTTTAGATTTTTGAACTTTAAAATGGGTCCATTTGACCCACAACATAACAGGAGGGTTAAAATAACTGAACTGCAGATATCCATGATGTTCATTATAGACCATTCATTTCTCCAAGGAAGAATGTCGGTGTGGAAATGTTGAAGTGTTCGTTCTGACTTGTAAGAACTGAATTATATATTGTCTATAATGCTTTACCACTCAAAATATCAAATGTTAAGACAATCCCTCATTCTTTTTCAGGATTTAAAGATATTGTAAACTGGATATTCAACATCTGTTGAATAATTAAAACCACAAAACCCACCGGTGAGAACATTGTTTTGACATATCTAAAAATATAACTCCTGATAAGAGAGTTGACTTTATTGTACTGGCAAAGGCAGGATGACAAATTCACACTTTGAATATAAAATATGTATTCAAATCTACATATGTTTCATAATCTTAAATATACCATAAGAAGATATGTTTTCTTGCCTTGGTCTGTTAGTAATTAACTTATATTACATAAGAGGACTAGTATAAATAAACAGGACTAGTGCTTATCCAGCTGTGGTGTGGGAGCTGTTTCTGTGACCTACTTTAAACTATGGAAGTCTCTCCCTCCCTCTCTCTCTTTCTCTATTTCTCTCTGAAGAGCAGATGGCTGGGAGATAGTTAACTACATCTTTCCTCCTCTAAACCCCATAAATGGTCATGGTCAGCAACAGCAGGAGCGATCCAGATGCTGTTTGAGCCCCGCTCCACACCTCAACAAGTCAAAGTATGACTTAAGCATTACACATTAACTGCCAGGCCTTTATCTGTCTGGATATGGGGTGTGTTTACTGTTGGTGCTTGTTATCCTGTGGATGCTGATGAATGAAATCATCATTCCTGCAATCAAATCCAGCCTTATTGGCCTTAAACGGTCTGCTCCACTTCCTGCAGAAATACAGACTAAAGAACTACAAATGTGCCCCTCTCATGTTAAATAGACAGGATCATGCACACTTGTACAATTTCACCATCTTCATAGCACAATATTAAACTAATGACTAATTATTCTGAAACATGAAAGGACTACAATATTCAGAGATGCATTGTTAGATAACATTGGCTTTGAAAAACCTCTGCCAAAAGGTCGGCTACATGTAAAAATACAGAGTGGAGCTCAAGGTTAAAGCAGGATTTGATCAGCTGATCTCTCGTTTCATCAACTGCACACCTGAACACAGACCCCAGCCCCCATTATTCAAATGCTGCTGATGCTCACAGCTGTCACTCACCTGGCTTTTATTGAATAATCACCTCTAACCACACCAACCCTCTATCTTATTCCATTCAGCATGCTTTTGTTTTCATCTGTTCTTGCTGTTGAGCACTCCTTCTGCTAATGCTACCAGCTACTGGCCAGTTTCCCATGCTGCATTACAAAACGGTTCCGTAAGTACTTAATCTCAAACTCAGATACAACAGGCATTTGAACAAACATTACATCACTGATGTGACCCTTTGTGATCAGATATTAATAAAAGTTTCATTTCTATGGTTGCATCACTTTTGCTTTGGGAATCTGTGACCTGACCATTATAAGATTACTTTTATTTGCCAGTGATTGATATCTTTTTTTATGATGTAGTTGCATTTTATTTAAATGAAAGGACAAAGGACTAAGTATCAACAGATTCAATTAGAAGAAACAGGCTGCAGATTCAAAAACACATACCAATGTTTCTTCTGTAGTCATGCTCTTGATTTATGTGTTTGAACTTCCCTTTGTCACAACTGCACTTGTGTCAGCTTTTTTGCAGTTTGTTTTTTTGTTTTGCACCAAGGTTTTGTTGATTTATTTGGTTTTAGATTTGTGTAAGTGTTTCGTTATTTGCATCATCTCTGAATATGAAGCCTATGTCTCCTATTGGAAATAGTTTGGGCTGTTGCCAAACACTGCACTTGAGGGCTTTTGTAGATTCCCTGAGAAAGAACTAAAAGTGAAAACAGAAACACCACACTGTTACTGTTCAGCTTCGCCAAGTTTCCAGAGGACAAGGAAAGTGTCCCAATCTGAATTAAAGTAAGTCTAAAATAAAAGATGACAATGTTTGAATTCTTTACTGCTCTCAACAAAAGAGACAACCTCCACACAGTTTTCATTATGTGGTGTTAGCACAGCAGAAACAAATTACCTAATAGAGTTGAACTATCAACATAACAAACCAAACAGTCCGTGTTTTTATAAAAATGAATCTGATTTTTTTGGTGTCTACCAACTTCTGATTCAACTATTTCCACCTCATAGTATGTATATTTGTTTTTTATACCTCTAGAGCTCTTGAAAGGAAATGCAGAGTATGATGATATTTTTCAGGGGACCTAGCACAATAAAACCTCTATGACATACATAGTCGTTTAATATGTATATTTGGTTATTGTGGCTTTAATCACTTGTCATAATAGACTAACATACAGTTGTTTTCATAAGTTACATACCCTGGCAGAATTTGTGATTTTTCTTGGCCATTTTTCAGAGAATATGAATATAAGATAAACACTTTATTTCCCTCATGGTTAGTGGTTGGGTGAAGCCATTTATTGTCAAACAACTGTGTTTACTCTTTTTATATCATAATGACAAAAGAAACTACAGAACAAATCATACATTCTGATAGGCTGTGTAAACTTATGAGCACAACTATATGTATTTTTTCCTGATAATGTTTTTGATTCTCTGTATTTTTAATGCTTTTATCTTGTATTTTAATGTTTGTTCTGAATCTACATTTCTTAGATTTTTCAGTGCACCTTGTAAGGTTCTTGGATTTGTCATTGTCCTACGAATAAAACTTGTATCACTTAAGACAAGATGTAGTTTTGTAAGTCTTGTACTTTCTTCATTGAAACACAGGAACGTGTTCAAGTTCAAATACAGACCAACAATTGCACAATATAACTTTGGCATGCAAAGTTGTTCGAAGGTAATAAACATTGTGTGCCTGTTAGTCATCCCGTTGATCGCTAACATACTGGTAGTGATCACCCAATATTGACTGGATGATTAATATTAGTAACAGCTGTTTCTGAGTAAGAGGGAATTTTAGGTGATGAGACATGAAGATCGTTTGCTGGATTTTTAAATAGATTTTTAAGGATGTATCTGAATCATCCTTTATCCAGAGGTGTTTCTCTGAATTTATGAACAGCTGTTGGACAGTGTGCCAGATGCAAAGAAGCACTCAATGAGAATGTTTGCAGAATAAAGGAGCAGGAAGTCTTCCTTGGAAGTAGAGGAAATAATGACGGCTTCAAAAACAAGGGGAAATGCCCAGAACTTCATAACAATGCTTGTAAATTTAAGAAGAAGTCCTCAAACAACCACAGAACAATTACAGTACTAAAGAAAAACAATGATAGAAAGAAAGTCTTTACTATCCTGACTGTAATGTTTGCACTTTGTATTAACACTCACAAACAAACAGGAAAGAAGGAAGAAAACAGCTCGTGTAACAATAATTGTAACATCACATAACACCGAAAATTTTTATCCTGAGGGAAATGACAGCTATGTTTCTTTAAGATTATCAAACCCCGGTGAGAAGGCATCTCAACATAAGACTGTTTTTGTTTTTTACTTTTTCACACATCTATTTGAAGAATCTGCCGAGCGGTGCAGCTCAGAGGAGAGCTGTTCTGTAATCACTCCCTGAGCAACTGGAACAACAGAGGATTTAAGGGTTGGGGCAGTAATGGGATGTGTTTGTGTGTCTACAGTATGCGTGTGTGTGTGTGTGTGTGTGTGTGTGTGTGTGTGTGTGTGTGTGTGTGTGTGTGTGTGTGTGTGTGTGTGTGTGTGTGTGTGTGTGTGTGTGTGTGTGTGTGTGTGTGTGTGTGTGTGCACATCTGCTCTGAAGCATTGACACACAGTATTGCAGGGATACAGATTAAGAAAATCATTCTGTTTATACATGCAGCCACGTTAATACTTCTTTACCAAACAATAGTGGAAAATATGATTGATAAAAAAATAGTGATTAATAATAATAGTGATTTAAATGTCAGGATAGTGACTTCATACAGGTGCCTGATTCAGTCATCAGCAGCATCTTCAAAAACACCTCAAACACCCTGATGTGACTCTATTACTGATTTTCAATCTGTCTGTATCAGGGGCCTCTTTCTGTATCTAAATCAGGGCTGTCGCAATAACCAGTATTGACAATTACAGTCTTGTTAAAAATATGAAACGTTAATATTGTGCAAAAAATGAGGATATGGAACTAATTGGTTCATAGTAAGGGGCGGTAGTGGTTCTTTACACTGGTTGCCGCATGCCGTAAAAACGGCAGACAGACAAAGAAGAAGCAGCAGGAGCAAAAGAAGAAGGAGACTTGGCTGTCAGCTAGCCAGCTACTCTTTTCCACAGTGTGTGGCTTCTACTGCAGCTCAAATCATGTCAGAGTAGATGACGTATGAAAGTGAGGTACTTTACCCGACGCCCAAAAGAGTTTCCTCACCAGTTTGGGAGTTTTTTGGTTAGCTTACGTCCTCGCACCAGCTAGTGATTTTGATTTAGTTAGCATATTGTTGTCAGATGTTGGACCTTGTTGAGAGTATTTTGTCAAAGAAGAGATAAACAGTTAAGTTGGAGTGATAACTTTTTGGGGCTAATTGGCAAACACAGACATGTTAAACACTGCAGTTCCTGAAACCGGCTCCAAAGCAGGACGATCCCAGTAAAGGCTTATATTGAATGCCAAAATAAGAAGAAGAAATAAATGTTTACAGCTGGTACAAAAATGGTTTATTAGTTTCGCTAGTTTCTCTATTATTTAAAGCAGTACAGGGCCCGAGTCAAGTGGGTACTGCCAGCTGTCTGCATGATGACTTCTCAGCCAGCTAATGCCACTCAACTTGATCACTACTTAGCCAGTTAATGAATTAACCATGTCCAGTCTGGAAAACTTTGATAATTTAATGTTAACCAGCCCCTTACTCCTCTACAGCCCCAAAGTTTCATCTAAATATTGCCCCAACAGGCTCCCAAAAACAAGATTGCGACGCCATATAATATCAGGCTAGAAGCTTCGAACTCACAGTCCACAAATCAACAAGTGACACCGTGGTACCAAAGTACATTTCTTCTATACAGCTAATGAGTCAGGCATAAATAGATGCAATTCCAGGTGGCTTTTTCACAAAGCTTCCCAGTGTTTGCAGAACTTTTTGACCAGGCTGGGCCAACTGAGGCTCTCACATAGGCAGGGGTGGCCAGTGCATTTACAAATAAATAACATTTACCCTTTCCGTCTTCACAACCAACTTTCATTTAAGTATTAAACAGTTGTATAGTATATTCCTTTTGACTTAAAAAAAAAAAAGAAAAAACATGAAAAAGTGGCATACATTTTCTTAGCTTAATTCTTTAAGGACTTACAAAATATATTTTTTCAAAGTCACATTTGAGGGCTTTAATAAAGAAATCTACTGTCAGCCTTTTAACTCATCCCAAATTATAGAGTTTAACAGAAACCCCACCTCTGACAAGGCAAACAGCCAATCATAGTTTAGGATTTTGGGGTGACCCCTGGGGTGGCCAATTGGATTTAAAGGGGTGCCAGTGCCACCCTTGGCCACCCCTCTGGACACGCCACTGACCACCACAACAAAGGCAAAGGGCATCAACTGTCAAATATTTATGTGCTTGGCTAGCAAAAACAAAAAAACAAAACATATAATCACTTTTTAAAGATGACCTAAACACATAAAGAAAAAAAGCTGATGGCTGTAGTGAGCCCTGACTGCTTGCTAGCAAAGTTCTGTCATGTTGGCTGGTTGGTGAAGTTAATGAAGCTGAAGTTGTTGCCTCCTGTAGCTAGTTATTAAAGGTCAATAAAAACATGTTCATTGTTTTAGCCTCAAGAAGAAGCATTGTGTTGCTGTTTCAGCATGATACAGTGACAGTAATTATGTAACTTTATTATATTGAAGTGAATGAACAAATGCAAACTGACTTGACAGGGCTGACATTAGCTTGTTAGCATGAACCTTGTGGAGGTTAATTTGATTTGTGGATTCAATGAAAAGATTATAGAGGAGCTTAGCAAACCTAGGCAAGGAATGTTTGACTTGTTTTTGTGTAGTTGGCACAATTAAAATCTGGACTGCAAGATAAAATAATGTTTATTTCCAGCAATAATAAAGTTTGATTTACATTTTCTTCATCTTTAACTGCAGGTAACTTTTACAGTACAAATATTCATATAGAAATGATTTTAAAGTCCCCACTCATGCACTATTTTGCTAAGTTTTTCAAATCCATGTTAAAGTGCACATTTCGTTCCATAGTTTTCTTGAATAATGTTGTGAACATGAAGGACACACTGAAAGAAAAACTTGTCCTCAGAACACAATCAATTCCTTTCTGGCTATCTGATGGTGCTATTCTCTTCAAGAGGCCTGGACACAAACACTGTGATGTGAATGGATGACAGTCACACTAAAGGTAATAAGAGTGTATAAATGTGTAAAGAAAGGGAAGCTGAACTAAAACCTAAGTGTCTCTTTATAGTAAACAAGCCAGTAAAATAAATGTTTGTCTCAAATTCAGGAACATAGAGAACCTATAACCTTCTACAAATACATCACCTGTAAAAAGTTCATGCCCCCCCTGAGAGCAGAGAGTCACATACCTCTGACAACGCAGCAGCCACATTTACTGAGCAGTTTTCTGAACAGGTGCCGACACCCACATCCTCGCTGGTGGTGACCCCCTCTCATAATGATCCACTCCAGCTGCCAGACTCAAAACTATCAGATGGAGGCATCATGCTGAACCGACAAACATAGACGCACCTAACACTACTCCTGTAGAAACAACCTAAGGAGATGGGAGGAAACGTGTTCAGCCAGCTCCACAGTCATGTCTCAAATCTAAGCATAAACTCCAGAGGAAAAAAAAAAGAAAAGTTGCTCCAATCCCATGATTTGAAGAAAAATAGCTTGAAAGAGAGAAGGCCAGTGCTCTCCTCCACTGTACAGCCTCTCTGTGTGGTCAGATAGTATGCAAAGATTAAGAGAGAGACCAAAAGTGAGTGAGGGAGCAACAGAGAGGCAGGGAATGGGAGGGGCTGTGACGATGAAAGGGGTGGTAGCTTACACACACCGCACTGCTGTGCAAGCATCTGTTTCCCGGTTCGACCTCTAATCACTTCCCTCCCCTCACCTCCTGCTACCTCTCTCTCTCTTTCTCTTTCTCTCACTCTGTCTGTAACTACACCTCATTACTCTCTCTTCTTAGTGCTGCTTCTGTGGGCTTTGGTGGATCATTTTTAAAAAGACACTCATGATTGATGGCACGCTACTGGAAAAGGCTTTTGTAACATTTCCACAGCAAATGTACACACAGACAATGGCATTTGACTGTTAAAAGAAAGCAGGATGATATATCTGTCAGAAAACAGCTACAATGGCATGTACAGAACAATATCTGCAAAACCATAAGTACTGAGCTTTACCCACACAGGGGTGCCAACAAAAACACAAACCAAAAGTTACTCACTGCAGCTTTAACATTTGTGGTTTTGAGTGAAATGTTCTAGCAACTATTTAATGGATTGCTTTGAAATATTTATGACACTCTCAGGGCAAATTGTGATAACTTAACTTTAACACCATGATCTGTTCAGACTTTAAAAACATTGCAAGTTGCAACCACATTGTTTTATTTTTTTATTTTGTATTCTTCCCCCTAAAATATTTCAATTTTCTTTCAGTTCAATTGTTCATGTTATAGGTCACATTAAAGGTGGAAAAGTTCTGACATGATTTGTCATGGTCTCAATTTCTTACATCACAAAACCTGGCATTTTAAAAGGGTGTGTAGACTTTTTATATCCACTGTATATAGACAAAGAGAATGCTGCTGGTGAGGCAGTAGACTTTTAGTCTTGTTAAAACAAGTATGGACTCTCTTCTGTTGGCTTTCTCTTTCCTTGAACAATCAATATATTAATAATTCAAACATGGTAGATTGGAATTAAATGTAATTATGTCTATGCTGTATACTATCAGGAAGCAAAGAGTCACTTACACATTAAGCAGCTACACCTGAGCAAACAAAAAACAAACTAATTTACATGTCAGTTATCCTAACCTACAGAGGTCTCATGAAAGGGCCACAAGGAAAAACTGAGGAGTTGTTAGATATCAAATAAGATAGGGCTGTATAAAGGAATTATGTTTAGTCATTAAGTTCACCCATCGGTTTGTGAATGTTTTGAAACTAGTGATCAAGACCATGAACTCATCAGGAAAATATGAACTGGGGTATTGAATCAACAGATTCAGTCATTTTCTTATCTGCAGTCCAAGTTCTCTGTCTTTTAGAAAGAAAGGCAGTTTCAAACTCCTCTGCATTGTCCTCCCTTTGAGGTGAGGCTATCTCATTAGCAGATTATCACTTAACAACTGTTTCACATAAGTAAGACTTAGTTTTGGTTGAAGATGACTTCAGGATTGTTATATTAGAGCGTAAAGAACTTGATGCTGTCTTGCACACATCTCAGATAGAAACACATGCAGTGGGTTAGGAAATAAACAGGAGAGCTTAAAATCATTGGTCTTCATTACTTCACCCAACAACAAACCTGACTCCCATGTACTGACCACCATGGAAAACCCTGTAGATCAAAGCTAACAAGACAGGTATGGTGGGGGGTGGACACCTATAACTGATAATTAATTCAGATTTTATTTTATTTTATACACACATAACATGTCAGAGTTTCACTCAACAGAAAAAAAACAGGACAGACTCTTTGGACAACCATCAGTCTCATGCAACACTGAACCTTAGAGCAAATGGTTTAATATCTGAAAACTGCATGTGCAAAAAGATTGTGTACATTTTTAACACCCTTAAAAACCATGGAGATTTCAAGTTTTGTGGCTTAAATTAGCTGTAGTTATATCTCGCAGACAGCTAGCAGCACCCACCTGTCATTTAGAGCAGGGGTTCCCAAACTTTTCAGCCTGCGACCCCCAAAATATAGGTGCCAAAGACTCGTGACCCCCACTGTCCCAGAAAGTGATTTAATGTGGCTTCATTTAGCTGGTCTGCAGAAAATGACCCTACCTGTATGAGCCTGTGGCTGTGTTTCCTGTGCCGTTATGAATTAACCTACTGCTACTGATGATTTTGATAATTAACTTTTCACTAACCCTAAACTTAGGAGTCATCAGGCAGAAAACTCATTACTTTTTCTATTTTAAAGGTTTTATTTCTAATTAAGCGACTATTTTTGTCGATATTTTGTACTATAATGGGTAAAATGTACTATTTTTAGATATCTTTTAAAAAAGAAAATTCTGGAAGACATCTCACGACCTCCCATTTGTGTTTCGCGACCCCCCCAGGGGTTCCCGACCCACAATTTGGGAATCCCTGATTTAGAGCAAGCTTTCCCTTCCTTATGCATTAACGTTAAATAGGGGATCCATAAAAAATTCAACTCTTTTATATTTTGTATAAATGAAGAACAAAGCTACAGTGACTAACATGTAAAAAAATGTCTGTTAACTTCAGCCAGCACAAACAGAGTCAATGTGCTTTATGTGGTTTTTTTTAACTGGAAAAGAACTGCTTTATTCATCCATAAAGCAGCGACCTGTTCTCCTTAGTCACCACCAGGACTCGAGCATCCCCCCCCCCTGTGGTGGAAAAACCAACATGTGGAAATATACACACACACACTCAGCAAACTGAACTAGCAGGATGGAGGCGGGCCCTTTTAATCTCAAAGCTAAGATTAAGCGTTCATGACTAGATGATCTTCTGAGCACAGCTGTCCAGGCTCGTGGCAGCCAGTGTGCTGTGATTCAACAAGATTTATGCATAAACTCATACGACGAAGATAAAACCAGGAGGGGAAAACTTAGACAGCAGCAGCTTCTATGACACATGTATATTACTCTACAGGCACACACAGACATCACAGGTCAAAACATCACAACTCTGGAATCTCAATCCAGTGAGGACAGATTACAGCAATAAAAATATCAAAATGCTCTCTCTCTTTCCATGGAGTTAAGCTTTTAAAAACTCTGCCCTGATGATCCCTGTGAGCTGAAAAGCACTGATCTCTCCACAATGCAGGATTATTGTACATGCATGCATGTGTATATGAGTAAGTATACAACTTATTAGCCAGTATCCAAACATTAGGATGAGGTAGTGTATTTTTTTAATCTGTTACTTTTCTACACTTCATAATTATGTTTTGTGTACAAACACTTGAAGTCAAATCTCTGATTTGATGCTGCTCTTTTGAAAACAAGAGCATTTCTCTGAATCACTGAAAAGCATATGAGATAAAGGCTCAGCATTACCTTTGTATCCTGCAGTCACACTGGATTTCCTGTCCCACTCAAACTGAGTCTGCATGTTCTTGTGGTTTTCATCTGGCAGCAGTTTCTCCAGGCTTGGGTCTGAAATCTTACACACAAGACAGACACTGGCATGAGTGTGGAAAATTAAAAGAAGGAAACTGAAAGTTAATTAAAAACATCTACTCCTCTTTTATCAAAAGCAGATTAAAGATCTAAAGAATTTGATAAACCAAAAACATGTGTACGGGTGTGACGGATTCAGAGAAAGAACAAAGCAGAGAAGGTAATTGGCTTAATTACACCACTTTTCCCCTCAATTTCGCCTCTCTCTCAACTCTTCTCTCTTTCCTATTTTTGCTTCAGCTAAAGTGGTTTCTTATCTTATCTGAGGAATTTCTCTAAGAGCTGAACTGATCAGGAGAGTTTGCAGATCATCATGTAATCACAGGTTGGGTTAAAGTTGACTTTAAGGCGGCAGAATACAAAAGAAAAACACTGAAAACAGGTCCTGATTTTTTTTGTCATTGCAACATATACAAGAGTTAACAAACTGAACATCCTGATGACAGGTGGTTTCATTTTGTTCATGTTTAATTTTGATGGATTCTGCACCCAAAAGTCACATCATGTGTGGATTTTTAAAACTCAGATGCAAGGCTACATAACAAGCTGCAACAGTACATCAATACATGAACTGAATCAACACGTGATCATTTTTGCTGGTCATGTTTACACTATGACTGGTTTAGCATCAACCTTGTCCTCATAGTAGATAATATATGTATCATGTTATAGAATAAGCTGCAGCACTTAGGTTCCCTTAAATTAGATTTCATTTTTCAGGTGGTAGAACTGTATCAAAAATTCATTGAAAGTTGATCATTTATTAAACTGTAACAAAAGAAAAAACTCTCTAAACCAAGGTTAAGATTATCTGACAGAAATAAATGACAACATAAGTTACATGCATACAATATTCCTACCCTCAGCTGTAGTCCTGGCATTTTCTACAGAAAGGTGTTCCCTCATTACAATTCACACTATTTTTATGGTTTGTGTGTTGAAAATAAAATAAAAGTTCATTGTGATTAATCCATGCAAGTTGTAGCTTTGAAGTTTGTCATTTCCATCAACTCAAATTAAAACGGAGACACTCACTGCTTTATCCGCCCTGTATCCCAGAAGTTTTTCAGTCCTCCCATGCACTTTAGCCAAAGTCTTCATTTTGCATCCCTTGTTCTTCTGTCCACTTGAGTTGTTCCTATTTGTTCCTTTTTAATGCCTCGTAATTCTTAAAAAATTCTGTCTCATTTTCCTCCCCTCGCTGAGGTGTCCACTTCTGATCCTCCACTTTTATTTAATCAAACAAGTACAAGCTGAAATATCCTTGTCTGGCATCCAAAAGACAGTGGAAAAGTGGATACTCTTTGCTTTTCACCAGGTTTTTTTTCCCTCTGAGCAGAAAGGACAGCTGTTTAATTGCAGTGGGATCTATCCTCAGGCCCTTCTGGACAAGAGGAGGGTCAATCTGTCCAGACAGGTCCAGCCATGTCCCACAGGTCCCAAAAGCTAAATTCAGTCACTCAGTGAATATTCCCAAAGCAGCAGTTTTTACTAACTCAGAATAGCTGGAAAATAGCTGAACAAAACTTAAGTGCCTTAATTTCACCACAGACTAGACCAGATCATTCCAACACTATCACTGATTTTTTATAGGATTTCTTTTATGTCCACTTAGAACTTTTATTCCAGGTTCTACACTCAACCATGACAGCACTGCCTGTTCTGCAGAGGAACCAAAAATACATGTAAATCCTCTTAGACCCCTCATCATAGGGAGCTTAGACACACACAATTTATTCATGCAATTAAAGTATTAACATTCATCTTATTCATAAAACAGAAATAATTGCACATTAGTTTTTTTCTTCCCTGAACATATTTTTGCGACTGAAGATAGATAGAGATATGATCCTGAGAAGCATGAGCTGTCCTATCTAAGCTGAGAAATACCCGAATCAGCCTCTGCTGCTCTTTATAATGAATTTTGTCTCTGGTTAAACTCTGGAATCCGTCCCATCTGTTTGGAGTGTTCTGGCCACATCTGATGGGATTTGATCTTTTGTCAGTCTTAACAATTAATTGGATTCCTCCAATGTAAGCAGCTTACAGTTAACATTTATACATTTACAATTGGATTAATGACTTATTCTGTGTTTTAAATGACAGATTTGGGCATTATAACTTCAGACAGAAGACAAAGTACGGTATGTGATTTTTAGGCTTCCTACCAACTTTCTTCCATGTTGTAGTATTAATATAAGTTCAGTCTGTGTTCTCACTAAGTTCCTCATCTTGATCTTGAAAGTTACATAGACTGTGTTTCACAAAGTTAAAAATAGAGAATCTACATAGTTTAAAGAGAGAGTTATAAAAAGAAATCTTCTAGTTCAGCTTATGGTAAAAACCCAAAAATGATATAACTAGCAGGTAGCCTGGACTCAACTGCTGTTGTGCGGAAAGGTGAAAGTGCCAGGAGCTGGAAGTAATCCTCTTTATTAAGCTCTTGTAAGTGGGATGAGCTGAGAACAGGAGCCGAACATACAGAGTCTCAGTGCAGACTAAAGACTCCTCCTCTCAGTTGTATGCAATCATCCCAGTATGCTGCATGGGAATGGGTGAAGTACCTCTATTTACAGGCCTGGGAGGGAAACTGTGACCCATCAGCTGCAGAAGAAGAAGTGCTGGGGAAGTCAGAAGTTGCCATAAGAAGTCACTGAGGTGTGAAACAGACTGTCCGACACATGGAAACATCCATCTTCACAGCAGATTGTTCCCCCCACATGGTAAGTGTACTTTCCTTATGTTTACATATCAGTGTTGGTTAGTTTGATCAAAGTGATAAATTACTCTCTAATAATCAAAGACGGTGCATGCTGCATTTCTTCTTTAGAATTTTAACTTCCATATTTTGGTTTCATCAACATTGACCTATGGCGTTTATAATTGAACATTTGTGTACATTTTTCACAGCAAGAAGCACATTCTTGTGTACCACTGTAACATAACACAACAGGGGAAGTGTGTCTCATCAAAAAGTCTGGAAAATAGCTGTCATTAGTTCCCACTTTAAAGTATATCTTATCTCTTAGCTGACCAGTAAAGTATATCTTATGACTTACAAAGTTCCCAAATCATCATTCTTGTCGTTTAGATTTCAGTGTTGGGAACACTCAAGTTTGATTTTAATGCGTGTGATAACAAACATGATGCTTTTCAGATCCAGAGGAAAAACACAGCAGTTTTAGTTAGGCTGTCATATTTGCTTCGGAAAGCAGTACGAGGGCCAAAACACGGGATGACCCGACACACGTGCGTCTCATGTTATTCTGGGGTGGATTGTTCCACATTTAGCCCTCCTGTATATTCAGCGGGGCTTTCAGATGCTGATCCAGTTACTCAACAGTAAAGGCACACTGAGCTCACAAGGCCACTCCCACTGCATGACAGTCAGATAACACACTCATAATCCCTGAAAAACAGACTCATGGTATGCCGGATCAATCAGACAAAATGCAAACTTTCAATGTTTCGCGCCTGAGGTCTGATATTCACAGCATGACAATGTGCCTACAATGACAAAATGATGTTCACATGGCAATATGTGTGATCACAGAGAGCTCTCGAAGTGGTAAATATGCATCCTCTCTGTGTATCAATCACTGTAGCTAATTACAAAACTGTTTCTAAAGATAACTTCCAGGATTTGCTTTCTGACTTTTCTCCATTTTTGAATTTCTTGTAGATGTAATCTTAGAACACAGTATCATCTCACCTGTTCTGCTGTTGGAGGATGGCCACCGCAGCTGAGGACCCTCACCTGGGCTCAGGCCCCAATCAGGATGACCTGTCTCTGGCAGGGAGTGAGTCCGATTCAGACAGCATCCTATCAGACGACTCGGTGCTTCCTGACTACACGTCGGATATCACAAATGGGTGTGCAGCAACAACTCTGTATCAAGCATGCGCCCGGAATGAAATTGCATCTCTGAAGAAAGTACTGGAAAGAGGGGTCACGAAGGAGGAGGTCATGGAGCTGGACATCAATAGATGGGTAAGGGTGTCATTCATAATGCTTATACTCACAAGATAGTCACAGCCGTACTGATAATCAGCTCCGCAGGATGATCTACAGTGTGATGTTGTTTACAAATAACAGTGTAAACCTTCCTACTATCATTGATCTTTATCTTTGACTTCCACCCTCAGAACGGTCTGATGGTGGCTTGCTGCAGAGGTTATTTGGATATTGTCTATGGGCTTCATGGCTGTCCCTACATAGACATAAACCAACAGGACAATGAAGGCAACACTGCTCTGATGATTGCATCACAGGCAGGTGAGTTATACGTACACAACACACATCAACAGAACAAGACACCAGTGATCAAGTTTCATTTTGTACTAATACATGCTATCATACGTAGCATTAAGTGACTTACTGTATGTAGATTGACTGTCAAACATCAGTATCAGTATCTGGTCAAATGCTAACAGGTTAAAACATTTTCTTCATGTGAGACGAGTGAAGGTTTTAAGTGTCATACATTTTCAAACACTGGATCTGATCTCTGAATTCTGTGTTATTTATCCTCAGGTCATGTCACCACAGTCATGTATCTCCTGAACTACTACCCCAGTATAGACACTGAAATCAGAGACTGTCGAGGTTTCACCGCCCTCATCAAAGCTGCTATGACCGGCCGTAATGACGTTGTGTCCGCCCTTGTAATGGCTGGTACGTACAAACGCAGGGACAGAACTATGAATGGGAAAATATTGACTGTTTTTCTTCATTTGCAATCTATTTAGACTATTTCATTTTAGATTTTTTTTTATTAGTGTCAGTATTTTGTTTATTGTATACATACTTATATTATACATAACACCAATACATCACAAGTTGTTGCTGGAACAGTGATACCTGAAAAGGCTTTGTGGTACTGCATATTAATTTTGCATGGCAACACATAGAGGTAACACAAATAAAACAAAGACATGTAAAATAAAGTTTCAAGTTACACTCAAACAGGACCTGCTGTACTATGATATTATTAGGCCTTTTTTTTCCAGACCCCCACACTAGCTCATTAAGCAGGACTCCTTTGGCTATAAATAAACAGTTATAGCTCTGGTGGTGAGAATAGCTGAGCCTACAGTTTATCCATCCATATTTGAAGCCAACTAACTCAGTTGGCGAGTTAAATTGCCACTGACGCGAGACCGGTTTAAGGGATCACACTGAGGACATTATCACATCTTAACACACCGTCCAGTAGCCTAATCTCTGATTTACTAGTCTTGGGGGCTGAGTGTAGGTTAGCAACTAGCAGGGCTATTTGTAGACTGAAAATATGTGTCTTAAATCTATTTTAGTCATGTGTTTTTTTCACACAGCAGTTATTCTTTGTAAATTACGTGCTGTATATTTCATTAATATACTCAATTATCTGTTAGCCTGTAGCATCAATTGTTTCTTTCTCAACAAGCCTAAACAACTGTGCCAATTGGCCTTTTCCACAGAGGAATGCTAAGTAGAAAAAGCTCCAAATTAAATCACAAAATTAACATCTGAATTCAACTTCGCTGCATTAGTTTCGGGGTCCTAGTAATGTGCATGCTGGGTTACTCTCACACAGTCATGCCTTACTGAGACACTTAAACACAACAGAGACATCCTTATTGTTACACCTGTGCTTTTTCTATGATCAAATCCCAAACCTGCACATTGAAAAAGGTCCATAAATTGTCTTTCCTGTGCTGTAATTTGGTAATGTTTAGGCTTAGTTCAATAGCTACTTTTTGTGGAAGATTTGAAGCAGTTATATCAGAAAACAATGGAGTTCATTTTGTTCAAAGGCTCTGAGTTGGAGCATGTTTGAACACTTAAAAGGCACATTGGGTCACTGGAATAGTGCCATCATTAGTGTCACCAACAAACCCTCTTCTTTTCCTGCAATGACAGCAAAAACATCAGCTATTCATCTATCACTTCATGTGCAGGTCAAATTATCAAAAAGAATAAAATGTGTTATTAATCAGAAAATGAAGATTAAGTTTAAATTGCCGTCCTCATTCCTCTCCTTTTTCTTCTTTCTGTCCAGGGGCTGATATACATGCAGTAGACTCAACAAAATCAAAAAGTTCTCGGGAGTGGGCAGTGAAAACTGGTCGCTATGAGACTCTGTTTCGTCTCCGCCGCCTTAACATGCGGCCAAAAGCTGAGCAGTTCTGTGAGGACTTCATCCCTGAGTGGCCTGAGCTTCAGGAGAGGGTAGCTAAGGCTACAGGGGAGAAAAGTACCAGGGAAAAAATTACCCAGCGGCTCAAAAGCACATTTGGATTCAGATTACCTCGTGACCCCGAGGACAACGGGTGCTTGGATCACTTCGTACGCATCACCACCAGCATCCACAGTCCACTGATTTCAACTGGATGTCGTCCACTGTGTCCTACAAGCCCTCCTGAGGTGGGGAAGAGGCGCCTGGCTGTCCCGGAGCTGGTGAAGAAACACCCAGAAAAGGAGTTAGAAGAGAGCTCAGTGTGCCACAGCAATGGCTCAGTGTCCCACATCATACCCACAATCCACTCTGCAGAGTCTATCACTACAACTTGCTGTGCCGACACCGACCGACGAGGTAGCCTCCTCTCTCTGGCTTCCACCAAAGTTGCTTCTACGTTTATTCCCCGCAGCATGGCGAGACGAAACAGTGTGTTCCCTTCTGGCTGCATCCCCAATATCAACATCAGCAGGCCTACAGAGGCAACTCCAAAGAAAGAGAAGAAGAAGAGGAGGAAAACGGAGAAGGGCTTCCTTGAACCCCCGAAGTGGAAGTACAAGGAGATCAAGGATGAGAAAAAGAAGGAGAAGAAAAAAGCTGAGCAAGAGAAAGCAGAGAAGGAGAAAAAGGAGAAAAAAGAAAGAGAGAAGAAGAAGGCCAAAAAGTAAAGGGTGGTTCTGCTGTGTGAATTCTGAGTTTGAACTTAAACCACTGAGGGAAAATAAGTATGAGATGTTTTTCCTCTTAAAACTGAGCTGCAAAACAAACACTGCAAGGACTCGCTGAGAGGAGTTTGAAGTTTGATCCCTGAAGTCCAAGGGTGGAGATGAATATCTTATATCTTATGTTTAACTGTAGAAATAAAACTTTTATTCAAATTTTGTAGTCAAGAGTTGCAAAAAAATGCAAGTTTTCCTTTTCAGTTTCAGCGGTGCTGTAAAACACGTACAAGATCTACCTCATCACTTAAATGAAATGCAAAAAAGGTGAATACTGTTTTTAATATATACCTGTATATATTAGCAAGATGTGAATAGAGACACAGATAGCTACAGTTAGAGATTCTTGTTATTCTTATACAAAGTTTTATGCATTCAATCTGTCATAGCTTATTTTGGTAAGAGGACACTCAAAAATCATCTGTAAATACAGTAGAAAATGTAGAAAACATGGATCAAAAATGTTCACTTGCCACTTTCTGATATTGCCAACATCTTCATAATGTCTCCAGCTTTTATTAACTCTATGAGTGCACAGATTTTAAAAAAAAAATCCCAAATAAAAATAGGACAGATCAAGTTTCTATTTAATCAATTCATCCATGTGCTGTAAGTTTTTTTTAATTATTGAAGTCTGTTATAGCTGATTCATTTATGTCACTGCCCATAACTTTGAAGCATGCAACTGTACTTATGTGAGAACTTTGATAAAGCAACTTTACTTGGTGCAATATGACTGCATGGTGGTGCTATACAACATTACATCCTGGACTTATTTTTTTCTTGTTTAAGTGGGTTCAGACAAATACATTCAAAATGCCCAGAAAATTAGCATCTGGATCAGCTGTTGCAGAGGACCAAAGGGAGAGCAGTGTCCAGACGTATCAGAATAATAGATTCTCTAAAATGCTGCCAGCACTCCCAGGTGCCAACTACTAAGCTTGATAGAGCAGCTTTAATGTCCAAAGTTCAGGGGTGGATTAACTGCTTAAATCTTTTATGTTCATAAAAAAATAACAACACCTGTCAAATCTGTAAATATATTAAAAATTAAAGTCCTGCATGTTACTATAGTCACTAAAACCGACAAAAAATCTTCACAGAGGCTTGAAATATATCTGCATAAAAAGTAATGGTGTCAGCTG